>NC_054469.1:200515171-200839026 GCF_017639515.1 Carcharodon carcharias
GAGGGCAGCTCACTACTGCTGACTTAAGGGAAATTAGGGAAATAAATGCTGACCTTGCCAGCGATACTCTCATACCATGAACAAATAAAAAAAGTATAATACCAGCCAGTGATGAAACTCTGTAGTCATTGGGCTAATATCTCCTGGAAATGAAACATCATTTTCTGGTCAGTGAAGAGATATTCCCGTTCTCTGTAAATTCATTGTTAATGTGAGGAATATGTCAGTGCATTTGTTTATTGGAGAGTATTAAGTCACTATCTGCTCCAGAAGGTTACAAAGCACAGCCACATTTTAAAGATGATACCATTCCTGGAATGCAAGATAAGAATGATGGACATTAGCAGCACCCATTGGTTTTGAACTACAGCACATCAAGTGAGCTTTCTCTAGAGCAGAGGAGCATGTGGTTCAGAACCCCTCATCGAGTGTTATTTGAGGTCTGAGTTTCTTTCATGATATTCATGGTCTTTCTCATTTAATTAATTTCACTCATTTGAATTGTCATCACATATCCATGTTTTGGACATTTTAAAACCAGTCATCAGAGATGGTGGGCTGTATTTTCACTGAGTCGGGTCGACTCCAGAGGCCTTTAAAAATGGGACCTGGATGCAGAGGTCCTGCCCTTATTTCTGGCAGTTCCCATTTTGCAGGGGAAGGGTAAGAGGTGTGAATCACAGAGGTGGGAAACCCAAACTCAGGGCCATTTTGAAATTACTGCTGAGTTCAAACAGATACGTTTTCGCTGTTACGTGGGCCTTAACCAGCGGTGTGGCGACCACAGTTTAAAGAGGAGGCATAAACGCTCTTGAAGGGCAGATAATGTCTGTTGAAGTGTCATGATCTGAAGTGATTTAAATCCTCGGCCCTTTAGAAATGGGGAATAATACAGGTTGCAGCTGGCAATTAGTGAAAAAAACAGACAGCTGCTGCTGGAGTGTATTGATTTGGCAGGACTTCATTGTAGTTTAGAAAAAAACCCTTTAGCCAACTATTTCTGCAGCTTCAATAGACTTCAGTGTTGACGTTTTCCAAGGGTGATTGCTACAGCTGAGCCCATTATGAATGCTTTACTGTGTTTCAGAAGTCCCAAGCCACTTATCTCAACAGATCTGAGTTGAAATTTTGATAGTTTTAAGAGGCTGTTAAATTATTAGCTGCGTTTGAGGTTAGTGAATAGAAGTTTGTTTTTACAACAATTTGACCATTTGTGATTTAAATTTTTGGATTTCATGAATGAGAATTTTTTTTTCAGTATTAAGTGTGTAGTGAGAGCTCTCTAGATTGTTAGTTTATTTTTTTCATCTCCACATGGTTCCTGAGGTCTGCTTGTAGTGGATACTGGGTAAGTGGGTATGAGGGGAATGAGGGAGCATGGAGGTGGGTGGGTATTGAGAGGTGAGGGCGGGCTATGAGAGGCGGGTGGGGGTTGAGTGGTGAGGACTAGAGCGTCTAACATTGTTTTACGTGACAGGACCTTCTAACCAGTCCGGCTTTGGCTGGTGGGGGACCTTTTCAAGGAGACGAGTCTGCCAAGTTGCGAAATTTCCCAGCTCAATGGCAAGACCTAACTTTATGTATAAACGCTTTATTGTTTACATGATGGAAAGAAAAATGATTTCTTCTATACAATATCTTTCATGACTTCTATCTCAAAGTGCTTTGCAACCAATGACTTAAGTGCAGTTACTGTTGTAATGTCGGAAACGTGACAGCCATTTTGAGTACAGCAAGGACCTACAAACAGCAATGTGATGACCAAATAATCTGTTG
Source organism: Carcharodon carcharias (assembly GCF_017639515.1). Taxonomy (NCBI): domain Eukaryota; kingdom Metazoa; phylum Chordata; class Chondrichthyes; order Lamniformes; family Lamnidae; genus Carcharodon; species Carcharodon carcharias. The sequence continues at coordinate 200,516,948 of NC_054469.1, forward strand.
TAGGGATGTTGGCAAGAGCGAAATATTGACCAGGACACTCCTGGTTTAATGCCTCATCCAAAATGAGGTAAATCCAACATCATTTTTTTCACTAGTTGGATGTAAGCATGAAGTAGCAAAATGACAATGAAAGTTGAATATGAATGACAGCATAGACAGAAATGGAGTGTTGAGTGATTTCATTTATCCATAACCTTGGCATCGTTAAAGGCTGAGGAAAACTCTTAAGTAATTGTTCCACCATCAATGTATCATTTCTCCCAACTGCTGGAAGTGTGGCAGTGAATTCTGGGCCATTGACTCCAGCAGCTGCTATTGATGTTCTCACAGCCATGGACGTTGGACCTCTGGGGGCTGAGCTTGGACTGTCAGTTCATTTGTTCTCTGGTAAACCCTAGAGCAGTCTTGAATGCAACTAAGTATGAAGTAACAACGTCATTGAAAATTGGCTATCAATGTTATTTAATGCTGGAACTTGTACATATCTGGTTAGGGTTCCAATGCTGCCTGTCCACCTAATACAAAAAATTAAAAACAAAAACAGAATTACCTGGAAAAACTCAGCAGGTCTGGCAGCATCGGCAGAGAAGAAAAGAGTTGACGTTTCGAGTCCTCATGACCCTTCAACAGAACTAGGTGAATCCAAGGAGAGGGGTGAAATAGAAGCTGGTTCAAGGTGTGGGTGGGGATAGAGAATTGGAGGGGGTTGGTGTGGTTGTAGGGACAAGCAAGCAGCGATAGGAGCAGATCATCAAAAGATGTCACAGACAAAAGAACAAAAGAACACAGAGGTGTTGAAGTTGGTGATATTATCTAAACGAATGTGCTAATTAAGAATGGATGGTAGGGCACTCAAGGTATAGCTCTAGTGGGGGTGGGGGGAGCATAAAAGATTTAAAAATATTTAAAAATAATGGAAATAGGTGGGAAAAGGAAAATCTATATAAATTATTGGAAAAAACAAAAGGAAGGGGGAAGAAACAGAAAGGGGGTGGGGATGGAGGAGGAGTTCAAGACCTAAAGTTGTTGAATTCAATATTCAGTCCGGAAGGCTGTAAAGTGCCTAGTCGGAAGATGAGGTGCTGTTCCTCCAGTTTGCGTTAGGCTTCACTGGAACAATGCAGCAAGCCAAAGACAGACATGTGGGCAAGAGAGCAGGGTGGAGTGTTAAAATGGCAAGCGACAGGGAGGTTTGGGTCATTCTTGCGGACAGACCGCAGGTGTTCTGCAAAGCGGTCGCCCAGTTTACGTTTGGTCTCTCCAATGTAGAGGAGACCGCATTGGGAGCAACGAATACAGTAGACTAAGTTGGGGGAAATGCAAGTGAAATGCTGCTTCACTTGAAAGGAGTGTTTGGGCCCTTGGACGGTGAGGAGAGAGGAAGTGAAAGGGCAGGTGTTACATCTTTAGCATGGGCATGGGCTCAGTGCCATAGGTGGGGGTTGAGAAGTAGGGGGTGATGGAGGAGTGGACCAGGGTGTTCCGGAGGGAATGATCCCTACGGAATGCCCACAGGGGGTTGTGAAGGGAAGATGTGTTTGGTGGTGGCATCATGCTGGAGTTGGCGGAAATGGCGGAGGATGATCCTTTGAATGCGGAGGCTGGTGGGGTGATAAGTGAGGACAAAGGGGAGCCTATCATGTTTCTGGGAGGGAGGAGAAGGCGTGAGGGCGGATGCGTGGGAGATGGGCCGGACACGGTTGAGGACCCTGTCAACGACCATGGGTGGAAAACCTCTGTTAAGGAAGAAGGAGGACATGTCAGAGGAACTGTTTTTGAAGGTAGCATCATCAGAATAGATGCGACGGAGGCGAAGGAACTGAGAGAATGGGATGGAGTCCTTACAGGAAGCAGGGTGTGAGGAGCTGTAGTCGAGGTAGCTGTGGGAGTTGGTAGGCTTGTAATGGCTATTGGTGGACAGTCTATCACCAGAGATTGAGACAGAGAGGTCAAGGAAGGGAAGGGAAGTGTCAGAGATGGACCATGTAAAAATGATGGAGGGGTGGAGATTGGAAGCAAAATTAATAAATTTTTCCAAGTCCCGACGAGAGCATGAAGCAGCACCGAAGTAATCATCGATGTACCGGAGAAAGAGTTGTGGAAGGGGGCCGGAGTAGGACTGGAACAAGGAATGTTCCACATACTCCATAAAAAGACAGGCATAGCTGGGGCCCATGCGGGTACCCATAGCCACACCTTTTATTTGGAGGAAGTGAGAGGAGTTGAAGGAGAAATTGTTCAGCGTGAGAACAAGTTCAGCTAGACGGAGGAGAGTAGTGGTGGATGGGGATTGTTCGAGCCTCTGTTTGAGGAAGAAGCTAAGGGCCCTCAGACCATCCCGGTGGGGGATGGAGGTGTAGAGGGATTGGACGTCCATAGTGAAGAGGAAGCGGTTGGGGCCAGGGAACTGGAAATTGTTGATGTGACATAAGGTGTCAGAGGAATCACGGATGTAGGTGGGAAGGGACTGGACAAAGGGAGAGAGAAGGGAGTCAAGATAACGAGAACTGAGTTCTGTGGGGCAGGAGCAAGCTGACACGATCGATCTACCGGGACAGTTCTGTTTGTGGATTTTGGGTAGGAGGTAGAAGCAGGCCGTCCGAGGTTGGGCGACTATCAGTTTGGAAGCTGTGGGAGGGAGATCCCCAGAGGAGATGAGGTCAGTGCCAGTCCTGGAAACAATGGCTTGATGTTCAGTGGTGGGGTCATGGTCCAGGGAGAGGTAGGAGGAAGTGTCTGTGAGTTGACGCTCAGCCTCCGCGAGGTGGAGGTCAGTGCGCCAAACAACAACAGCACCACCCTTGTCAGTGGGTTTGATGACAGTGTCAGGGTTGGACCTGAGAGAACGGCTGCAGTAAGTTCAGAGAGAGAGAGAGAGACTAGAATGGGTGAGAGGAGCAGAGAAATTGAGACGACTAATGTCGCGCTGACAGTTCTCAGTGAAAAGATCAACAGAAGGTAAGAATCCAGAGGGAGGGGTCCAGGTGGAGAGAGAATATTGGGGGTGGGTTGAACGGGGAGAGGACTCCTGCCCAAAGAAGTGAGCCTGGAGATGAAGATGGCAGAAGAAGAGTTCAGCATCATGCCGAGTCCGAAAGTCATTGAGGTGAGGGCGTAAGGGTAAGAAACTAAGTCCTTTGCTAAGCACTGAACATTTATCGTCAGAGAGGGGAAGGTCAGGGGGTATAGTAAATACACGGTTGGGGCTGGGATTGGAAGATGGGGTGGGGACGGAGGGACAGGCAGGGCTGGAGGGTCCTAGATGGGTGTTGGTGTCAATGAGTTGTTGGAGCTTGCGTTCCTTAGCACTTGAGAGAAAGAAAAAGTTTCTTGTTGAGGCGTCGGATGAGGCGAAGAATAAAATGAAACTGGGGGCACGCGCAGCTTTGAAAAAAGGTGCGGCGGTGCTGCTGGAGGGAGAGGTCAAGTGTGTTCATATGGCGGCGCATGGCACTGAGTGTGGATTTCAGAATGTGATGGGAACAGCAGTCCGAGAAACGTTTTATGTCCCGGAGATACCTGTAATCCTGGGTGGGTTCAAAACATGAGGGGTGGAATTTCAGTTGAAATCCACGTGGGGTAAGTCGGAGATGGAGACAGTCACTGAGAAAGGAGATATGGCTGTGAAAGCGGGTTTTAGTAAACACCTTGTCAAACACCAGGAGAGAAATGGAAAGCAATGAAGGTGAACAAGGCAAAAGAGAGATACGGAAATCTTGTCGCAGAGACGAACAGAACTTCTTCAAGGTAGGCATTTCTTGAAGAGCAGTGGCAGTCATAAAGAAAATTGTTTTTAAATGGAGCCTTTAATGTTTTAACCTGTCAGATGAGCATTCACAGGAGCATTATCATAAAAATGCAAACATCACAGTTAAGCGCTATATGTTAAATGTAAGGATTTGGATTTTTTAATACTTAACAAATTTGAAGGAAGTACCAAACATTTTGATATAAATATGTAATGTGTAATCTACGTGGCTATGTTTCTTGATTGAAGGTGACTCAACAAATGCAGCCTACCAATGAGTACTAAAAGATTTGGGGAAGTAACCCAGTTTTAACCTCTCTTCTGTCATGGGGAAGAATTTTCGGGTTGGCAAGTGGGGGCGGGGCCTGTTGGCCGACACGTAAAATGATGTGCAGTGATGTCAGGTGGACGTCCCGATGTCACTACGCATCATTTAGATTTTCAATTCACCCGCCAAACTGTCAAAGGCCTATTAAGGTCATTAAGAAAATAATTAAAGTAGCTAAGAATGCTGCCCGTCCAACCTTAAGGTTGGCGGGCAGACGAAGAGCCCAGGCGGCCTTCACCATTTTCATGAAACCTCGTCCACAGACAGGATGAGGTTTCATGAAGGGTTTATTAATTAAATATAAAATTTTCAAACATTTGATAAACATGTCCCAGCTCATGTGATGCTGTCACATGAGGGGACGTCTAAATAACTTTTCTGTCTTTTTAATAAAAACTTTCATTCCGAACTTAATCCATCAGGGAGATTTCTGCGCTCTTTCACGTGCATGCGCGCGGAAGGGCACAGGCCCCAACTCAGGGAATTCCCCCCGCCCGCACAGGGAGTGCTCAGCGCTTCCAGGTGCGCGTCACACTGGGTGGGCCTTAATTGGCCCACCCACGTAAAATGTGGTGTGGCCCCAATCGGGTTCGCACCTACCCCCGCCTAACGCCCCCAACTGTGGGGAAATGTCTGCACCGAGGTAAGCTCAATAAGGCCTAGCCTGATCCGTTTTTAAGTTTGGATGCCTATTCTGTGAAAATAGTTTGAATTAAGGCTGAAACTTCAGCTTCTTTTCATGCCATTGTGGTTTCAGGTATTTGAGTAGCTGAGCCATACCAATTGGGAAGTTTTCAGGTTTAGCCTCTTGCACAGATGTTGACTTCATCTGGCTCTGCATTGGGTTAAACAACTGCAACAGCAACAATAACTTGCACTTGCTAGCACCTTTTAACTTAGTAGTAAATTGCCCCAAGGCCCTTCACAGGCATTTATTATAGTAAAGTTTGACAAACACAAGAAGATATTAGGGCAGGTGACCAAATGCTTTAAGGTTTTAAGAAATGTCTTAAAGGAGGGGAGAGGCAGAGAGATTGGGGTTCCAAAGAATTCTGCAAATTACAGCATAGGAGGGGACCATTCAACCCCTGATGCTGGTGCTTGTTCATCCAACCCCACTCCCTGCCCCCAGATCTTTTTATGTCCCCCCTTTCAAAGGGAATGGAATAAATAATTGAAATTAAGTTTCTTTGCCTCTAAATCAATAGTCATATGAAGTATCTCACAGGAGGTACTTCCCTCTCCTCCCACTGCTTGTTCCTTCCAGTGAGAATCCTGATTTGCTGTTTCTTCTGGGGAACAATCTTTCACTATTTAGCAATGGTAAGGTCCAGAGGATTCACTTATCTCTTTACTGGATGCTTTTCCCTGCTGGTACCACTCACCGTCATGCTGCTGCCACTCTTGGATCTGCAAGAAATGTTGGTTGTGTCCCAAACCAATTTTCCCCTCTCCCCATTTGAGCCCTAATTCACCAATCCCCAAATGCATTCTCTTCACTGATCTCTCATCCCTTAATCCCCCATTTACAGTCTCTTTCTCCATTCAGCATATCTCTTTCCTAATCACCATTATCCAGTCTACCTTTCTCCTCCTGATTCCTCCATATCCTCCAATCTTCTCTCTCTATTCCCAAGTCTCCATTTCTCATCCAAGCCCCCATTCTTATTTACAACTCTCTTGCACCCCCATCCCACGGACTCTCCTGCATCACCAGACTCCATCTCTCCACCTGAGTTCCTCCTTATCCTCCTATTCCCAAGCCTAACCAGTCTCCCTCTCCATCTTTTCCCTGTTCACCAGTTTCCAACTCTCTCACCGACACCTATGTATCCATCTCTCCTCCTGATACACCCACCTCCTGCATAAGCCCCACAACCCCTCTCCCCCATTCCATAGTTGCCTTCTCTCCCACTGATTTCCCTATTCCCTCTCTTTCTTCCCTCCTCTCAAAATCTTCCCACCCTCCCATTCAGAAACCACCTTCCAATTTTTCAAAGCCCTCTAAATACATGATCCTTCCTGACTCTGCTATAATTGTAGCCTCTGCAAATGATACCATTAAGCCAGAGGCTTCTTTAACAGCAGGTGGTGACCTCATGGAGAAGGGGGTGGTGGTGGTGGATGGGGGAAGAGGTGGAAATGGGTGTGCACCTCATACCTTGGCTATCGCCTGTGAGGAGGAATTCAAATCACTGATCTGCTGATCCTCAGTCTTGTTCTCAACTTGTCCTGGGAGTACATCACCTCAGTCCTTTTTTCACCTCTGTCTTTTATTCAGAATACTCTGTGTGAGATGTGGAGAGGTAGAATTGCACAGCTGGAGGCCATTTGGCCCACCTTGGCTGTGCCAGATCTTTGGAAGAGATATTCAGAAAATAACATGTCCCTGCTCTTCCCCATTGCTTTTCAAATTTTTACTTGAGTATGCAATTCCCTTTTAAAAGTTACAATTGAATTTGCTTCTGCTACCCTTTTCAGGTTATAATAACTTGCAGCATTTTTAAAAATCATGCCTCTAGCTCTCGAGCTAACTTATTTTAAATCTGTGTCCTCTGGTTACTGAACCTCCTTCCGATGGAAACCATTTCCCCTAGCTTACTCTATAAAATCCTTCCATAATGTTGAATGCCTCAAATAAATCTCCCCTTAACCCTTCTCTGCTCTTAAGTAGCACAATCTGAGTTTCTCCATATAACTGAAGTCCCTCATCCCCAGTATAAACTTGTTTGAAGTGTTACGCATAGCAAGTCGACTTTATTTGATAATCAAGTGGTATACTTTCATGCCTTTATGCTGATGCCTTAATGTTGATCAACTTTGCATTCTGATTTTTAGCAGGCAGGTAATCAGTTCAGGTTCAGAATTATTCCTGCCATTCCTCCCTCCTTTCCTTCACCGGGGGGAGACGATGGTGTAGTGCTATTGTCACTGGACTAGTAATCCAGAGATCCCAACATAATGCTCTAGGGACCTGGGTTTGAATCCGACAGATGGTGGAACTTGAATTCAATCTGGAATTAAAAGACTAATGATGACCATAAAAACCCATCTGGTCCTCTAATGCCCTCAGGGAAGGAAATCTGCTGTCTTTACTTGGTCTGGCCTACATTTGACTCCAGACCCACAGCAATGTGCTTGACCCTTAAATGCCCTTTGAACAAATGAAATTACGAATGGGCAATAAATGCTGGCACTAGCCAGTGATGCTCACATCCCATAAATGAATTTTTAAAAAAACTGAATGAATGACCTTCAACATTGATGAAAGCTATTTTCTTTACCTAAAAGAAGGTTTATTTGCTACTGTACAGCTTTCTGTACAGACTGCATCAAAGACAGAATTAATGCTTTATGCGACTAGTTTTAACGTCTGCGCAGTGGGTAAGATGCTGAAATAAGATTTTTCATTACAAATATTCAACACCTTGGGGAGAATTTTCTCTCCATCGGGGGAGTTGGGTGGGGACGGGTGTGCAGACAATCGCTGCCTGTGATCGGCTGTGCGTTGCCAATTTACGTGGATGGGCCAATTAAGGTCTGCCCAGCGTGACTCGCACCCGAAAGTGCTGAGCGCTCCCTGTGATGGTGGGGGGGAGTAGGCTGAGTCGGGGCCTGCGCTCTTTCGCACATGCGCACAAAAGGGTGCAGAAATCCCCCTGAGGCACAGAAAAAAAAAAAATTCAAATCATGTCCCCTCATGTGACAGTGTCATATGAGCTGGGACATGTCAGTGAACTTTAATAAAATGTTTTATTCAATTTATAAACACTTCATGAAAACTCATTTCCGCCAGCGGATGAGGTTTCATGAGAAATGCGAAGGCTGCCTTGGCTCTTCGTCTGTCCGCCAACCTTAAGGTTGGACGGGCAGCTCCATTAAGTATTTCAACTGATATTTAAATGGCCTTTAATAGGCCTTTGACAGTTTGACGGGCGCATAGCTGACTCCAGTGCGCGCCCGCCGATCTGAAAATCGGGATGATGTACGGTGACGTCGGGATGCACGCCTGACGTCACATGCATCATTTTACGTGTCAGCGGGCAGGACCCGCCCCTGCCCGCCGACCCGAAGATTCTGGCCCTTGATTCAGAAACTACAAGTACTAAAAATTATGGCAATACTATGATTAATTTTTTTTAAATGTTTGATTATTATTAGGTGTGATGAATAATTTACCACTGCATTGATACAAACTGCTATAGATTCCGGCAGGAGCCAAAGTATGAAACCAAGGCAGGTGCGAGGGCTGATGCCAAAAACTTCAGGCATGACATATGTTGGTTGTGTTGCCACATGTGGGGTGAATTGTTAATATATGAAAGGTAAAACAAACACCATGGCTTGAATTTTTCGGAAGGCGGGACCTTGCCTCCTGCCATCCGAAGAGTTGGCAGGGAACACGTCCCATCAGTTGGCCATTCAAGGGCCTCAATTGGGGCAAAGGCAGGCTTCCCATCTGAGGCCTTGCCCACCCCAACGTAAAATCACTGTGACTTTGGGGCGGGCGGGAACCCAGAGAGATTCAACTGTGCCCCCAGACTCTTTTCCACACCCCCCCCCCCCCCCCCCCCACCCCAGCCTAGAACCTGCCAGTGAGGGAGTGTAAAATTCAGGCCCAAAGCAGTAGAGGTTGGGGAAGGCAGAAGAGATAGAAAAGATCAATAACTGATATGTAATTCAGTTTTGTCCTACAGAAATTGCTGACTAGCCACAAAGTGTGGCAATGCTGTATCTTTTTACTCAAGTTTCAAATTTTAGTGGAAAACACCTTCCACATAATAAAAGTGAATGTGTTTTCTGCATGTTTCGATCGAAACACAGAGCAAGGCCTTGCCTTCAGCAAAGGTTAGAATCCTGGTGTGAATTTCTCAAACATAACTTATCATCCACGTTCCACTCAGAAATCGTAAACTTCTTCAGAGCAGTCGTGTGAGTCAACATTCTCAGGAATGAGACACTCCAGGCCTGTTCCACCACGGCTTTCTATCCAGAATGCCAATAGATGTTGCTTGCCCTTCAACCTGGTGGACCTGGACATTATTGATCGGGGCTGCTTTATTCGGGGCTGCAGTAGTTATTCTAACTGGGCAAAATGCCCATGATCACAGCTGGGCTTTCTATACAATTGTATGTTAGCTGTGGCTCAGTTAGTAGCCCTAACACCTCTGAGTCAGAAGGCTGTAGGTTCAAGTCCTACATAAAAATCAATTCTAACACTCCATTGCAATACTGAGGGATAGAAGTCTTTCAGAATTTAAACTGAGGCTCCTTTGGTCCTTTCAGGTGGATAAAAGATCCAATGATGACACAATTTTGAACAAGAGCAGGGGAGTTATCCCTGCTGTCCTGGTTAATACTTATCCCTTAGTCAACACCACAAAAACAGATTATCTGGTCATTATTACTTTGCTGTTTCTGGGAAACAACTGTATATTCCTCCTAAAAGAGTTAGTATATCTTAAAAGCAACTGTAAAAAGGAAAATAATAAAGACTTTCAGTTACATAGTGCCTTTCATGACTACCAGACATTCTGAAGTATCCACAGCATTTTAGATATAGACCAACCAAATGTTGACAGGATACAGATGAGTGGATCAGATCCACCCAGTCCAGCCTCATTGACATACACAGGCTCCTGGCGTCACCTGAGCCTGAAGGAAACCATATGTCATTAATGTTTCCACTTTTATTTAGAGTATTTATCTCCAAATGATCTTACAAACCAGCTCTCTAATGGTTAACACGCCAATGGCTAAGCAACTAGTGGAAAGCTTATAAGCTAAGCGATTTTAGCTATTTAAACTTGTACAGTATCCAACCGTTTGTCAAGGGACCTAGAAGAATTAACTGCCAACTTTTGTTGGAATTCCCTAGGTTTGTTTAAGTAAGCTTTTCTTTCACCTGCTGGGAGACAGTCTGCACTCCAAATTGGGCAAAAAAAACTATGGGTTCTCAGCATGGTTTAGAGTGCAGGGTCACTCTTCAGTTGAAATGTTCTCACAAAGTAATCTTCAGGAGGGAGCAGCAATAACTTAAACACGATTTTTGCTGACTTGCAGTGCTGCACCATCGGAGGTGCCAGCTTTTAGATGAGAGAGGTTAAACCGAGGCTCCATCTATCCTCTCGGATGGATATATGGCACTATTTTGAAAATCAGAAGGGGAGTTCTCCTGGTTACATGACCAATATTAACCCCTCAACTGATGGTATCTGAAAAACAAGCTGTTTGGTCATTATCACAATGTTGTTCGTAGGAGCCTTCTCTATGCAAAATGACTGTTGCATTTCCTAGATTACAACAGTTAATAAGCTTCAACAGTACTTGATTGGCTGTAAAGTGACTTGTAGGGTGGCCAACCCTCCGGGTTTGCCTGGAGTCACATGGAATTGATGATTAATCTCCAGGGCACTGCTGTGCGCAACCCTGGAGAAAAATCACTGGGACATAAAAAAGATTGTTTTTTATGTGTCATTTTCTTTGAACATTTCTCTTTATCAGGTATAAAGATAGTGAAAATGAGAGAAGAAGAGGCTGTCTGGCTAACAGTCGAGCACCATTCAATTAGGTAATGAGTCTTTTTGCTTTCCAATTGGCGTAGGAAGGCTGTGCATCACAAGGGTGGACATGTTGGCTGACAAACAGCTGGAGCTTAGGAGCTCCTGGAGCTCACATGATGAAAGCTCCAGGAATATATTTAATCACAGTTGTCAACCTTAGTGATCTGGAACATCCTGAGGTCATGGGAACTGCTATAGAAATGCAAGTTCCCTCTTTCAAAAGAGAGGACTGTAATACAAGCATTGAATGTATGCACAGACTCATTGCTTAGTCATTTCAAGGGTTATGTCTTTTGCTTATCATTTGAACTTTTTAAACACTTGAAAATGTTGAATAGCATCCGTTTTGCATGTCTTCCCATAATAATGCAACATGAATGTGACATTTTATTTCATTGTATTGTCTGCAGGGCGTTGTGTTGGGCCTTGTGTGCAGAATTGCACAGGGAAATCTCAAGGATCTTGGTTCTGGGTATCTTATATTTCCATGTACACAGTGTTATATTTATGACATTTGACTTAATATTTTATTCAAACCTATACATGCATGTTTGCTAAAGAAATCAGCAAAACTTCTGTCCTTTTGGGGTGGTGGATTTGGGTGAGCAGGATATATGGGATAAAGGCTGTTTAGGCCAGTGCAAATAGTAAAGCAGGCTTGTCCAACTCATGGCCCGCAGGGCGGGTTGCTGCCCCTGAGCTCTCTGGACTTGGCCCGCCAACCTTGTTGGATAATCAACTGACCTGTATTTCAGAAATTCTGTAAAGCTGTTCATCCAATCACAGGCTGGTTCCTCTCTGCACTTGCTGCTTATAAGCTCAGTAGTGAGCATATCAGCAGCAAATGCAGAGAGAAATCGGCCTGTGATTGGACGAGCAGCAAACAGTGGGAAGGTTAAGGATTCGGAGAACAGGAACGAGGGATGGGGCAAGAGTGGGGCCCTAGAGAGATGGAGTGGGGCCCACCTGGGCGTGATTGAGTGGAGACTGAGGGGGGAGGGGGAGCGTGTGATTGGGGGGGAGAGCGTGTGATTGGGGGGGAGAGCATGTGATTGCGGGGGGGGAGCGTGTGATTGCGGGGGGGAGCGTGTGATTGAGGGGGGGGAGGGTGCGTGTGATTGGGGGAAATGTTAGGGGCGAGTTTGTGCGTAAGTCTGGTTCATTCCCAGGTTCAATATTCTCATTCACCCTCACCCTCACACACCAACATACGCACTCTCACCCACTGTCACTGTGGGTGAGGGTGAGGAGTGAGCACCTTGAGATTGGGAGCGAGCCGGGCACCCACACTTTCACCCTGTCACATTCTAACGGTCATCTTTATTTATTCATTTTTTAAAATGATCAGTTCATTGTTTTGACAGTGTTTTTCTTTTTTGCTCAGCAAGTTTTTTCTTCATACCTCAGCTTTTTATTTGAAATTCATGTTCAATGTTGCGCCAAACCTCATCTTTCTGAAATTTGTTCATCAGCCCCTTGAGTGAGGAACAATTTGAAAGGTGCCCCCCTCCCCACCCCATCCCACGCAAAAACGTTAGACAAGCCTGTAATAAAGGTTGCAGCAATATGAGGCCTTTGATGATCGTAGGACACCCAAAATACTTTACAGCCAATGAGATACTTTTAAAGTGTTGTTGGCATCTTTCCATTTGCTTAAGATGATGGACATGCAGCAAATCCATTAGGATGGATAGTTCCATATGGTGCACTTTTACTGATGGCTAAATGGAGCAATCCGTGAGATGCAGGTTCTGCCACAAGTACTGCAATGAGGTGATCGTCAGGTATCGTTGTGGGTTGTTGTTCTCAGCATTGACACCTTTGTGAAGTCGCTGTAGCCGCTGATCATCATGGTGCGTGCTGACCCACAGATGATGTTGCTATTTTCCTGTGTCACTAGCTAGCGTATGTAGTAGTTTTGAAGCGTAGTAACTGCAATGTAGGAAATACCACAACTAGTTGTTACACAGCAAGATCCCTCAACAGCAATATACTAATAATGAGATTCTTTTTAAGTGGTATTGGTTAAGCGATAAATGTTGGCCAGGATACTAGGACAAATTCTTGCTTTTTATAATAGTGCTATGTGATCTTTTGCACCCAGTAAAAGTTAGATTTTGGACTGAAGTCCTGCAGTGGAACTTGAACTTACAGCATTCTGACTGGAGCAAGCCACAGCTGACACTACGAAGCTGACTAGTGAACTGAAATACCTATCCAACAAAACCATGCTGACTGTCCTTGATTAATCCCTGCCTCTCTAAGTGTAGATTAATTCTGTCCCTCAGAATTGCTTCTAATAGTTTCCCCACCACTGAGGTTAGACTGACTGGCCTGTAGTTCCCTGGTTTATCCCTTCCTCCCTTCTTGAATAATGGTACCACGTTGGCTGTCCTCCAGTCCTCTGGCACCTCTCCTATGGCCAGAGAGGTATTGAAAATTATTGCCAGCGCCCCTGCTATCTCCTGCCTTGCCTCACTCAACAGCCTGGGATACATTTCATCCAGGCCTGGATATTTATCTACTCTTAAGCCTGTCAGACCACTTAGAACCTCCTCCCTTTCTATGCTAATGTCTTTAATTATATCACAGTCCTTCTGCCTGATTTCCATACCCACGTCGTCCCTTTCACTTGTGAACACTGACAAAGTATTCATTTAGAACCCTACCTATGTCTTCCGGCTACACACACACTACCACTATAGCCCTTAATGGGCCTTACTTTTTCCCTAGTTATCCTCTTACTCTTAATGTACTTGTAAAATAACTTTGGATTTTCCTTTATTATACCTGCCAATATTTTTTCATGGTCCCTTTTTGCTCTCCTAATTTCCTTTTTATGTTTCCCCCTACACATTCTAGACTCCTCTCAGGCTTCCGCTGTTTCAAGCCCTCGGTGCCTGCCATAAGCCTCCCTTTTTCTCTTTACCTAATCCTGTATATCTCTTGACATCCAGGGTTCCCCTGGATTTGTTGGTCCCACCCTTTATCTTTACTGGAATACGTTGGCCCTGTAGTCTCCCTGTTTCCTGCTTGAATGAGTCCCACTGCCCTGATGCAGATTTACTTAAAAGTAGCTGCTCCCAGTCCACTCTGGCCAAATCGTATCTGATCTTATTAAAATCGGTCTTCCCCCAATTTAGAACTCTGATTTCTGGCCCATCCTTGTCCTTTTCCATAACAACCTTGAATCTAATGGAGCTATAATCACTATCTGCAAAATGCTCCCCCACTGATACCTCTACTACTTGCCCAGCTTCATTCCCGAAAATTAAGTCCAGAATCTTCTATGTACTGACTTAAAAAGCTCTCCTGGATGCGTTTTCCGCTCCTGCTGAACCTATCACACTATGACTAACTCATTTAATGTTGGGAAAGTTGAAATCCCCTACTATTACTACCCTATTATTTTTACACTTCTCTGGAATTTGCCTACATATCTGCTCTTCTATTTCTCTGATTGTTTGGGGGCCTATAGTGCACCCAGCAATGTGATTGCTCCTTTTTTGTTTTTAAGTTCTACCCATATGGCTTCATTAGAGGAGCCTTCTAAGATGCCATCCCTCCTTACTGCTGTAATTGGTTCCTTGATAAATATTGCGATACCCCCTCCTCTTTTACCTCCTTCCCTGTCTTGCCTGAAGACCCTACATCCTGGAGTATTGAGCTGCCAACCATGCCTCTGTGACAGCAGTTACATCATACTTCCATGTGTTAATTTGTGCCATCGACTTATCTGCCTTATTCGTCAGACTCCTTGCATTAAAATAAGTACCATCCAACCTTACCAAATTCCCTTGTGCCTTATAAGGCCTATAATTTCTATGCCTTCCAGACTCACTTGCTCTCTCTTCTAATTTTGGCTGTGCATCTCCCCCTGCTGAACCTCCTCTCAGGATCCCATCCCCCTGCCAAGTTAGTTCAAACCCTCCCCAACAGCACTAGCAAACCTCCCTGCAAGGATGTTGCCCCCGTTCTAGTATACATGCAACCCATCCACCTTGTACATGTCCCATTGTCCCCAGAAATGGTGCCAATATCTCAGAAATCTAAAGCTCTCCCTCCTGCACCATCCCTCCAGCCACACATTCATCTGGACTAACCTCCTATTTCTATACTCACTCATGTGTGGCACCGGAAGTAATCCAGAGATTACTACCTTTTGAGGTCCTGTTTTTTAATCTGCTTCCTAGCTCCCTAAATTATGCTTGCAGTACCTCATCCCTCTTTCTACCTGTGCCGTTGGTACAAATATGTACCACGATCGCCCTTTAGAGTGCCCTGCAGCCGTTCAGTGACATCCTTGATCCTGGTACCAGGGAGGCAACATCCCATCCTGGAGTCATGTCTATGGCCGCAGAAACGCCTGTCTGTTCCCCTTACTATCGAGCCTCTTACCGCTATTGGTCTTCCCCTCTTTTTCCTCCCCCCCCCCGTACAGCCGAGCTACTCACAGTGCTATGAGCTTGGCTGCACTCCCCAGAGGGACCATCACTCTCACCATATTCCAACACAGAAAAACGGTTCTCAAGCGAGATGCATACTGGGGATTTCCTGACTACCTGCCTGACACCTTTCCTTTGACTGCTGGTCACCCTTTCCCTCTTTGTCTGCACTTCCATAAGCTGTGGGGTGACCACATCTAAAAATGTGCTATCCACAAAACTCTCAGCCTTGTGGAAGCACCTCAGTGCCTCCAGCTGCCACTCAAGCTCCGAAACTCGGAGCTCAAGTAGCTGCAGCTGGTGGCACTTCCTGCACACGTGGTCAGTCAGAGCGCAAGGAGCGTCTAGGACTTCCCACATGTTGTAGGTGGTACGTAACACAGGACTGAGCTGCCCTGCCATGCCTCTAGTTGATAAAAAAACTTTTAAGTTAAATACAGTAAAAAAATGTTAAATTATTTATGTACTTTAAATAAAAATTAGAACTCTTACCATTCCTTAGCTTAATCTATTTTAAACTGAAGAAAAACTGGAGAAAAACATTTACCCATTACTCATTAATCAGCTCTCACCTTGTGCTGACGTCTACTTTTGAAGCCTCCCCGCACTCGCGCTGGTTCTGATCTCTCTGCCTCTCTCTCGTGCTGTCTTGTGATGTCACTCTTGTTATTTTCAACAAGAACTGACTGCAGGACACTCTTCCCCGACTGCTTCACTGCGATGCTGACTGCAGGATGCTATTCCCAGTGCTGGTAGATCAGGAGCCACTTGAGTCAAGCTATACACAGCTGCCACTGTACCATCAATACTATAGATGGATCTTGGTATACCTATCTTACAATGACCATGGTGGACTAACTCCAGAGCTTCAGATGGGCAAGTTACAGAGGAGTGACATCTGCTTCAAGAACGCCTGCAGCCAAACTACACTGTGGGGATGACACCTCCTCCATCGACTTTTATTCCTCCTTCCAGTCTATCCTGGGAATCACCTCCAAACTCAGCCAGAGTACTATCTGTGCAAGTATTAAACAGCAGTTAGTACTGCCATCTTTGTTATTTCCTTTCCTACTGGAAAGCGCTAGTAACATGGGGCAGAATTTTCCCCCTGTTGTGGGGAAGTTCAGGAGCGGTTGCGTGCGGGCGCGCCTCTGATTGGTGTCCCCGATCCGGGGGGAGCCCACCATTTTACGTGGGAGAGCCAATTAAGGCCCGCCCAGTGTGATGTCTGCCAGGAAGTTCTATGTGCTCCCTGTGCAGGCGGGGGATTCCCTAAGCTGAGAGTATGGGTGAAATTAAAAGTAGTTGTACAGACTTCAGTAACCCAAAACTAAGGAGTTAATACTATCCATTAAAATAACAGAAGCAGCTGCTATTACTGGCAACTGTATTTTTTGACATTATGCTGTTAAACCTGTCAAAAATAGATTATTAGAAATAAAATTCATTGTATAATACAATCATTTTGAAGGTGGAGTAAAAAATGAAGTGGACAAAACTGTTTCTACAAATAGGTATAGGGAGGTAAACTGAAACTTCATAAGCATGGCTAATTAATACTTACTGATATCACACATAAGTAATTATTGAGCACAGAATTTGCTCTGCTTTGGAACCTGCACATCTTTTTGTAAACCTTCTCTTGCACGTGGTATACACTTTTTAAATTTTGTTTCTACCACCCTATTGAATTACTTGCCTGACAATCTAGTGGTGAGTCCATAAAGAAGATTTTATTATTATTTATTATTCGTTCTGACTGGCTAACAGGCAAGAGGAAGAAGGAAAGACAAGTGAATGAAATAAAAAAAACTTTTATTTATATCGCACCTTTCATGACACAAGGATGTCCTGAATCATTTTATAGCTAATAAAGTACTTTTGTTTTTACACTGTTACTATGAAATGTGGCAGCCAACTTGCTCACAGCAAGTTTCCACAAACAGCAATGCAATATTGACCAAATAATCTGTTTTTACTGATGTTGATTGAGAGATAGATATTGGTCAGAATATCAGGAAGAACTCCCCTTTTCTTTGAACAGGTGGGGTGGGGGAGGGGAAGTGGTTTTAATTATGATGGGAACAACTTATAGGGTGATGAGAAGATCAGAGTGGCAAGGAAGAATAATGCAGAATTTATGAGGTAGACAATAGAAATGGTGAGAGAGATGGGAGTAGAAAGAGGCATAGAATGCTGGAGATGATTGGAGTGGACAGAGGTGGAGGGGATGAGTGCAGGATGGGAAAGAAAATATGTGAAATGGGAGAAACAGAGTTCAGACTTGGATGAAAGGCAAGATCTTTCATGTTAGATAAAATTACATGTTTGATTGATGAATACTTACTTTCAAGACTACAGAATTCTCAGTAGAAATGTTCTCCTTTTTAAAAAATATGAACTCGTTTTGACGGTGCAGAGAATAACTTCCCTTCAGGCTAGCCTAAAGAAAATTCACCTAGAACCATTAATACTGCAGCTGATTACATCAAATAGTTTATATATATGACTGCATCACCATTCATTCCAGTAATAATGGCTTTAACTCCAGGAGGTGCCATGTATAAAGTAGGCTTTTGCAGAAGAATGAATGCAGAATAGGATTTTTTCAAGCTCCACACTTTGAGCTATTATATTGTCTTTTGGGGATAAATTACAGCAATCAAACATTTCTTTTGGATATAATGATATCTATTGGGATGAATGAGTTGTTGCTTTCTAAGTGTGTTCAAATTTGTGAAAGGGGGGGTGCAGTTAGTTTAAATGCAATCTCAGTCCGGCTGAAAGAGCTGTTACAATGCAAGTTTGTTCAAATTTGTTTTTTTTTTGGGGGGGGGGGGTTGATAGGGGAGGTGGCAGTGAGTGTTGAAGAATGGTATAAAAAGTGCAGTAAAATAGAAAAATAAGTTTCTGATTCTGTGTCAGATGTCTAACCATTGACCATAATTTGTTCATCTTCTGACAATGCATTTAGCTAGCCATGAAAATTCACCTGTATTGCTTTTTAGAGTATGCAGCAAATTTACATTAGTTGAAAGCCAAGTAAGCTATTATAATTGTTTTGCAGACCTTTATGCAACAAAGATTGATTTGAATTGGACAAACTGGGGCAGGTACATGTCTGTTGCTGCAGTCTAGTTGACTGGTGATGCTTTGCTGAAGACTTGTGCTTGTGAATTCACACTGAGTATTGAAATTAGCTTCATCAAATTTCATGTAAAAACCCACACAAAGTTAATTCATTTCAAACTTGCTTCAACATAATCTTTTAATTCTCTTTGTAGTTCCAACTATAACTTTTTCCCTTGTTGCTGTCTCATTTGATCCTCCAGTGTCATGCAAGCATTCTCCAACAGAGAGCAGTCTGTTCAACCTACCTCTGCTAATGACACCTGAACTGGCCACTCAAAGTTAGTCACTGTTCAATTTTCCCCATGTGTTGCAACTAAGATTAGAGACTGTAAGAGGAATTTGCAGCTAGGTAGCTGTTGCCTCATGCATGATGTAAGAATGTGCTGTCTCTCTCTCTGCTGCATCCCCTTCTTTGAAAATTCAAGATTTTAGGTAGGTTACTTTATTGGTGAGATGACTTATTTCTTTAACTACCATGACATTGGGAAAAAAGAGTTGAGTTTAATGTGTACAGGACCCCTTTCTTGCCTAGTACCTGAAAAGTAAATAATATTGCTTGACCTGGTAAAGGGAAACGGACCAGAGCAGAGAATAAAAGTAAGCGTAGGGAACCATCAAGGTAATAATGATCACAATATGATAAGATTTCTAATAATGATCAAGAATTACATAAATAAAGCAATGACCAGGGTAGTAGATTGGAAACAGCTAAATTTGAGGCCATGAAAATGGAACTCACAATCCCTTCATGGTTCTGGGCTTTTCTCTTTTTATGTCTCTTGGGAGCTTACGTTACTATCGAGGTGGGTCGGGCTGGTGGGAAGAAAAATTTAGCCACAATGACTATCATGGCAAGGAGCATGCTTCACAGATCAGTGGCTCTTTTCTGCTCATCAAGGTTGTATGTAACATAAATTGGAAATAAACACTGACAAAAAGAGAACAATAGTGGGAAAACGGAGACGAGGAGAAATAAATTCTACTAAAAAACAAGAACAAACTAACCAATTATTAGAGACCATGAATAAATAGAGATGAAGATAGAATTGGAACTACAGGAAAAGGCATAACCCAAGCAGATAGACAATAAAGGAGAAAATAACAAAAGGGGTTAGGAAAGAAGTCAAAATAATAATTGGAAAGGCAAAGACCAATTACTTAATTGTTATTGAGAATATAAAAAGTTGTAGCAAAAGTATTATATAGTCATGAGGCAGCATCTTCCAGTTGGGGAGTGGGGGTGGGGCCCATTCGCCGATGCTTAAATTGACGCGGGGATACGTCGGGTGTGTGTTCCAACATCACCCCATGTCATTTAGAGTTGCAGTTCGGCAGGCGCGCAGCCAAATCGGCTGCATGCCCGCTGAGCTGTCAACGGCCTATTAAGGCCATTAAAAAACTAAATAAAATCCTTAATGGACCTGCCCGTCCAACCTTAAGGTTGGCGGGCAGGCCGGGAGCCCAGGCAGGCCTCGGAAAAAACATGAAACATCATCCACGTGCGGGATATTTAAATTTTTATGAAATGTTTCAACAAAAGTTATGGACGTTTCCCAACTCATGTGACACTGTCACATGGGGGGACATGGCAGGGAATTTTTTTTATCACCTTTTATTTGAAGTTTTGAATTGGAGCCGATCTCCCTGAGGCAGCACTTTGCCACACGGAGATCTGTGTGTTCTTTCACGCGCATGCACAGAAGAGTGTACTCCTAGCTGAGAGAATCCCCTCCCCCGCCTGCAAGGGGACCGCACAGCACTCCCTGGCGGACGCCACGCTGGGCGGGCCTTAATTGGCCCACCCATGTAAAATGGAAGTGTCCCCCCCGACCGGGGATGCCGATTGAAAGGCCGCCCTCCCGTGCCCGCTCCCGCACTTCCCTCCTAACGGGGGGGAGAATGTTGCCCATAAGTAACAAAAGGAAAATCAGGATAGGGCCACTAAGAGGTGTACAAGAAAAACTGACAGGTGATGACAGAAATATTGAATAATTATTTTGGTTCCACATTTACCAGGGAGACCAATGGTTTGTTGGTGATAAATAAGAGATGGTGGGAAAGAGAAGAGATGATGGATAAACTAGTTAAAGTTAGAGAGAGTAAAACCCTTGATCTAGATGGATCACTCATCGGTGCATAATAAGAATTGGGGAAGAGATAGCAGAGGTACCATTGCATATTTATTAAAAAATCACTAGAAAGTGGTTTAGTGCCAGAGGACTGGAGGATAGCTTATGTTTTCCTATATTTTAAAGGAAAGATAGAACAACTCCAGGAAACTAGACCAACTAGCTGAATGCCAGTGGTAGAAAAGATAATAAAAATTTTACTCGTATGTGATAGAAAAAGACCCAGAAGCTGCAAATAATAAAAAAAAAGCACTGATTTCAAAAGGAGAGGTCATGCTTGACCAACCTTATTGAAGTATTTGAAAAATGACAGAAAACAGTAGAGAAGGATAATATAGTTAATGTAACGTACTTGGACTTTCAAAAGGTCTTGCGTAGTAAAGTCATAATCAAAGTCAGCTGTGGATTAGGGGACATATAGCAGGATAGATAACAAAAACAGAATTACCTGGAAAAACTCAGCAGGTCAGGCAGCATCGGCGGAGAAGAAAATAGTTGACATTTCGAGTCCTCATGACCCTTCGACAGAACTAGGTGAATCCCAGGAAGGGGTGAAATATAAGCTGGGGGGGGGGGGGGGCGTTGGGTGGGGGGAGAGAAGTGGAGGGAGGTGGTGAGACTTCTCTTCCCCCCACCCAACCCGCCACACACACACCACCTTAAACCAGCTTATATTTCACCCCTTCCTGGGATTCACTTAGTTCTGTCGAAGGGTCATGAGGACTCGAAACGTTAACTCTTTTATTTCTCCGCCGATGCTGCCAGACCTGCTGAGTTTTTCCAGGTAATTCTGTTTTTGTTTTGGATTTCCAGCATCCGCAGTTTTTTGTTTTTAGCAGGATAAATATTTGGGTGGCTACAAAAACAGAAAACGTAGTAGGGGTTAAAGGTAGTTATTCAGACTGGTTAATGGGAATTGTTGGTGCACTGGAATTATGGCTGGGACCAGTGATGTTCACCATTTACGTAAATGATTTGGATCTGGAATCTGGATCAGATGTAAGTTTCAGGATATCGTTAATACTGAACATCACTGATAAAATACAAGATGTTAATACACTTGAAGAATGGATGTGTAAATGGAAAATTACTTTCAATATTAACAAATGAGATGGTGCATTTTAATGGAAGGAATAAGAAGGTCACATATTCATTTGGAAATGATCTAAATGAAGTTGGGAAGCAAAGGGCCTTAGGGGTAGACATTCACAAATCATTAAGAGTAACACTGCAAATTAGCAAGGCCATAGACATAAAAAACTGGGGCTCATTTCTAGAGGACTATAATTGAAAAGTAGGGAAATTATGTTAAACATGTATAGAACCTTGGCTAGACCATAAATGTTTTGATATATATAATTCTGGTTGTCATAGTACAAAAAGGATACAGAGGCACTGGAAAAGGTGTTATATAGATTTACAAAGATGTTGTCAGAGATCATAACCACCAGGAAAGACTGAAGACACTGGGGCACATGCTCTGGAAAAGAGCAGATTGAGAGGTGACCTAACTGAGGTCTTTAAAATTATGAGCAAGTTTGGTAGGGTATAGGTGGCAAAGATGTTTCTAATTACAGGGAGCCCAAAATTGGGGGTAATAAATAATTCCTCCAATAAATCCACTGATTAATTCAGGAGAAACTTATTTACCTAGAGAGTGACTAGATTCTGGAACTTGCTACCATGTAAAATAGTTGATATGACCAGCATAGATGCCTATTAAAGGAAAGCTATATAACTTTAATAGGGAGAAACGAATAAAAGATTTGATGATAGGGTTTGATGACATAAGGTGGGAAGAGGCTCATGCGAAGCTTAAACATCAGCATAGATGTGTTGGGCCTAATGGCTTGCTTATAAATTCTATGCAATCCTAACTAACTTAGAATGCACAGTTCAATGGAGTTTGATCCAACTGGGCATCCTAAACAGAGTCGAGTACAGTTTCTGCTTTGGTTCCAATTGATGAGATGTAACCATTTTTGAAAAGTTTTATTTTTCCCCTGTATTTCACTCATTTGTGTATTGCCAAATGCAAAATCTGCTATGACAGATTTTTTATATGTATTTTTTCATTAAAAATTGCTTTAAAGAAAATAACTTGATATATTTAAGAGTTTATCACACAAGAAATAAGCATTCCATATTGTACCAATCGATTGCTCAAGTAACCCGATTTTCAATTGCTGAAATGACATTTAAAAGAAAGCAAAACTATTTTCTAGTTACATTAGGGTAAAATAATCAGCTCCTTCATAAATGTTTTAATGTTTTCATTTAAAACCTTTCAAAATGCACCTATAAATGTCCTTGCAAAAGATTCAGCTTAATCTTTGGAGTCTTATTGGAGGCCTGCAAGTGATGCAATTAGCAGAAATTTCTGATGCTGATTAATTCACACTGGAGACGTATGCACTTTTCTACCTGCCTCTGAGGCAATGTTTTTAAAACTTGTGCTAAAGATTTCAGAAACTTGATGCACTAAAGGCAATTTGGGCTTAAAACTTCTAAATTTTTTCCTCCGGTTGCACTGATATCAGGCAAATTGTGCCAAAGAAAATTATGCAGAAACTCCAGGCCAGTATTTAATCCTATTCAGAGCATGCTGTTGCACCTGTGTAATCTGTAAAAGCTGATGTTGGCACAGGTACCATATTGAAGCTTTATACCATTTGTACAGCAGACATAGGTTGTTTGCACATGAAGTGTGCCATTTAAACAGCTGCTCTTCCAACACAAATGTCAGTTCTCAAATAACAGCGCTTCTGCTACAGAGAATACGCCAGGTACTCAGTTTTACATCTGCCTCTATCCTAACTTGCACCAAGTACCATTTGCACATCATCCCTGACCTATATTGGCTTCTGGTCCAGCAACGCCTCTATTTTAAAACCCTTATCCTCATGCTCAGATACCACTATGGCCTCACCCCCACCCCATCTCTGTAATCTCTAATCTGGCTTCTTGTGCATCCTTGGTTTGCATCACCCCAGATTGCAATTTGCACCTTCAGCATCTAGACCCTAAGCTCTGGAATTGCCTCCCTGAAACACTCAGCCTTTCCACCCCTCTCCCTGTTAAAGGATCTCTTCAAAACCTAGCACTTTGAACATGTTTTTGTTCCTCTGTCCCAATATCTCTTTCTTTGGCTTGGTGTCAATTTTTGCCTGATAATGCTTCTGTGAAGCAGCTTGGAACATTTTAATATGTTAAAGGGAAAGGCAAGTTGTTTGCACAAAAGTTATCCTGAGTAAACTATCAATACTTAGTGCGTGTGTGTTCAGTGGAAAGTTCAATTGACATCATAGCAATGCATATAAATGTTAAAAAAAAGGTTAATCAGTAAATATTAGATTTTTTATAGTCAACACAAAAAAGTTTACTTTTAAGGACACTTCAAAAAAAGTTGGGTAGATGTGTAAGTTATAATCTATACTGCTTTTTCCTCTGTTGCAGTGACTCAAGCAATGCGTCTGTCACTGTAAATTGAATGGCTTAGGGAATTAAGTTAGTTTTAACTTCTGTCCTCCGTGAGCTCAGAGTAATGGGTAGATGCAAAATGGTACTGTCACAGTTATGACCTGTATAAGATTGTTATGTTTTGGGATTGCCATTTAAGTTAAGGTAAAATAAAGGGGATCATGTGACCTGTTCTGAAGTCTGCCTAACAGCAAGCCTGGGCTGTTTTTTTTTTTTTACTAGGAAGAAGGTGCAAGGTGCTTTTGGAGATAGTGGCAGCAGCCTGTGTGCTAACCGTAGATAGACTGAATCGCCAAAGTCCCAGAAAAGTGTTGACAATGTCAGGTTATAAACAGTTGTTCAACTCCACAATAGAATAGAGTTGTGGTCTAAAGAATAGCTAATCAGCATTTCTACCTGGATACAAGACCCACATGATTCATATTGCCATGGTGATGGGCTCTGAGATAGGAAGGGTACAAGAGAAGCTATTCTGATATTGGCTTACTGAATTTCCTAAATTATCACTGAATATGACAGACAAATTAGCCTGTCAGAGACCAGGGGAGAGAGCAGCTAGAGGCTGAAAGGCTGTATGATGCAGTGCAGAAAATGAGTGGGCGCTCATGCTCAGATTGAAAGCCAGAATTCATGAGGCATTAATACAGGGCTGGAAGATTTGCCCAGCTTTAATTGGAGGAAGAAGCCTCCAGGAAAACCTGCACCATGAAAGGGCACTTTTAGGTTAAACTGCATTCTGGCTGGGTTATGCACAGAAACATGACTGACAAATCTAGACCACGTCTGAACAACCTTTGAGGTTAGCTGACAGCAGGAGGTAGACTTCATTCATTGGGACTAGGATCCTGTGAAGCTCAGTGAGGAAAATAGATTGCCCAGACTTTCACTGAAGTAACTGTTTCTAGGGAAGGATTATTAAGAGGAGGAAAATTGTAAGTGCATTGAAGATTTGTGCTCTCAGGCGCTTCTAGGGCAGAATTTTGCCCTTGTCGGGCAGGCTCAACAGGGGCGATCGGGAAGCCAGTCACTGCCCGCAATCGGGGCCGGACTGCGATTTCATGTTGGCAGGCCAATTAAGGCCCACCCAGCATGAAACGGGGGCGGCAGCGCTCAGTGATGGCTGTGCGAGTGGGAGAGGAGGACGAGTGGGGAAGTTCTCGCATGAGCGCGAGTGAGTGCTTGAAAATCTCCCTGAGGCACAGAGCTGTCTCAGGGAGGTGAAGAGTTTTAAAAATTAGAAATAAAGATTTTTAAAATGCTATAAAACATGTCCCTTTTGTGACTCTGAAACTTAGGAAGTTTTATTTTACTTTTATGTGATGTTGGAAACCTCATCCCGCCCGTGGATGAGGTTTCCAAAAAAATGCAAGGGCCGCTTGGCATTTTCGCCTGCGCACCAACTGTAAGGTTGGATGGCAGTGAAAAATTTAAGTTAATTAATACTCTAGTGGCCTTAATAGGCCCTCTAATTGTCGGCGGGCACACTGCCGATTCCCGTGCATGCCCGCTGACTGAACTATTGCGTGACTGCGTGTGGACATTGGGACGCTCGCCCACCGTCATCACATGTCATTTCACGCTTGAGCAGGTCAGGTGCATGCCTGCCTGCCAAGGTGAAAATTCTGCCCCTCATAAAATTACAAATATGGTTCTTTTATTATATTGTTATCTGCTGGAAGTAGTAATGAGGAAATATTCATCAATTAATTTATAATATTGCTTCATTGGTTCTCTTTTGTGTGGCTTTACACTGATTGTCACCACTTGCATGTTTTTCTGCATTGACCAAGCTTAATCAAAGGAGGCAGTAATGAAAAGATGACATCGTTTGTTGCATTTGCTGCCATTACCATCTTAACAACATTGAAAGCAATGCTGTCGTTCAGCTTTGCTCAAAGCCAGCAGAAGACTACCCTCTCCTGTGTTAATTGTATAATGTGTTTTAATTGTATGCAGATGATGGGCATCAACTAGGATTGACTTTTACCCCTATAAAAGATGCAGACTGAAACTGGCTGTTGAGCTTTGGTGCCGCATGCTTGTAATGTGTAACTCTGTAAATAAATGATTCTGAAAGTTTCTAATTTAAAAAATAGGGACTCCAGTTCTATCCCTCACCAACTCCCTTTCTGCAGCATAACACATGTACTTTCAATGGAGCAAATTAATCATGGGTCAATACACCCAGTCCTTTCCTGATGACACCTCATAGTTGGCCATAAATTTAAATATTTTAAAAGGAAGTGATGAACCTTTATAAAAGCACTAGTTCGGCCTCAACTGGAGTATTGTTTCGAATTCTGGGCACCAGTGTGAATGCTTTGGAGAGAGTGCAGAAATGATTTGAAAATGGCTGCAGGGATGAGAGACTTCAGTTATGTAGATAGATTGGAGAAGCTGGAGTTTCTCCCCCTAGAGAAGAGAGGAGATGTGATCAAGGTGTTCAACATCATGAGGGATCTAGATAGAGAACCATTCTCATTGGCGGAAGGGTCAAGAACCCGAGGGCATAGATTTAAGATGATTGACAAAAGAACCAGAGTTAATGTGAGGAAGAAATAAATATGTAGCAAGTGGACCTGGAAAGCACTGCCTGAGAATGTGGTGGAGGCAGATACAATTGTGGTTATGAAAAGGGAATTGGATAAGCACCTGAATGGAAAGAACTTGCAGGGCTACATAGAAAGGACAGGGAAGTGGGACTAGCTAAATTGCTCTTAGAGAGCCATCACAAATGCAACAAGCCAATTGCCCTCCTTCTGTGCTGTAACTGCACTATGATTTTTGTGATTCCAACTGAGAAAGAAAGAAACAAAAACGAAATACTATGGTTGCTGGAAATCAGACATAAAAAAAAATTATGGAAACATTCAGTCGAAGCAGCATCTGTGAGCAGAGAAACACTATTAACATTTTAGGCACTGAGCTTTTATTAGTTCTGGGAAAAGTTAGAAATGTAATAGGTTTTAAGCAAGTGATGGGGGTGGGGGAGGGGGTGGGTGGGGTTGAGGAAAATGAACAAAGTGAAGGTCTGTGATAGGCAGAAGACAGGTGATATTAAATGGCATAAGATTTGGTGGTGCAGAGCGAAAGGGTGTGGTAGGGATAAGTAAAGAAACAAACATATGTCTAGAAGAGAGAGGTGTGAATGGCAGAATGGCTGCTGTTCGAAAGCAAGAGTAAGGCCAAAACATGCAACAGAGGACAAAATGGGGAAGGAGATTATGGCCTGAAATTGTTAACTCAACGTTGAGTCTGGAAGTCTGTAAAGTGTTTAATCAAATGATAATGTGCTGCTCCTAAAGCTTAAGTTGAGCTTCACTGGAATACTACATGGACATGGAGGTCAACGTGAGATAAAGGTGGAGAATTAAAATGACAGGTGACTGGAAGCTCAGGATCATGCTTGTGGACTGAACGGAGGTGATCTGCAAAGCATCCATCCAATCTGCATTTGTTCTCTCCAATGTAGAGCAGGCTGCATTGTGAGCAGTGAACACATTATACTTCAGGAGTGCTTTGGATAAGGGAGGAGAATATAAAAGAGCAGGTGTGTCATCTTCTGCATTCACACGGAAAGATTCCATTCACATGGAGGATATACTAATTCTAGGTGTTTTGATCTGGCTAGGGGCCAGTAATTTTTGGTTTAAAGCAGACAAAGTTTGAAATCCCAGTTCCCTTTACGAGAATAAAGCCAATCGATTTTATGGCTTTCAATGAAAGAAATAAACTTTACTATCCAAAGTCAGAAAAGTCAAATAATCTACAAGATCTATCTTATATCCTAACATTCAGAATTCAGTATGAGGTAAACATGAATCAACAGGCAAACTGTGGCCAAACACACCGCACTGCACATTAATGGTAGGTGCGTCCAAGTCAGATCCCACAGATTTCTCAGCAACTCACCCAAACATCAGTGACCCTTTTGAGTCACAGTATCTTGTTAAAACTCTGCCTCCCTCACAAGGGATTTCAACACTTCACTTTTGACGATCTAGCCTCTGATTTCCATCAAATCCCAATCTGATTCGGATTGCCTCAACGACTGCTCATCTCCCAATGGTTCGGTATCTTCTCCTGAGACTGCATCCCACAGGATTCACAAAACTGCATTCCTGCCTCTGTTCACTGCTGTTCCAACTCTTTCGCAGACCACTAGATTCACTAAGCTGGCACTCTCCTGGGTTTCTCTGAACATCGGTCTCCCAGCTGCACTGGGCTATAAATGGCTGCCAGGTCTTTTCTGAGCCCTAACTGCCTCCAGCACAGAACCAGTGACCTTCCACCACCTTCTTAATTCCCTAGGGCTTCTCCGTGAGCTGCATTCCACATGGTCCAAATTGAAACCAACTATCTCTTCCAGCAAACACACATAAATTGAACCTTTATAAGCCCCACCCATCTCCATGACGATGTAGCCTTTCAGGCTCACTGAATGCTTTTAAATTATTTTAGCTCTAACTCCCAAAACAAAATATCTCTCTGGACTATATGTCTTTGCAAGCAGTGTAGACATCACATCTCCAGTTTTCCAGCTATGTAAGCCTACCTTATGTTTTATGGCTCCCCCTCTTCTATCCTGAATCTATTAAACAAATGTAGGTAAGCTTCTGAACTGTCATTTTCTTTTATGTGTTCTGGCAATCTCTAAAGCCTAGCATTTTAGTTACCTTACCTTCACAACAATAATATTCCCAGAAGTAAACATTATCTTTAAAACATTAACATGAACCATGAACTAGATAATCATCACACAGGTGAGAGCCCAATTTACCTGTGCTTTTGATTTAGTATCCTGTATTTGTTCACCATGGGATCTGCCCTACATTGTGGGGAACAAGTGCACATTGGTTGACTGCTTTGCAGAAAACCTCCGTTCAGTCTGCCAGCGTGATCCAAAGCTTTCGGTTGTCAGTCATTCTAATTCTCCGCATTGTTCTCATACTGGCATCTCTGTCTTCAGCTTACCGCTGTGTTCCAATGAAGCTCAATGTAAGTTTGAGGAACAGCACGTCATCTTTCAATTTAGGCGCTTTACAGCATTCCAGACTCAGCGTTGAATTTAGCAATTTCAGACTGTTTCCTGACACCCCCCCCACCCCAACCACCACTCCATTTAGTTTCACTTTCTTTGCATGTTTTGGCCTTACTTTTGTTTTCTTTTGATTTTTAACTTTTGGACTGCAGTCATTCATCATTCTCCATTTGCACCTACTCTGGACACACCTTTTTGTTTGTTTCTTGTCCCTACCACTCCCTTTATGGCCCTATACCATCAACTCTTTTCCCGTTTAATTTCAACTGCCTCCAACCCCCCCTCCCACCCCATCAAAGACCTTCCCTTCTGTTCTTTCTCCACTCTCCCCTATTTCACTTACTTAAAACCTATTACATTTCCAACGTCTCCCAGTTCTGGAGAAAAGTTGACCTGAAATGTTGATTCAGTTTCCAATAGGGATGTTAGCCTTATAGAAAACTTTTTGGACAGAGTAAAGTTGATCCTTGAGTTCATCCACCAACCCAGTTTAGAACCAGCTTCTGATTAGCACCAGTGGCAAATCTTAATTTAATTGAAAGTGGTGCGTTCATAGATGAGCATTGCCTTATCAGGTAAGAACACTGCAACATAAGAAATAGAAGCATGAGTATGGCCCCTCAAGTCTGCTCCACCATTCACTAAAATTATGGTTGATATCATCTTGGCCTTAACTTAATTCCCTGCCTGTTCCCCATAGCTGTTGATTCCCCTGTAGTTCAAGAATCTATATTCACAACACTTGCTTGGAAACATTGCAAGATGGTTTGCAGTTTATTGCATACTTTTCAACCAATCATATTTGGGGATTGTTCATGGGCTCCCAGCATTGCCATAATGTAAAAAATAGGTGCACTATGCACATGTTCCTGTTGTCAGCCAGTCAGTATTCAGAGTCTTACATGGATCTTTATCATTTTTTTGGACAACTGTGCAAATAGAGCTACTAGCATCAAATCAGTAGTTTGATCTATAAGTTAATGCACTTGACATTGTAAACCTCTCTCTGCCATAATTATCTTGCCTCATCCTAAATGTGTGGTGCCTTCAGGTTTTCATTGACTGGCATCTAAGAGACTGAAATTACAGTAATTCATGTTGTAATGCAATTTCCAAGTAGGTAAAAGCATAACATAGAAATAGGAGCAGGACTAGGCCACGTGGCCCCTCAACCCTCGTCCTCCATTCAATACGATCATGGATGATCTGCTTCAACTTGTGACTGCTCCTCATGTCCCTCAATTCCCTGAGAGATCAAAAATCTATATCCCAGCTTAGAACATATTCAATAATGAAACATCCACAGCTTTCTTGGGTAGCGAATTCCAAAGATTCGCAGTCCTCTGAAGAAATTTTTCTTCCTATCAGCCTGACATGATCAACCCCTTAACCTGAGGTTTTGCCCATGTTCTAGATTTACCCAGTCAGACAAAATAACCTCTACCCTGTCAAACCCCTTCAAAATATTGTTTGTTTCAATGAAATCACCACCTCTCATTCTCCTAAACTCCAAAGGGTATAGGCCCAATCTACTCAGCCTCTCATAATAGGAAACCCTTCTCAATGCAGGAACCAATCTAGTGAACCTTTTACTGTACCAACTCCAAGGCAATTATACCCTTCCTTAGATGTGAAGGCCAAAACTGTGCATAGTATTCCAGGTCTCACCAAAACGCTGCACAATTGAGGCAAGACTTCCTCGATCTTGTGCTTCAGTCTCTTTGCAATAGAAACCAACTTGCCATTTGCCTTCCAATTTGTTTGCTGTACCCATGCGCTAATATCATGCTCCTTATGTGACTAAACACACTTGCTCTGAACATCACTATTAACAAGTTTCACACCTTAGAAAAAAATCCTGCTTTTCTATTCTTTCCACCAAAGTGAATAACTTTGCACTGCTCCACATTATGCTCCACCTTGTTGCCCACTCAGTTAAATTGCCTATGCCTCTTTGCAGCCTCTTTATGTAAGCTTTGAGGAGAACATTCCCACCTAGCTTTGTATCGCAGGATACATTACCCTTATGGCCTCATTGGGGGCGGGCGGGGGATGGGAAACAATATGGCAGGAAGGCCAAAAATCAGTTTCACACAGTCGTGAAACCAGTTTGCAATTGCCCGCTCTACCTGCGTTTCCCGCCACCACACATCGGGAACCTAATTTCAATCCTTCACAATCTTATCATCAGCCGGAATCAGCCCCCCAGCCAGCAACATCAAGTTTACTGCCCATGTCAGTGTTACTTCAGAACCACATGCTTCATGACTGCCTTTAAAAGGTGTGCACCTGGTGACCTGAACTTCAGGGGAACCCGGAGGTGAGTGCACACAACCTTGCACAGCGCTCATGAGCATTGCCCACAGGGCATTAAGAAAGAGGTGCCACACATTCACGGAGGGCACAGGAAAGTCGCTTTTTCCCAGCTGGCTTTCAGTGCGGTGCCAGGATAAGGGCTCCTGTGCGGGTCACGCTGCAGATCGGGATTAGCAATGGGTTTCTTTCAAACAACGCTACTGTTGGGGGCCTATGAACTACTTCTACCAGTGTTTTCAGACCATAGTCTTTTTTAATTTCCAATCATACTTATTCAATTTCCTGACCTTCTGAGTCAAGATCCTTTCTCACTATTGTCCTTATGTTATTACTTATTATCAGAACTACTCCTCTTTTCTTATTTTTCTTGCCTTTTCGAATCCATACCATAGAATATTTACTCCCTGACCTTAATCACCTTGTAACCATGGGCAGAATTTTCAGGTCGGGCAGGGCCCACTCGCTGAAGCGTGAAATGACGCGCATTGACGTCACCGCATGTCAATTAGATTTCCATTTTGGCGGGCGCCTATAGTTAAAGGTTTATTAAGGCCTGTTAAAAACAAATTAAAATAGTTAAATGAGCTGCCTGTCCAACCTTAAGGTTTCATGAAGTTTTTATAAATTAAATGAAGTTTTGTCATTAATGTTCCTTGACATGCAATGTCACATGGGGGGGACATGTCTTGAAATATTTTCTTCCCTTTATTTAGCTTTTAAGAACTTTAATTAACCTCCCTGAGGCACCTCTGTGACTCAGGCAGATTTCTGCTCTGTTTCCTGTGCATGTGCGAAAGAGCGCAGGCCCTGACTGAAAGAATACCCCCACCCCCCCCACACACACAAGGAGTGCACAGTGTTTCTGGGTGTGCATCATGCTGGGCGAACCTTAATTGGCCCTCCCACGTAAAATGGCGGCACGCACCCTTCGCGGGCACTAATCGGGTTCACACATGCTCCCGCCCACCCCTGCACAACGCCCCCCACGATTGGGGGGAAATTTCTGCCCCATGGGTTGGATGATACACTCCCTCAACAGTGAGTTTGAAGGCAGCGGAGTACATAAAATCCAGCTTGCACCCCCCCCCCCCCCCAAAACCCCTGTTCCCTGCCTAGTCACCTGCCCCTGCACCACTGCAATTTCAACCAGTGGCAGGAATGGCATTGGGAAACCAAACCGTCAGTGGGTCAATTGAGCCCCTTAAAGGGGCAATTACTGCCTGCTTAAGGATTAAAGGGGCAATTACTGCCCACTTGAGGACCTCGTTCTGCTGCCAATGGGATTTAATTGATGGCACGAGAGGTCCATGCCAAGCAACCAATTTGGTAGGTGGGCTATTGGCGTGCAGGAGGCACAGTATCGCTCTTTAATGGGTCTCTGGGATGATTGGACCCGCACTCCCCCTCTCCCACAGGGGTTTACTCACTCCATGGCCTTTCAAACCCTGCTCCCCCTAACCCCTTGTCAAGGCTTGTCAGCTTGGCGCCTGGGGAGACCCCAGACTCATCTGCTGGGCTAGTTCCTGTGCAGCTTGCCTCAAGCCCCAAGTGCAGTCCCAGCAGTGGCCGCCTCTCCCGGTGGCGCTGTCAGTACTGGAGTTTGGCCGACAGCTCTCTGAATCCAGACTTCCTGATCCAGAATTATAGAAGCCCCACCTTGAGCTTATTAACAGCCATTTAGCCATTAAATAGCTAACGTGCAGCCAATGTTCTGCTCGGTGGGTTTCCAGTCCCCCCCACCCCCCGGACTATTTAGCCGGAACCTGGGGAAATTCGGTGCACTGTATAATTCAGCCCATGTCTCTGTAATGAGCATTATATCAAATGCATTTATCTCCATTTCTGCCACGATAGTTCGTCTATCTTGTTATGAATGCATCGTGCATTTGGATAAAAAGTCTTTAATTTTTTTTTAATCACTATTATTTCCATGAACCTTATTCACTGATGAGCCATTAAACTCTCTGCCCCTTCCTGTTCCACTCTGCTTGTCTTTGACAACCCTACACTGCTCTATTGCCTCAACTTCACTTTAGATTTCTAATTCTCTCGTCACTTTACCCCACCCTCGTGCTTGGTTTAAATCTTTCCTTTCGTTTCACTGAAATTTCTTTTATGATTACGGGGTAATTTCAACTTTGGGTGATAGTGTAAAACTGGTGATATTTTACCATTACACTCAATGTACATTCTAATCAAACAATAGTACAGCAAACAGAGGAAGATGTCTTTTGATGGGATTTATTTAACCATTTGTCCTATCAGCTTTATAGCAGGGATTCATGTTTACTGAGGATGATGGTCCAAATATACTGTGTAAACAGTCGAATATTAGAGGGATTTTAAACCCAAAATGCTGGAAATAGTTAGGGGAGACAGCATCTGTGGAGAGAGAAAGAGTTAATGTTTCAGGTCAATGACCTTGCGGCAGAACTCTAATGTTAATGGGTCTTACTACACACATTTGTGCTAAGCCTTTGCAAATAAGGGGAAGGATACTTGACAGAATATTTGTAGCAATTATGCAGATTTGGGATTGTTGTGAGTGATGGCTGAGTTAATACTATTGATAGAGTTAATCTGCAGACTCTTCTTTGGTGGAAACTTTAAGTTTATTTGCAGCGTACTCAGCAGCAACCACGTGTGCTTTCAACTCCAACTCTATACTATTAAGTACTGAGGTAGCTCGTGCTACTCTCCTATTGGGTACTAAAGGTCATGTGATCTTCCTTAACAAGCATTCTTCTTAAAGGTATAATCCATACTAAATAAAACTAATTACTACAAGGATAAAGCTTGTTTGATTTGCCAATTAAATGGCTTCTGATGGTGTTCTGACATCTAAATACCTGTTGCAAGGATCAGAAACCATTAGTTACTGAGGAAACCTGGCAATACTGTGTTTACTAAAATGTTGTTATGTTGCGCATTGAACAGTCTGAAATGAACCTGTTTTTAAAGAAATATAAAAAAACTCAAAATATTGGCATCAGTGGATGAAAGGTGCACTGTGCTAATATATATAATATATACATTATATATAATATATATACACACAATACTTAAAGTGGTCTTTCTCATTTTACTTCATTTCTTTTAAGATAAGGGGCTACTTTGATTTTGGGTGATGGTTTAAAATGGGTGATATCGAATTAAACCGACCATCATAAACTCACCTGATTTTCCCTTCCATTGTGGTCACTGAAAGGGGAAATGAAGCCAGGTGTATATTACCTCTTTTACATAGGGTTGCCAAGCCTTCCGGATTGCCCCAGGATTTAACGATTAATTTCTTGCGCTCTGGTGTGATTAATCCAAGGGGAAAAAAAACTCATGGTAATTTTTTTCTAGTTTCTTTGAATGCTTGTTAGTTATAAAAGTATTGAAGATGGGAAAAGGCTGTTTGTCTGGGGAGGGTGGCTAGAGGCGGGCAGTCATGTATGAAACCTCTAATGAGTGCACCAACCAGAATTGGCAGGCATAGTTTTACACCATCACCCAAAGTCAAAATTACTCCTTGGGTCTTTTTAATTCAAACTTTGATCAAGCAGCTTTATTGTTGACTGCTCATTCTTGAAATACTCTTTCTTTGTTCTCAACAAATGCTCCACTGACTGCAAATATACTTCACATATTCTAATAAATAATTTACATAAAAGCCCTTTTGATTTTATCATTTTATTTCTCCATTATGCCGTTGTGGATTTTTTTGTATTGTCGTTGAATTGCTCTCTGGTTCTTGCTGATGAAAACTGCCTGGTTTACCATTCCAGAATAAACAAGCGGTTGGAGAAAATCAGTGCAGGTTTGATAGTTGTTCAATTTGTTTAGTTAACGTAAGTATCATGTGTTTGTAATCGGGGCTATTATTGCACACAGGCAATTAATTGGGATGTATAGGTCTGTATCATCGTATATTTAGATTTCTCCTCTGTTTGAAGATCAATCTAATGGGCGGAACTGTCCCAGAATTGCACTAAGCGCGGTGAAGCGTGTAACGTTGTTTTACCCGCTGGCCGCAATGGTGGGCTTTTGCGCCTTATCATCTCATTCCTAGCACCTCATTAATAATGCATTTACGAAACATGCCGGGTCGTTGGCAGAGTGGCCTCTGATTTGTTCATCTTACTGTCACTTCAGGCTTTAAATAATTTGTACGCCATATTTAAAGGGCATCCCTGCACAGAGCTAGCACTCTCTAAGCGATCGAAAACTGCTGGAAAGTCATGGCTGCCAAAGGGAGGAAACATGCTGCCCTCAAATTTAGTGATGCCTCCCTTGGCTGCCCTCTCCCCGCAGTGAAGGCCCGCCGTGATGTCCTCTAACCCACTCTGGGCATAAATTGAGCAAGGTCGCCAATCCAGCATGTGAGGCGGTGGTAGCTGCGGTCAGTGTCAACGCCCTGCAAAACAGGACAGCCACCCAGTGCTGAAAGAGGGTGAATTATCTCCTCCATTCCACCGGGGTAAGTCACTGTTCTCAGCACTCGCAACTCACACACTCACAAACCACATCCACAGGGATCTCTCTCACTGCCAGTTCAAGGGGCATCATCATTCACTGTCACACACACACCTTCAGCTGCCCTGAGGATTGTGTCCTTATCCCATCCATGGCACCACTCAGGACCAACACATGCCAGGCATCCTTCTCACCTGGCCTGGCAGGCGCCCTGCTTACACACTCTCCATCTGTCTTCATGCAGGACAAGCTGACACACAACAAAAGTGAGAGGCCGCAGACAGGTGGAGAAATGCCTGACATCAAAGTCCTCACAGACATTGAAAATGGAGTCATCCAGTTGGCCAGTGACGATCTGGACCCTTCCTGTACTGATGGTGAGGTCAGCGGTGCTCAACCAAGTGAGGATCCAGCAGTGCAATATCTGTCAGACAACCATGCTGTGAGTGAGTTCCTCTGTCCGCACTAATTATCTCCTTACTTTCTGGGAAGCAGCGAGGGGGTCCACAAGTCAGATCCTGGACTCGAGCCAAGAAAACACCTCGAAAGAATAATCCGATGACATCTTAATTGAAGACCCATCACATCACTCACCCACACCCTCCGCAGTGCAGACACACACACCTCAGTGGGACCTAGTTCTAGAGTAGCCTCAGGATCACAATCTGGTGAGCACATTGCACTATCTGATCCACGGATCAAAGTGACGGTCTGGGTTCACACTCACTGGAAACATTATTGATGCCTGCACCTCAGTGTCATTGCTACCAGAATGTCGTGGGCAGGTGTCACAGAGTTCCATCATTCTGTTTCTGTACTCTCAGCACCTTTTGAGGTGGGGCTGGCCCCCCCCATCTCTTCAGCATCTGTGACCAGTGACAGTGTACTCCTGAAGGGCACAGGTGCTGAAGTCTGACAAGGGATCAGGTGAATTTAAAGTCTCACGGCTGCGTCTCCATGATGTGACCCTGATCACGGATTGCAAGCAAGCTGCCCTCAGCAAAAGAGGAGTCAGACATTCCCAGAGGCTCTGTGAAGATCTGTGGAGTGTTCTCACTGCATGTCGTCATCACCCTCCTGGAATCTTCTGACTATTAGGGCCTCCGCTGCATCTCCATGACATGAGCCTAAGCACTGAGGGTATGTGCACTGACATCAGCCGCACAGGAATCAAACAGTCATGGATGCAAGTTGAGGATGTCGGGACTGACCTCACTGCATCTCATCATCATCCTCCATGAATCCTGGGGCT
The DNA here is from genome assembly GCF_017639515.1 of Carcharodon carcharias. NCBI lineage: Eukaryota > Metazoa > Chordata > Chondrichthyes > Lamniformes > Lamnidae > Carcharodon > Carcharodon carcharias. Next base: position 200,553,843 of record NC_054469.1, read on the forward strand.
ATGAGGACCTCCCGAGCACACTTGCCTCATCTGGCCAGTGTGAAGGCCTCATCACTGGCATCCTCGTCTTCGAGGATGTGATCATTGTCATTCCCTTCGATGTCCTCCCCATTGAGGACACGTGCAGCTCTTCCATCTCTTCCCCCCCCCCCCCCCATTGAAGCACCAGGTTGTGGAGCGCGCAGCAAGTGAGGGTGATGTGCGACACCCTCGGTGGACTGTATTGCAGTTCTCCACCGGACCTGTCACGACACTGGAGCCGCATTTTCAAAATGCCTATCATTTGCTCCACCAAAGTCCAGGTCACGGCATGAGCCCCATTATACTGTTGCTCTAAGGCCACTGCACAGGTGTCATCAGCTACATCCTCTATGGATAATCCTTGTTCCCGAGGATCCAACCTTGCAGCCACTCTGGGCCCTGGAAGATGTCAGGGATCTGAGAACTGCTAAGGATGTAGGAGTCATGGACGCTGCCTGGGATTGTGCACAGACCCCTAGGATGCATTTGTGTTAGTCACACACCAGCTGAACATTCAGCTCGAAAGCATTTGCGGTCGACGTAGTTTACTGCTTGTTGCCAGGGAGATCTAAGCACTATATGAGTGCAGTCGATAGCACCCTGCACCTGTGGAAAACCAGACACTGCAGAAAATCCCAGCGCTCTTGCTTCCTGGCTTTCCTAATCCTGGGCAAAATGCACAAATCTTTACATCTTCGAAGATGACCTCCTGCATACACTTGTGTGTGGAGGCTTGCGAGATCCCACACAGCTCACCTGTGGAGCCTTGAAAGGAGCCACTGGTGTAAAAATTGAGTGCTGCAGTCACTTTCACAACCACTGGCAGTGGATGCCCTCCATTTCCCCATGGCGCCAAGTCCTGCAGTAGGTGGCATATATGACCGACCAGTTCCCTAGACATGCACAGTCTTCGGCGACATTGGTTCTCAGTCATCCGCAGGGATAACTAGCGTCACCTATAGATCCTGGGTCTAGCAAAGCACCTATGAGCTGGATCTTCAGCTGCATGCGCAGCCAGCCCTGCTGCACTTTCTCCTTGAGGAAGGTACTCCCCCCTTTGCTGAGCCAGCCACCTCCTCCACTGTGTTCTTCTCTGCTGCCTGTAATCCATGAGGCAGACTGCTAAATCACCAGGCTTCATGATCTTGATGTTCTCCTCCTGCAGGATCACAGAGGCACGTGGTTTTGCATACGTGTCCTAGGTACCTTGCTTGGTTAAGTCTGAAGGCCCCTTCACGCATGCCCAAGTGTGCTGGCCACCACTCGGACGGCCAGTGTGTAGTGCACTCATTGCCTGTCAGAAGCCCATTCACATCCGCCCCACTCCACTTGACCGTTTGGCAGCAGCTTCAACTACTGGACTGCACGCTGTGCTCTCAGCTCAGGCACAGGCATTCTCCCAACCTGCACTGCAAGGCCATGGTGGACACTGGTCCAAACCTTAATAAAGAAATTGCAAGGGGCTCTGAGCACCTCCACCGCTGACTGCCCAATGGCCAAAGGAATTCTACAACTTGCCCAGTCGGCCAATTGTCCTGCTGGCCAATAAAACACATTCATTTGCAATCTGCGCCTGAGGGTGAAAAGTTCTTGAGCATTTGGTAGCACTTTTGCATTGCCTGAGTGGGCAGCAAAGCTTCAGAGGCCCGACTCCAAGCATGTCAATGGGGTTGCTGCTGAGGTCTCAGCTGTGGAAGAATGCTCAGTTTTGACAAGCTTTTCCAAGTGCGTGGCTGCTTTCCTCACTCCCCCACTCCCACACCCCCGCCATGTGCTTGTGTACTTCTTTCAGTCTGTGCTACCTTGCACACCATCACCGCACCCCCCCCCCCCCCCCCCCCCCCCCCAACCCCAGCCTTCTCACCATATTGTCCCACCTCAGCCAGCATGGTGCCCAACGCCAACGGGACCAGACGATTCTGCCCAATGGCGGGAGAAATTTTTCACATAGTGGTTCTACGCATATATGCCTCAATTCCTGGGAACAGAGAGCTCCTTGGGTGATGCAGATCATGGCCCACATAGCTTTCTTCATTGATTATTGTTGAAGAATGCTGTATGCGATGCTGCCTGCTCCTGGAAAATCGATGTAGTCTATATAGCGCCACTCGAAGTGGTATGTTTCACATGATCCCTTACCACCTCCAAGTGAACTGCTTTTGACGGAATTGTGTAAATCCTTTGAGTTCACTCACTCGCACAGAAGGGAATATTTGCTTCCAAATGCCCCCAGTGTTTGACTTTTTAGTATGATTCGAATTTTCAGTGTATGTATTTATTCTATAAAATAATATTGTGATATTTATTTATGAACTTGATTTCGGAAGGCTTTTAATTGGGTTCATACTTCATTGCAATTAAAGCTGAGACATCTTGATCTGCTTTCTCATATTGAATCTGCATTGTCTGACTTTGTAAAGTGCTGTCCGCTGTTCACCTTTATTTAAAAGCTAACAAGATGGAATGTGAGAATGAATAAGCTTTTGCTGTAGGCTATGATGAATTTATCATTTTAACTGCTTTGTATTTCACCGGAGTAGCAGAAAGAGAACCCATTCGTAGCTGAACAAGTTAACAGGTGAACATGGATATCTTCATCAAATCTTTGAATGAAAGAACATTCAAATATGACCTCTACTGAAGGATAAAATATAACCGACTTAGGTTAACTTTGCATTATGTCTGCAGTTTACTCAGTTGTGTATCCTACTCTTTGTAAAGCTGTCTTTACATGTTGCAAATGCTACCTTTTCTGCATGGTTGCATGCGTGTTGCTTTAGTCAGGGAGATTATATGATCATAGCAGTTGATGCTTGCCTTCAGCGTTGCTCTCCTGATGTGTTGACTTTGGGTTAGACTCATTCTGCAGCTATCCATTTCCCTCCTCCCTCATGCATAATGCTTAGTTTAATAATGAATCCCAGGAGGTAATGGAAAACCTTCTAGTCCAAGGGGAAGCTGGCTATCTCTGAAATAACAATATTCTTTCAATCTAACGCCAGAGTTGGCACCAAGCTTCAAGTGACAATATCTAAATGCCCATTAGGATGGGTGAGTGAGCAATTTAATCAGCAGTATGAAAAAAAAATCTTCAAGTAGTGTTTCTCTGGACTTTTAGTGCTCCCAACCTTTCAGGACAGGACAAAAATGTACTATAGCATAGTTCTATGATTTCACGCAGCTGACGTTTCACTATATCAAAGGCCACTGTCATAGCTTTGTACCAGTCTATATTGGTACCAATAAGGGCCTGTAGTAGAAACCACCAAAATGTAATCTCTTAAAAGGAAACCCAGGTATTGTGCATAGAGGAAAGCATAATATATCAAGATAACATCCCCTCAACCTGTTGGAGTTGTTTACTAAGTAAGTGATTTTTTATATCCTGTTCCTCTCAATAAATCATTTTGAATGCAGTTAGGGCCCTTCAAGCTTTGGTAATACTGAGCTGTATCCATTACTGAGGATATTAATTGAGTAATTCTGCTGGAAATTCTCTGTGCCTTGATCCGCATGACCATAAGATGTAGGAGTAGAAGTAGGCCATTCGGCCCATCGAGTCTGCTCTGCCATTCAATGAGATCATGGCTGATCTGATAATCCTCAACTCCACTTTCCTGCCTTTTCCCGTAACCCTTGATTCCCTTACTGGTTAAAATCATTCTATCTCAGCTTGAATATACTTAATAACCCAACTTCTACAGCCCTCTGCGGTAAAGAATTCCACAGATTGACTACCCTCTCAGCAAAGGAATTCCTCCTCTTCTGTTCTAAATGGGCGACCCCTTACTCTGAGATTTTGCCCTCTGGCCCTAGACTCTCCCACAAGGGGAAACAACTTCTCAGCATCTACCTTGTCAAGCCCTCTAAGAATCTTATGTTTCAATATGGTTACCAGTGATTCTTCTGAATTCCAATGAGTACAGGCCCAACCTACTCAATCTCTCCTCATAAGAAAATCCCTTCATACCTGGGATCAACCTAGTGAACCTTCTCTGGGCTGCCTCCAATGCCAGTATATCTTTCTTAGATAAGGGGACCAAAATTGTTCACAGTATTCTAGGTGTGGTCTAATTAGTGCCTTGTATAGTTTTAGCAAGACTTCCTATTTTTATACTCCATTCTCTTTGAAATAAAGGCCAACATTCCATTTGCCTTCCCTATTACCTGTTGAACCTGTATGTTAGCTTTTTGGGATTCATGCACAAGGACTCCCAGATCCCTCTGTGCTGCAGACTTCTGCAGTCTTTCTCCATTTAAATAAATTCAGTTCCTCTATTCTTCCTGCCATAGTGCATAACCTCACATTTTCCCACATTATCTGCCAAGTTTTTGCCCACTCACTTAACCTATTTGTATCCCTCCTGTAGACTCCTTGTATCATCCTCACCTCGTGCCTTCCCAATTATTTTTGTGTCATCTGCAAACTTGGCAATAGTAAATTCACTTCCCTCATCTAAGTCATTAATATATCTTGTAAATAATTGAGGCCCCAGCACTGATCCCTGTGGCACTCCACTAGTTACAAGTTGCCATCCCGAAAATGCCCGCTTATCCCAACTCTGTCTTCTATTAGTTAGCCAATCCTCTATCCATGCTAATATATTACCCCCAACACCATGGGCTCTTATTAACTAACCGTATGTGTGGTACCTTATTGAATACCTTTTGGAAATCCAAACATATTACATCTGCTGGTTCCCCTTTATCTATCCTGCTTGTTATCTCCTCAAAGAATTCTAATAAATTTGTTAGGCATTATTTCCCCTTGATGAAGTCATACTGACCTTGCTCCATTAGATTATGTATTTCTAAATGCTCTGCTATTACATCTTTTATAATATACTCCAACATTTTCCCAATGACAGATGTTAAGCTAACTGGCTTGTTTTTTGTCTCCCTCCCATTTTGAATAAGGGTGTTGCATTGGCAGTTCTCCAAACCTCTAGGACTTCTCCAGAATCTAAGGATTCTTGGAAGATTACTACCAGTGCGTCCACTATTTCTGTAGCTACTTCCTTTAATGTCCTAGGATGCAACCCATCAGGTCCAGGGGGCTTATCGGCCTTTAGCCCCATTGGTTTCCCTCATACTTTTTCTCTACTGATAGTTATTGTATTTATTTCCTCCCCCACCCCCTTTTGCCCCTTGATTATTGAGTATTTTTAGAATGTTATTAGTAACTTCTACCGTGAAAATTGAAGCAAAGTATTTATTCAACTCCTCTGCCATTTCCTGGTTCCCCATTATTATTTTCTCAGTTTCATTCTTGAAGGGGCCTATGTTCAGTGGCCTTTCTCTTCCTTTTTATATATTTAAAGCAGCTCTTACTGTCCATTTTTATATTACTTGTTAGTTTACCCTCAAAGTTTATTTTCTAGCTCTTTATTATTTTTTGGTCATCTTTTGTTGGTTCCTCAGAAATCTTAGCAATTAGGTCCTGCAGGAATTTTCTCCAATGTTCACCATGAAAACAAAGTAAAATTGGGATTTATACCATTTTCCCAAGGGTGGAAATTGCAGAGGCACTGGCCGTAATTTTCCAATCCTCCTTAGATGCAGGACTGGTGCCAGAGGACTGGAGAATTGCAAATGTTATGCCTTTTGTTCAAGAAAGGTTATAAGCATAAGCCCAGTAAGTACAGGCCAGTCAATTTAACCTCAGTGGTGAGAAAGCTTTTAAGATGATAATTCAGGACAAAATTAACTGTTACTTCCACAATGCGTATTAATTAAGGAAAGCCAACACGGATTCGTTAAAGACGAATTGTGTTTAACTTGTTTTAGTTCTTTGAGGTAACAAAGAGGTTTGTTGAAGGTAATCTGGCTGATGTGGTATACATAGACTTCCAAATGGTGTTTGATAAAGTGCCATACAACAGATTGTCAGAAAATTAGAATTGAAGGAATAAAAAGGACAATTGCAGCATGGATATGAAATTGGCTGTGCAATAGGAAAGACTAGTTTTGAATGTTTGTTTTGGACTGGAGGGAGGTATATAATGGTATTCTTCAGGGATCGTTATTAGGACACCCACTTTTTTTGCTCACTGTTAAGGACCTAGATTTGGATGCATAGGGCACAATTTAAAAATTTGTGGATGATGCAAAACTTGAAGTATTTTAAACTGAAGATGATGGTGATAAACTTCAAGAGGATATAGACATACTGGTGGAATGGATGGACTAACTTAATATAAAGAAGTGTGAAGTGATTTATTTTGGTAGGAAGAATGAAGAGAGGCAATATAAAATAAAGGTTACAATTCTAATGAGGGTGCAGTAACTGAAGGACCTGGGGACATATGTGCACAGATCATTGAAAGTGCTATAGCAGGTTGAGAAAGCAGATAATAAAGTATATGGAATGCTGGACTTTATAATAGGGTCATAGAGTACAAAAGCAAGGACATTATGATAAATCTGTATAAAATACTAGTTTGGCCTCAGCTGGAGTATTGTGTTCAGTTCTTTGGAAAGATGTGAAGGCATTACAGAGAGATTGCAGATAAGATTTACCAGAATGGTTATAGGGATGAGTGACTGCATTAAGTGGATAGATAAGAGAAGCTGGGGCTATTTGAGAGGTGTTCCGATTGAGGGGCCTGTGCAGGGTAGATGTGGAGAAACTCTTCCAGTTAGCAGAAGGATTGAGCACCAGAGGGCACCGATTTAAGGTGATTGGCAATAGAAACAATGGTGACATGAGGAAAACCTTTTTTTACATAACGCACAATTAGGACCTGAAATGCACTTCCTGAGAGTGTGGTGTCGGCAGATTCAGTTGAAGTTTTCATAAGAGAATTGGATATTTATATGGAGAGAGGAAATTAGCAGGGCTATGGGAAAAGGCAGGTGAGTGGGAATAGGTGAGTTGCTCTTGCAGAGAGCCAGCATAGACATGACAGACGGATGGCCTCCTTCTGGGGTGTAACAATTTTATGGATTGGATTTTACAGGCCACCATGTTGGGAGTGCCTCCAAATCTCCCAGGGGATCCAGAAAGGTCTTGCTGGACACCAGCCCATATAGCTAAAGCTGCCGGGCTTCCAGCATGCTGTGGCCTCCCCCCGGGAAATACCACCTGCATCAGGATGAGGCCAATAAGTGGTCACTTAAGGGCTATAATAGGCCCAAGTTGGATCCCTTGACGCATCCTCCATCCCCTCTAACATTTTAGACAAGTTGGGCCACAGGTGAGTAAGCAACGGGAAGGCCACCCACTGGATCTTACAAGCCTCCTCATAGTGTTTAATGGTTTAATTGATCTGTTTGATTATGTTCACTGATCAATGCTTACTGTACTTATTTGCTTAAGGCTGCGGGTGGAAATAGAGAGTTAACTAACTGATACGGTACAGAAAGTTCCGGAACACTCACCTGGGTTCTGGCTGAGAGCATATATGTGGAAATCCTGTAATTGCTGAGATATTTTTAAGCACTTCAATTAAAACTGATGTTGATTTAAAATGAATATCATTTTTGCATTGTTCTGAGATTTTCAGAGATATAAGATATACAGCGAATTAGCGGATACTTAACACCACCATCTTCAAACCCACAGGCGAGGAGCCTAAAATCTAGTCCTATGATTTACGAGTTCCATGGTTATCTGATCAAGGTTACCCTGTAGGCTTGGGTGAGTCCCCAGAGGAGTGCACTTTTTAATGTTTTAGTAAATAATATATTGAATGCCCTGTAATGGCATGAATCAGAGAGCAAAAATACAAGGAGACTTGAGGTCCTTATCATGAGAATGGGTGCAATTAAAACTGATACTTTTGAATCTAATACAAATTTGCATACAAAGTCTTAAATCCCATGACAGAGCTTTTTCTTAAGGTAGTTGGATTAGGAGCTAAATTTTTTTGTGAAATTCTCAACTCTTTTCTGATATTCTCTCGTTCTAGTACGCACGTTTTACATTTTATACTTGTCAATTCATGCTGATGTTCATTTGATGTACAACACTATAGCTGTGATACATATCTGAAATTCATGGGAAAAAAAGGTTAAAATTGTGGACAAGAACATTTACCACAAAAGTGGTTTTGATTAATTATACAACAAAAAATCTCCCTATGCCAAACACAATTTCTTTCTCACTTTATATCAGGGTGGAATCATCCATGCCCTCTGGCGTCAGGCATGCTCAGCAGTGTGGGTGGACTAGATGGCAAGAAGGCCAAAAATCGGTTTCGCAATGTCTTGAAACCAGTTTGCGATCGTCCACACTGCCCGTCGATTGTGGGCTGCATTTCCCAGTTTTGGACATCAGTAATCTCATTGTAATGCATCTGCAAATCATTATAAGGCTAGCCTGCCACAGTCACCCTCTCCCCTGCTGGATTATCCACCCACTTCACACCGATGTGTTTCACAACAGCATACATAAGGCGTGCAAATAGCAGGCTACATTTTGAGGGGAACTCGGAGGTGAGTGCACAGTAACGTTGCGCAGCGCTCAGTGGAGCCGGGGTCATCTGTTGGACTTCAAGGTTCAGGCGCGTGGGGGTGGGGGTAAGAAGGGGTGCCCTGCGGTTGAAGTGACATGGCAGCAGGAGGCAAGGGCTGCCCTGCTTTTGAAGTGCCTTTGGGGGGTGGAAGTGGGGGTGTAAGGGCTGCCCTGCATTTAAAGGTAGTGCACAAGCATGTGTGGGGTGGGGTGGAGAGAAGCAGCCATGCATTAGGGAAACCTTGTATAAAGTGACCATTCCTCTGTAGCTGAGACAGTTCAGGTGCAACCACATGGATATGCATGGAGTCGGGTCTCTAGCTTATCTGCCCACTTACGCAACACAGAGGAATGAAATTGTTACCAAGTTCTCCAGAACTTTTCACCTCTTGGGCACAGACTGCAAACTAATGAACATTTTAGTGGACTACAGTACAGTTGGATGACTGGGCACATCGCACAATCTCCTTGCTAAAACTGGCCATGGAGCAGTCACTGGTGGAGGCTCTCACAGCCCCTTGCAATGTCATCATCCCAGTTTGGATCAGTATCCCCCATGGTTTAAGTTAATATTGCAGCCTTGCAGTATGGGTTAGGAGAATGCCTGCACCTGAGCTGAGAGTACAGCATGCAGTCCAGTGGGCAAAGCTGCCGCCTATCGGTCAGGTGGAGTGGGGCGGAGGTGGGTGGGGTCTCAGGCAGCCATGCAGCGCACTAATCTCTGGCCATTCTAATAGTGGCCAGCATTCTCTGGGATGCATTAATGGGCCTTCAGACTTAACCATGAGAAGTTCTTAGTACACCCAAGCTAACCCATGCATCTCTTTCTTTCATCCTGCAGGAGGTGTACATCAGGATCATGGAGCTTGGTGAATTAGCTGTATGTCTCATGGCGTACAGAGGGTGAAAATGACAGAGAAGAGAGCAATTGAGGTGCCCGGCTGTGCAGAGGGAGGAGCAGCATCTTCAGGAAGAAGGGTCTGCTGGGGCTCCTGCACAAGCCACCGAAGATCCACAGCGAGCCATCGCTGGTTGGCACTTACCTAGACCTAGGGTCTATAGACCCCACCCATCATTCCTACAGATGACTGAGAACCAGTATCACCGAGGACTGCACATGTCTAGGGAACTGATCGGTCACATCTGCCAGCTACTCCAAGATTTGGTGCCGTGGGCACTTGGAAGGCATCCACTGCCAATGGTCCTGAAAGTGTCAGCAGCACTCAACTTTTATGCCACTGGCTCCTTTCAGGGCTCCACAGATGACCTCTGTGGGAGATCACAAGCCTCCACACACAAATGCACCCATGAGGTCATGAATGCCATCTTTGTGAAGGCACACAACTTTGTGCATTTTGCCAGGGATCAGGAGAGCCAGGAAGCAAGAGCAATTGGATTTGCCCAGATTTTGGGCTTTCCACAGGTGCAGGATGCCATTAACTGCACTCACGTAGCGCTCAGATCTCCGTCACAACACAAAGTCAACTATGTCAACTGCAAGGACTTCCATTCGCTGAATGTGCAGCTATTGTGTGACCACCACAAATACATCATGCAGGTCTGCGCATGGTTTCCAGGGAGTGTCCATGACTCCTACATTGCCAGTCAGTCACAAATCCCTGATGTTTTTCAGGGTCCACAGAGGCTGCAGGAATGACATCTCTGGGACAAGGGCTACCCGCAGAGGACATGGCTGATGATACCCATACGGCAGCCTCAGACTGCAGCAGAGCGAAGGTATAATGAGGCTTATGCTGCAATTTGCAACTTGGTGGAGCAAATCATTGGAATGCTGACAGTGAAGTTCCGGTGCCTGGAGTGAGCTGCTGGAGCCCTACAATATAGTCCACAGAGGGTGTCAGGAATCATTGACCCCTGCTGTTCCCTTTACAACCTGGCAATGCAACAAGGAGAGGAACTGAGTGAGGAGGAGATGGAGGAACTGGAGGTCTTCTCTGATGAGGGTTCCGACAGGATGAGGGTGACTTGAAGGCAATGGGGGTGGCGACAAGGCCCTCGCACTGGCCAGGTGAGGCAGGCATGCTCAGGAGGCCCTCGCGGCTGCTAGATTTGTGGAGGATGATGATGACATGCAGTGGGAAGACACCACAGATCCTCACATTGCATCTGTGAATGTTTGACTCCAGTCTGGCTTATGGCAGCATGAATACCTTCTGTGATAATGCTCCTGTCATGGAGACACAGTGGAGGCCCTATTAGTCACTTAGTTGCAGGAGGATGTTGATGACATGCAGTGAAGACACCCCATAGATCTTCACATAGCCTCTGAGAATGTGGGACTCCTGTCTGGCCAAGGGCTGCTCGCTTGCCCTCTTTGCTCAAGGTTATATCATGGAGACGCAACTATGAAACTTTAAAAGCATCTGAACCTTTGTCCACCTTCAGCACCTGAGCCCTTCAGGAGCCCAGCATCACTGGTCATGGATGCTGAAGGGATAGGGCCCAGCCCACCTTAAAGGTGCTGAAAGCACACAGAGAGAATGACAGAACCCTGTGATGCCTATCGACAACATTCTGGCAGCAATGACCAGCACTGTTGAGGTACAGGCATCAGTAATGTGTCCAGGGAGTGTGAGGCCAGACCATCACTTTGGTCTGAAGGCAGCACAAAGCACAGGGAAGAGGTCATGAACTGAGATGCCTGCCTTTATCTTGTGTAAAAAGGTTTTGCATCTGAGCGACACGAACACTGCTCATCAGTAGGAGCCGTAGGCAGGGAGATGTCCTTGGGAGTTTATTTACAATAGTGAACAGTATTTACAAGTGATTAACACCGTGCCCATGATGTGCAACTACATTTTCTTAACTTTCCTAACCCTGCCACTACGTCTTGGTGCTCACCGGACATCCACAGCGGAGATGCAGGCAGCCTGCTGACTGCTACGTCCTGTCTGCGATGACCTTATTGGGCATCCTCTGGAGGGCCAAGCCCTGGAGGCTCTGGCCTACTTTTGGGGTCCTGCTGTAGGACAGTGGCACCCTCCTCAACCTGTGGAGCTGGAGCTGCTGAGGTCACAGGAAGAGAGTATTTGGATGGGCCAGACACTCCCGGAGTCACGTGGATGGATGGCCCTGGAGTGTGCTCTTGCTGATCTTTCTCCCTATAGCTGGCCATGCGGTCCCAGGCTGACTCCGTGAGGAGAAGGGGTGGCTTCAGTGAGATCGCACGCTGCTTGTGTATATACTGTTGGAGGCCAACTATGATATCGAAGATGAAATCCTGCCTGTGCAACAGGGAAGGAGCGATGTCCTGCACCAAGATCTCCATGGCGGCTGTCGTCCTACCATTGTTGACCTCGGTGCATTGGCATGTCGGTGCTGTCACCTCAGCCTGAAGAGTACAGACTCCTCCATCGTGCCTTGCATTCTGAGGAGTGCAGCAGACATCCCTTCATGATGTTCATGAGCTTGCCTTTGCAGCTCCAGCAACTGAGGTATGATCGAATCCAGAGGCTTGTCATCTGACTTCGGCTCAGCAATTTCTGGCCTCTAGCAGTTCTCCAAGTGCCGGGCATGTGGGAAGTCCCTGCCACCGCCTGCTGTGAATCATAAAGCGTGATGTGCTCAATAGGTTTTGATTCAGTGCTACTGTAAAGCTAGGTCCCACCGAGGTATTTATATCTGCACTGGTGGAGATTGTGGGTGAGCACCGTGATGGGCCTTCAGGGAGGGTTTCAGTCGATTTCTCTTCTGAGCCTCCCTTAGAGCTTGATTGTAGAGCCTTGGTCGTGGATTCTCTTCACGGTTTCCCAGATGTGCCTGCAAAAGCAAGGAGAGATAATTAGTGCGTGGCAGTGGCCTATGAAGCAGGACACATCAGTCATAGCATGGCTGTCTGATGGATGTTGCACTGCTGGATCCTCACTTGGTAGAGCACTGCCGACCTCACCATCAGCACAGGTACAGTTGAGATCACCGCCAACCAGCTGGATTGCTCTGTTTTCAAAGTCCACGAGGACCTTGATTTCAGGCATTCCTGCACTGGTCTATGACCTCTCCCTCTCATTGTGTGCCAGCTTGTCCTGCTTGAATAGAGATGGAGAGAGTGTAAGCAGGATGCCTGCCAGCCAGATGATAAGTATGCCTGGCCTGTGTGGGTGATGAGTGGTCCATTGGACAGATGAGGAGATGAGGACAATGAAAGTGTGTGTGAGATAGTGAATGGTGATGTCCATTGAACTGGCAGTGAGTGAGGGCCCTGTGGATCTGTATGGGTTTGTGAGTGTGTGAGTTGAGAGCGATGACTTACCCTGACGCAACAGAGGAGATCATTCATCCTCTTGCAGCACTGAATGGCTGTCCTCCTTTGTAGGGCATTGACGCTGACCACTGCTGCCATCGCCTCCCAAGCTGGATTAGTGATGTTGCTGCCCATCCTGTGGCTAGAACAGGGGTAGAGAACATCACAGCAAGCCTCCACTGTATCATGAAGGCGCTCGAAGGATGTGTCATTGAACCTGGGTGTTGCAGTCTTCTTGCCTTTCAGGGCCATGTCTTTTTGCTGCAGTCGAGGGATGGAAGCACCAGGAAGCGTGCGCGTGACTGCACTTTTAAATATGGCGCCTGGTGTGCTGATGCGGCGAGGTGATGGCGTGGCATCTGAATGAGAGCACGCCCGCTATGGAAACAGCGTGTCTCCCAGGAATGCATAATTAGTGCGGTGGGTTTGGGATGATATGGCATGAAAAATTGTCCTTGCGGCCGGCAGGTAAAACATTGTTTTACCGGCCTGCTACCGCACTTATTGAAAACCTGAGACGATTTTGCCACACTTCCTGAGTGAGATAATGGCAGAGACGGCAGCCATTGTCCTGCTTGCCAATGCCACATTCTTAGCTAGCTGGGTGTAATGGGAGAAGCCTGGGGAAACTTTCCCCCTCCCAGATATAGATTTCTCCATTTCCTAATTATAATAAAAGGGAGAACGCCATATTATAGTCATGCTTAGATTTCTTAACAGAAGGAAATATAAGAATGAACAAACTTGCTCTTTTGTAGTGCCTTAGGGCATCCTAAAGTGCTTTACAGCTTATGAAATAATTTGAAAGTCTATCACTGTTGTAATGTAGGGAACAGTGCAGCCAACTTGCACGCAGCCAGATAATGACCAGACTGTCAATTTTAGTGATGTTGGTTGACTGATAAACATCACCCAGGACACCAGAGAGAACTTCCTGCTGCTCGAATAAAGCCCGAGGATTTTACATTCACCTGAGAGGACAGACTGGCAGTCTGGTATCTCATCTAAAAAGAAGCACCTTAGACAGTGCAGGACTCCTTCAGTACTACACCTAGTTAGTGTCAAGTTGAATTATGTGTTCAAGTTGCTGGTGTGGGGCTTGAACACTTGACCTATCTGAGAGTCTCAACACTGAGCCAGGGCTGACAGCCACCTTTTCACTCCGAATTGGAAACACCTGATGATTGAGAAAGCATTGAAATTTTGAAGTATTAGTTTGGATGTTGAATTTTGACTTTCTCCGTTTGAATTTCTGTGGAACCTTGATGCAAAAGGTCTTAAAGCCAATAGTAATTTTCCGCTTTTCTGTTAAGGTATTGGCCTATAATAGAACCTTCTTCTCCTATAAGCAACTATAGGAAAAGAAAATCTATTCAAGATAATTTGTTGAAGCCACTGATCCTTTATTTACAAGAATGTTATTGCAGTGAAGAATACTTGCAAACTGAAAAAAAGTGTTGGAATAAAGAGCATCAAAAAGAACAAGATTTATTGAATTTTTTTTTGCTGTAACTCATGTGTTTGTATTCTTCAAATATGTTGAAAGATGAAGAGTGTCCATAATTAAAATGTCTCCTGGAGACTTGGCCTAGATTTTCACTACTGAAGTGGGTGGCACAAGCTGGGAAACTTTCCATCTTGGCAGACCCGCTTAAATAAAAAGGGCTCCATCGCATATAATTTTCACTCTGGGGAGGCAGGGATGGGATTGAGTGGAGCCCACTGATTGCAGGAAGGAGGCGGTAAAGTGCTGAGACAGGCTGGTTTGCAGGCCCACCTCATTTCTCTGGAACTTCATCACAGCTGTTTAAAAGCTGTTGGGCCCTCTAGCCCTTACTCCTTAAACCCTCTCACTCACTCCCATGTCCCTTCCATATCCTGCATGACCCTTCTGTGCCACTTCATAATGAGGCTATCTGAGAACTCTAGCAACAGAGATGGATAGCCAGACACCTGTTTCTCCAAATGGGTCATTATGAGTGGTTGGCTGAGACTCTCAGATTGTTTAGCTCAGTGGGGCTTCTGTTTTGAAGTGGAGTATTTAATTTGATTGACACCTTTACAAGGTTGTAATAAGCTAATCTTTGTTCTGTTTTGTCAATGTCAATATGTTTATTTGGACAAGATTAAAGCGTGAACTGGAGTATATCTTCTGTTATTTAAACTCTGAATAGCTCTGTCTGATGGACACTTGTTATAGGGTCATAAGAGGAGATTTCTGTCAAAGCAGATTTCTGAATTTTTTTCCCCTCATTTCAGGACTTGCCATTGGTTTTTATGCATGGAAGGCATGGAAAGGGTATGTAGGGGGCATGGTTAAGACTTTTTAAACTTCCATTTCAAAAAGGTTTCTGAATCCATACTATGGTTCATGACTCCTCTGAGAAGACATGATCCACAAGTCATCCAGAACCTGGACTGAGTCCACAATTGTGGGGGAGTTACGAGATGCCTGCCTTGTATTGGAGCCGGTGAGGTCAGAAATGTAATCTCATGCCAGTTAAAATTGCTGGTGCTGGGAATGGGGATTCAGATCCCACCTGCCATTTTTTAATGCCTCTAGAGTTGGCCTGACTCCAAAAACACAGGCATTTAATCTTTTTCATAAATGTTCTTTGTGTTTTGGTCCAATATTGAAATTTCTATTTTCAGTTTAATTTGCCCATTGCAATGCTATTGTACCATTTGATGGGGACTTGGGAGAGGTGTTTAGAGAATTAAATAAGTGTCTCGAGAAGAAATTTGCGGGGCTATGAGGAAAGAGTGGGGAAATGGGGCTAGCTGAGTTTACAGAATATAACATAGGATTACACCAGTTATACGGCACAGAGACAGGCCATTCAGCCCAACTAGTCCATACTTGTATTTATGCTGCACTCAAACCTCCCACCGTAATTTTTCATCTAAATCTACAACCATAACATTCTATTTACTTCTCCCTCAAATGTTTGTCTACCTTCCACTTAAATGCATCTATACTGTTTGCTTCAGTCACTCCCTGATGTGGCGCGTTCCACATTCTTTGGGTAAAGATGTTGCTTCTGAATTCCCTATTGGATTTCTTGGTGACTATGATGGCCTATAATATCCTCTACATTGGAGAGACCAAACGTAAACTGGACGATCGCTTTGCAAAACACCTGTGGTCTGCCCGCAAGAAAGACCCAAACCTCCCTGTCGCTTGCCATTTTAACACTCCACCCTGCTCTCTTGCCCACATGTCTGTCCTTGGCTTACTGCATTGTTCCAGTGAAGCCCAACGCAAACTGGAGGAACAGCACCTCATCTTCCAACTAGGCACTTTACAGCCTTCCGGACCGAATATTGAATTCAACAACTTTAGATCTTGAACTCCCTCCTCCATCCCCACCCTTTTTTCCGTTTCTTCTCCTTCCTTTTGTTTTTTCCAATAATTTATATAGATTTTCTTTTCCCACCTATTTCCATTATTTTTAAATCTTGTATGCCCTGCTAGTCTTTCCACCTCACTCCCACTAGAGCTGTGCCTTGAGTGCCCTGCCATCCATACTTAATTAGCACATTCGTTTAGATAATATAACCACCTTCAACACTTCTTTGTTCCTTTGTCTGTGACATCTTTTGATTATCTGCTCCTATCACTGCTTGCTTGTCCCTACAATCACACCAGCCACCCCCCCACTTCTCTCCCCCCACCACCCTCCACCCACCTTAAACCAGCTTATATTTCACCCCTCTTCTAATATTCACTCAGTTCTGTTGAAGGGTCATGAGGACTCGAAATGTCAACTCTTTTCTTCTCCGCCGATGCTGCCAGACCTGCTGAGTTTTTCCAGGTAATTCTGTTATTGTTTTGGATTTCTAGCATCGGCAGTTTTTTGTTTTTATATAATATTGCCCTTCCTTGCGAGAGAAACATTCTCTGTGTAACCAATCTGAAAATCTTTTTATAATTGTTTTAAGACTTCTTTTGCATCACCCCACAGCCTTTTTTCAAGAGAAGAGACCCAGCCTGTCAATTCTTTCCTGATATGTATATCCATGCACTTCTGGTATCACCCTTGTGAATCTTCCCTGAATCCTCTCCAGCTCCTCTATATTCTTTTATAATATGGCGTTGCTCTTGTACAGAACCAACTTTGGCACGACAGGGTCAAATGGCTTCCTACTGTGTAACAACTCTATGAGAGGGAAAGAGTGAAACAGTTTTTCTCTACTTGCGAAAGGGGTTGACTTCTTGTTAACTTTATAAGTGGCAGCAGCCTTCGGCACCTCATCCAAGTAGCGATTCTTCTTGTGGAAATCAAGACCATGAGTGTTCTTGGATTTGTGGATATCAGATTATAGCCAAGATGACTGTGGATGGCAGATGGAGGACATATGTTGCTGGATAGTGGTTGAAAATAGGCACTTAGGCCAAGTTTTTAAATTATCCCTCTCTATAATGAGAGGCACTGATGTCCATTATAGCACCACTATCGCTGCCCTGCGTAAGATCAGCTAACTCAGAATAGACCAATGATCAAACCTGGGGTTGTATTTTCTTGAACGGTTATTCAATACTTTGACAAATTAAGGCATTACAAAGACCCAAGATTTCCCTCTGATCTTTGTGCTAGGTATGTGGCATTATTCTAATCTTAACTTTTTCCTGGGCATCTGGTTTGGAAGAACCAACTCATGTCATGGAATCTTATGGCACAGAAAGAGACCAGTTATACTGTTGTGCTTATGGTGGCACTCTTAAAGAGCTGTCCAATTTGGCCCCACTGCCTAGCATTTTCTTCATAAACCCTGTAAATGAGTTACCTTCAAATGTATATCAAGTTGGCTTTTGTAAGTTCCTTTGGAGCCTGCAACAAAAAACTTGTATTTATATAGTTCCTTTAACATGATAAAACATCCCAAGGTGCCTCACAGAGGCAGAATAAAACAAAAGATGGCAGAGTCATGTAGGAGCTATTAGGCCAGATGACTAAAAGCTTGGTCAAAGAGGTAGGTTTTACGCAGCATGAGGAAAGTGAGGTAGGAAGGAAATTTCAGAGCTTCAGACCCAAGTAGCTGAAAGCATGACAGCCTATGGTGGAGCAATTGAAAATCAGGGCCATATAAGAGGCCAGAAATGGAGGAGCACGGATATCCCTCAGGCTTGTAGTGCTGGAGATTACAGAAATAGGATGGGGCCAGGCCATAAACTGACTTAAAAATGAGGAAAAACAGAATATTATCTAAATAGAGGCTGCAGAATGCTGCAATGCAGAGGTATTTGGGTGTCCTTGTGCGTGAACCACAAAATGTTTTCATGAAAGACAGCAAGTAATTAGGAAGGCAAATGGAATGTTGGCCTTTATAGCAATGGGATGGAGTATAAAAGTAGGAAAGTCTTGGTACAACTGTACAGGGCATTGGTGAGACCTCCTTACTTAAGGAGAGATATACTTTCATTGGGCTGATTCCTGGGATAAAGGGGTTATCTTCTTAGTGCAAGTTGGGCCTATATACATTGGTATTTAGAATGAGATGTGATCTTATTGAAATATATAAAATTCTGAGGGGGCTTGGCAGGGTAGACACTTAGAAGATGTTTTCCTGTCAGGTGGGAATCTAGAACTAGAGGACACCGTTTTAAAAATAAGGGATATCCTGCTTAAGACAGAGGTGAGGAGGAATTTGTTCTGAGTGTCTTTCGCCTTTGCAGTGGAGTTTGTGTTGGGGACTGAAGACAATGGCTTCATCTTCCCAATATTTAATTGGAGAAAATTTTAGCTAATCCAGTACTGGGTATTGGATAAACAGTCTGACAGTTTGGAGACAGTGGAGAGATTGGTCGAGGTGATGGAGAGATAGAGCTGAGTTTTGTCAGCGCACATATGGAAACTGACATGTTTTCAAATGATGTCACCAAGGGGCAGCGCTTAGATGAAAAGTAGGAGGAGTTGAAGGATAGATCCTTGGAGGACACCAGAGGGAACTCTGTGGGGATGGGCAGAGAAATCATCAATGTCAATTCTCTGACTACAGTTAGATAAGAATGGAGCCAGGTGAGTGCAGCCCACCTTGCCAGACAACAGTGGAGAGGTGTTGAAGGGTCATGAGGACTCGAAACGTCAACTCTTTTCTTCTCCGCCGATGCTGCCAGACCTGCTGAGTTTTTCCAGGTAATTCTGTTTTTGTAGTGGAGAGGTGTTGCCGGGGAATGGTGTGATCAGCTGTCAAAGCACTCAAGTCACTAAGGGCAGGGAGGGATAGTTTTCCTTTGTCACAGTCGATGTCTTTTGTGACCAATGTAATAGCTGTTTTGGTAAGTGACAGGGAAGGAATCCTGATTGGAGGAATTGAGACACCGGGCTCTGGGAAAGATGGGCATGAATTTGAGGCACAACAACACATTCGAGGATCTTAAAGAAGACTGCACTCGCCTTGTTTCATTTTTACCTATTTTAACAATATTTAGAGACTCGACATTGATTGTTTCTCTCATGTTTCTGTCAAGTTAAAGACCCCATTCCATCCCATTCCTCCCATTCCCTCGCATGGACTGCTAGATGTTAATGAAGCTGTTAAAATGCTAACATATTTAATAGGTTAGATAAAAGGAAGACATTTCCTCTGATAGATAATCTAGAACCAGAATGCATCTTAAAATTATAGCTAGACTATTTAGAAGTGAAATCAGAAAGCACTTTTCCATCCAAAAGGCAGTAGAAATTTGGAACTCTTCCCCAAAGGTCTGTGGATGCTGGATCACTTGAAATTTTCTGACTTGAAACAATTAGATTTTTATTGGATAATGGTATCAAAAGTTTGGGAATAAAAGTGGGTAGATGGAGTTGGTGTAATTCAGTGGTGGAACAGGCTACAGCTACAGATTGGTCTACTCCTGTTCCTATGAGACACATTGTGAAACTTAAACATTTGTGCTCAAGAAGTGAAAGCTTTGCCCTGGACTGATGAGTAGCTGTCTTTATAGGAGGACACTCTGCAACCTACAGCTTGCTTTTTGTTTTCTTTTATTAAGTTTGCAATCCTCTTGCATGACTGTATTTAATTATTGTTGCTGAAGCTTTCAAAGTTGACAGTTTGAATGTGCGCTGTTTGTTTTATCACACTCTGTCTGATATACAGCATCTGTAGTGCCTGAATCCATTATGTCTTAATTGGGTATTCCTGTCAATTATGTTCTAATGCACCGGCAGTCTCGTACATAAAACTGTTTTATTGTAATTAAGTGTTAATTAGTTCAGTTGCTGCTTGTCTGTTTATGGCAACCACAATATTTTGTCACTTATCAAAATGTGCCCGGGCCATAAAAGTTTTAAGGTTCTGACTAAAGCAAGAAATCAGATGGAGATTAATGGCTATTGGTAATATCAGGACTTTTAATGTTTCTACTTATACATACAAAATTCACATGGAGGATCTCAGCTGTGCTCCGGAGAGAGGGTTCAAATGAAAGCCAGACATCCACCTCCAAAGGGAAAATTCAAGAATGGAGCATCTGATATTCTTGCAATTTCTTAGAGTTAAGCTCTCTGTCTCAAGTGGTAAGTCATACCCCAACCCTTAAATCAGTGCTCCCCAAAGTACTTTCCACTGTGGTCCCATTTTAATACTTGAAGATTAACTTGACCCAGACACCAACAAAAACAAAATGGCAATGAAGTAGCATAGTAACTTTCCAAATATAAATAATTATTGTTCATGGATTATAGATGAACATATTTTTTTTTGTACTTATATAGGTTTCAGCCAAGCCCTCCATAATTGCTGATATTAGAAGACTCAGTGAAGTTCCTCTTATCCTGCTTTCTGCCCCAGGATGGCTGTGCATTCATCCTGCTGCACATTGTTCTCTATAAAGATGGTGGCTTTTAACCCCCCCCCCCACCCCCCCCGAGAAGCCTCGTAGTTGCACCAGTTGAGTGCAAACATGGGACCGATAGCTTCTCATTTTGGGTTTGTGACCTACACAAAATGCTTATGAAGCTCCCCGCCCATCCACTGAGTCCATCACCCCCTCTGTCCCACCTTGGAGAGAAACCTGGGGTATGGACAGGACTGAATGCTACCTGGGCCCTGGTGCTGGTGCAGGCGCAGCCTTGGAGGAAGGGTTGCTTGTAACCCCAACCACTGTTCCTGTGACCCCGGTTTGGAAAATGCTGCCTTAAACACAAACTCCAGCACAGCATTGTTGAAGTGCTATCTTTCCTTCAGATGAGACCTTGAAACAAAGCACGTATCCTCCTCCAATACCTGTTCAGTTGGGCCTTGCATGTTTTCTTGTAGATGGTTTGGCAGTTCACTTAAGCCCTTTACAAACTTCTCAAATAGAAGCAAAATTCATTTCTTATATTATGATCTAGGCACAGTTTAAAACTAAGGTATTCTCTTTCTTCTCATATAACTGAGTCAATAAGATATATCAATTAATTGTTAAAGTTCAAAAGCAAATGGAAATCATTTTATCAACACACAAAAGTCCCTCTGCTATTTATATACAGGAATGATCCTCAATATTTTGAGTGAAAACTATGGCCACTATTTTAAGCAATAAAATAAAATTCTGGATATACTCAGCAGGTCTAGCAGCATCTGTGGAGAGAGAAATAGAGTTAATGTTTCAAGGTCCACAAATAGTCATTTGGTAGCACAGAACTTGAGTACTGCTGAAAAAGGGGACAGTCAAAGCTTTTTGTCTTGCACTTAGCAGGACACTTCACAAGAACACCACTTTAAGGGGAAAACAACAATTATGCTGTATGTGAAGAGAGCGCTGATTGATTGGCAAGCGGCACTGCCATGAAGAATGCACCAGTGATGGTGACTGACAGTTAACTACCAAGCATTGTTTGAAACTTAAACCAGGCAACTTGTCCCTGATTGGTCAAGGCATTGCCCTGAGGAATGAGTCAGCGAATGGCTGCCACTTATTTGTTTAGCTGAAACAGTACATACAGTATAAATTGTTTTCCCCTTATAATGATGTCCTGATGAGTGCAAGATGAAAAGTTTAGACATGCCTTTCTTTCAGCAATACTCAAGTTTCAAGGCCTGTGATCTTTTGTCAGGGATGAGTTCCTGAAACATTAACTGTTTCTCCACAAATGCTACTGAATCTGTTTTAGGTATTAGTTGAGAAATAAGTACAGGAGAACCAGTCACCCCTCCTAGAAATATGGCTGCACAATCTTTCACATCTGCTGAGAGGATAGGCAGGGCCTCGCTTAACATCTCACCCAAAAGACAGCACTTCTGGCAGTGCAGCACACCTATAGAACAATAGTGTCAGCCTATATGGGTATTAATTGCTCAAGTCTCAAGTGGGGCTTGAACACACAACCTCCTTAGTGAGGAAAGAATGTTGCTAATGAGCCAACACCAGGAGGGTGAGGGGCTACAAAAATATCAAAGTTAAATATGCCCTAAATGTATCTGAACTAGGCCCTTCTCCCACATGCTGGATTGTATCTGACTAAAAGTTAAGAGATTAGGCAGATGTTGCATCCTTCAAGTGCTTTTCATTGGGCTATCAATGGCATAGGCAAGACTAAGAAAGAGGTATTATTGAAGGTGAATGAGCAGCTAGCAGCTAAATTAAAAAAGCAGAACAACAAAAGTAATAATCTCTGGATAATAATGTCCAGGTTACCACCTGAGCCACAAGCAAATTGACATAAGTTCAATATGAAAAGAGAGTTGAAGCATGGTGCAGAGATTGAGTAGGAGAAAAGGGTTGCTATTCATGGGCACCATCACCAATACTGGGGCAAGAGGTGAACTGTTCCCTTGAGACTGGCGTGAGAAGAACTCTGCTGAGACCAATGTCCTGGCAAATCAAATAAGACAGGCTGTAGGGATGGGAGATTTAGAAAGCTCACAAGAAAGGACACGGCAATAGTGCAGGGTAATGATAACCAGAGTGTGTCAGGAAGAAATAGAACCTATAAACATAGTGCACTAACAAAGAGGGTCAGGTTAAAGAAAAAGGCAGAATTAAAGGCTTGATTTGAATGCACAGAGCATTTGTAATTGGATAGATGAATTGATGGTACAAATAGAAATAAATGGGTACAACATGATGGCTGTAGCAGAGACGTGGTTGCAAGGTGACCAGGGCTGCGAACTGAGCATTCAGTGGTAATTGACATTTCAAAAGGATGATCAGAAAGGACCTACTGGAGCTCCATATTCCGCTGAACCGTAATTCACGGATACACACTAATTCCATCTAGTGTAATATGACACTCACAAGCGTGGCAGTGGATAGTCTAACTGAGCAGGACACTATAGTGTAAGTATACAACAGCTGATGCTGCAGCCATGTTGGATGTTGCAGCAGAAGTCTCCCAGGCAGCGTAGGGTGGTAGAGTACAGTAAGTGGTACTTTAGTGCTGCTTCAGGATTGACATTTAACTTTCTACTGTGCAAAAAGGTATGATTCAAGAAAAATATTATTAATAGATGATATTTAATTTTCATTAGTCACTATGCTAAACTTTTACTGACTCAGTTAAGTGTTTCCACAGAAACTTGGGGCTGGATTCCCAGAGTCCGTGGACCTTTAGAAATGGTGGGAGGGACCTGGAAATGAAAGTCCTGCCCCAATTTCTAACACCTAATTTTTGGTGGCAGGGGAATGGGGGTGAAGGAGGAAGGGGACAAAGCTTGATTCATACAGGAGGGAAACCTGAACTTAGAAGAGTCATTTGAAATTGGTGGTGTGTTCTAACATACCTCATTTTGGCTATTCCAAGGGCCTTAACCCCCAGTAGGGCAGTCACAAATTCATGTAGTAGCCATAAATGCCCCTTAAGGGCCAATAAGCTCTGTTTAACTGTCATGATCTGAAGTTATTTTAAATTCCCTGCTCTTTGAACTTGAGAGGAAAACAACAAGCTGTCAGTAATGGTTCAAAAAAGCACAGCCTGTTGAACTACTTTGATTAACAGGCCATCTGGGGTAGGTTAGAAAAAAAAAACACCTATTTCACAGTTCCAGTAGACTTCTTCGTTGACATTTCCCATGGACTGTTAGAAACCATTTGAATGCTTGGCTGAGTTTCAAAATCTACAAAAGCACTTACCCCAGCAGCAGGTTCTGAGTTCACAGTTTGAAGAGCTATTAAATTATTACTTGTCTTTAATGTGACTTGTGAAGAGAGATGTGTTTGTTTTTATAACCAATTAATCACTTGAGATTTAGAAGCTTTGGGTTACGTGAATAGGATTTTTTCATCATCAAGAGACCATTAGTGAGAGTTGTATTAGATTGTTAGAAGTTTATTTTTTCTCTGCACCTTGCTTCTGAGGTCTGCCCATGGTGAATAGATGCATGGCAGAGGTGGGATGGGTGGACATGACACAGTCTGAGGGGTGGGCACTAAAGGGATTAACAGTTTCTAAAATAAGAGGGATCAAGTCCCAGCGAGCCAAGATTGGCCCTCTAACCAGCCCACCTTGTCCCCCACCCACCCCTGTGGACATCTATGATCTGCTTTTGGATTTGATAGGCCCGACTCCAACGCCCCCTTCCACCCCCCAACCCCCTCACCCAGCTCCCCAGTGTGAAAATTGAGTCTAATTGGACCCTTTAAAGTGAGACAGGCCTGCCAGGTCAGGAAATTTCCCGACTCAAGCTACCCACCTCTAGCAAAAATCTGACCCTTGGTATTTTTGTGTTGAGCCCTATTTTTACCTTTGCATTTGAACATAAGAAACAGGAGCAGGAATAAGCCATTCAAGCCTGTCCTGCTATTCAATAAAATCATGGCTGATCTACCCCAGGCCTCAACTCTTCTTTTATGCCAGCTCCTTATAGCCTTCAACCTCTGATATTTCAAAAATATATCCACCTCCTCTTTCAATACTTTCAGTGATCTAGCCTCAAACTCTCTGGTGTAGAGAATTCCAGACATTCACTACCCTCTTCTTCTGAGAGAAGAAACTCCTTTGCATCTCAGTTTTAAATGAGTGTCCCCTTATTCCGTAATGATGTCCTCTAGTTCGAGATTCCCCCACTAATGGAAACATCTTCTCAACATCTACCCTGTCAAGCCCCCTCAGAATCTTGTAAGTTTCAATAACATCACCCCTCATCTTTCTAAACTCAAATGAATAAAGGCCTAACCTGTTTAGCCATTCTTGATAAGTCAACCCCTGCATCCCAGGAATCAGTCTAGTGAATCTCCCTTGAACTGCCCCCAATTCCAGTGTACCCTTTCTTAAATACAGGGACCAGAACTGTACACAGTACTCCAGGTGCAGCCTCACCAACATCCTGTACAGTTGTAACAAGACTGCCCTATTTTTAAACTCCAACCCCCTAGCAATACAGGCCAAATTTCCATTTGCCTTCTTAATTACTTGCTGCACCTACATGCTAACTTTTTGTGTTTCATGCACAAGAACAGCCAGGTCCCTCTGTGCTGCACTTTTTTGGAATCTCACTCCACTTACTAATAGTCAACCTTTTGATTGTTCCTACCAAAGTGCATGACCTCACACTGTCCTACATTAAACTCTGTCTGCCAAGTTTTTGCCCACTCGCTCAACCTATCTATATCCCCTTGCAGATTCCTTATGTCCTCATCCCAAATGCCTTCCCACCTATTTTTGTATCATCAGCAAATTTTAATACATTACACCCTGCCCCCTTCTTCAAGTCATTAATATAGATAGTAAATAATTGAGGCCCTAGGACTGATCCTTGTGGCACTCCACTAGTTACGTCTTTCCAACCTGAAAAAGACACATCAATCCTGACGGTCTGTCTTCTGTATGTTAACCAATCCTCAATCCATGCTAATACATTATCCCCAATACTGTGAGCTCCTTTCTTGTACAATTACCTTTTATGTGGCACCTTATCAAAATCCAAAAACATAACATCTAATGGTTCCTCTTTATCAACCCTGTTTGTTATATCTTCAAAGAACTCTCGCAAATTAGTCAAACATGATTTCCCTTCCACAAAACCATGATGACTGTTTGATTGCGTTAAGCTTTTCTAAATGTCCTGCTCTTTCTTCCTTAATGATGGATCTAGCATTTTCCCAACGACAGATGTTAGGCTGACTGGCCTATAGTTTCCTGCTTTTTGTCTCCTTCCCATCTTGAATAGGGGCGTCACATTAGCGGTTTTCCAGTCCGCTGGGACCCACCCAGAATCCAGTGAGTACTAGAATATTTTGACCAATGGCTCCACTATCTCTGCAGCCACTTCCTTTAAAACATTTGGATGCAGGCCATCAGGTCCTGACGACTAGTCTGCCTTTAGTCCCCTTAGTTTGTCAAATACTTTGTCCCTCGTGATAGAGACCGTTACAAGATCTTTCCTCCCATTAACTCCATGCTTATCTGATATCTTTAGGATGTTTATAGTCTCCTCCACCATGAAGACCAATGCAAAATATTGCTTTAAGTTATCTGCCAACCAATATTTTGCATCGGTCTTCATGGTGGAGGACACTATAAACATCGCAAAGATATCAGATAAGCAAGGAGCTAATGCTTCAACCTTTCTTATGGTATGTAGTTAATTCCCTGTCAAAAATAACAAGTTTTAGGGAGCTTTTATTTCTGGTCATCTGTGAGATCCGACAGTTGAACTGGAGCCAGAATCCTGCCCCCTAATTTCTGGCGTTAGTTATGCATTTGCATTTTGCCTGCCTGTACAACCAGAATTTTTAAGCCAAGATTGAGGCTCCACATGTCTTTGCAAAGACTGAATCTCCCAAGGGAGGAGAACTGTCATGTTTGCAAGAAAGGGGACAATGATGCAGACACAATGGAGGTAATTTTGACTGAGCGATAATGTAAAACAGGTGATAGTGAATTGGCACAAAAGCAAAATACTGCGGAAGCTGGAAATCAGAGATAGAAATAAAAAAATTGCTGGAAATACTTAGTGGGTCTGGCATCATCTTTGGAGAGAGAAATATGGTTATTGTTTGAGGTCTGTGACCTTTTATCTGCTAGACCTGCCGAGTATTTCCAGAATTTTGTGTTTTCATTTTATGATAACGAATTGACAACCTATTTTACATCTCTGCTAGTTTTTATTTTCATTGAAGTCACATTTTACATCTCTAAGTGATATGTAAAACAAGTTGCAGATTCGCCATTGCCCACTTTACACAACTACACAAAAATTACCCCCATCCTATCTGGAGTTACAAAGTGCAAGTGGACCTCAACCAAAAGCAACAGGGAAGCGCAATACTATGGGGGAAAATACACAGCTTTATTGAGGACATTTAAAAATGCAAATTAAATTACACTTGCATGATATAATGGCTATTGGGAATATCCTTCCTTGTGTTCGTATTTGTATATTAGAGTGTGCAAGTCAATCTGCATTGTAACTGATTGGGATCTTTGGTGATAAGGGAGGTGCATACGCATATCACTCTTTCCCTGTTTCTGCTCATGTCCACATAACAGTACTGACTTATTTGTTTAATGTATTTTACATATTGTCCTATTTCATTAATTTGCTCATATAACTACATTGTAATTCTGATTTATAATCCCATCTTGGGTACTTGCTTCGGGCATATTACTTCTCAGAGCTCAAATTATTTATTTGCTTGACTAGATGGGCTGATGCTGGTACAGCTACATCCATTGCCCATATCTCTTTGTTCTCAGCCAGAGCTTACCAAACTTTCTTCTGCTGTGATCCCATTTTAATGCTTCACAATGGGTGCAATCACAGAGTGAGAATTATTGTGGGGGGGGGGGGGGCACAAAATTGTTGAGTGGGGTGACAGTTCAGGAATGCAGGTACTAGAAGACAACTAAGACACCTACCTTTTTGCAAGCTCTGTTGGTGTCAGCATTCGGGCCTTAGAAATCATTGGATCAGGCCACTAATCAGTCACTTGGTGGGAGGTGATGGCGTAGTGGTATTGTTACTGTACTAGCATTCCAGAGACCCAGGGTAATGCTCTGGGGACCTGGGTTTGAATCCTGCCATGGCAGATGGTGGAATTTGAACTTTTGGTAAGGTCCTGCATGGGCGACTGGTAACGAAGGTAAGAGCCCATGGGATCCAAGGCAATTTAACAAATTGGATCCATTATTGGCTGAGTGGCAGGAAGCAGAGGGTGATGGTTGAGGGGTGTTTTTGTGATTGGTTGCCTGTATCCAGTGGGGTTCCACAGGGATCAGTGTTGGGTCCCTTGCTGTTTGTGGTATATATAAATGGTTTAGACTTGAATGTAGAAGGGTTGATCAGTAAGTTTGCAGGTGACACAAAAATTGGTGGGGTGGTAAAAAGTGAGGAGGATAGCTTCAGATTACAGGAGGATATAGACGGGCTGGTCAGATGGGCTGATCAGTGGCAAATGGAATTTAATCCGGATAAGTGAGAGGTGATGCACTTGGGCAGGACAAACAAGGCATAGGAATACACGATGAATGGTAGGACCCTGGGAAGTACCAAGGATCAGAGGGACCTTGGTGTCCACGTCCACCGGTCCCTTAATGTAGCAGGAGAGGTAGATAAGGTGGTTAAGAAGGCATATGGGATACTTGCATTTATTAGCCAAGGCATAGAATATAAGAGCAGGGAGCTCATGCTGGAACTGAATAAAATGCTGGTTAGGTCACAGTTAGAGTATTGTGTGCAGTTCTGGAATCCGCATTATAGGAAGGATGCGATTGCACTAGAGATAGTGCAGAGGAGATTTACCAGGATGTTGCCTGTTCTGGAGAGTTTTAGTTATGAGGAGAGATTGGATAGACTGGGATTATTTTCCCTGGAGCAGAGGAGATTGAGGGCGGACATGATTGAGGTGTGTAAAATTATGAGAGGCATAGGTAGGGTAGACAGAAAATAACTTTTCCTCTTGGTGAAGGGATCAATAACCAGGGGAGGTATAGATTTAAGGTAAGGGGCAGGAGGTTTAGAGGGGATGTGAGGGAAAAATTTTTCACCCAGAGGGTGGTGGGAATCTGGAACTCACTGCCTGAAAGGGTGATAGAGACAGGAACCCTCATAAGATCCAAGAAGTATTTGGATGCGCACTTGCGATGCCATGGCATACAAGGCTATGGACCTAGTGCTGGAAAATTTAGATTAAAATAGCTAGGTACTTGTTTGACCAGCACAGACTCGATGGGCAAAGGGTCTTTTTCTGTGTTGTAGACTTCTATGACTATGACTGTGCCTATGCCACGTCCGCAGGCAAAAAAACCCTGCATGTTTAAAGGGGCCTTGCAGCCGATCACAGAACTGTCAGATCTGAGTACCTTCTCCACAGCTTCATGAGCTCATGAGCACAATTGCTCATCTTACGACGTCCAGTGGCGGTCAAGAACCACAGTTCAGGAAACTCTGCTCTAAGACGTTGGTGGCACATGACCTTTTTAAACAGCTGTAGGCTTTGTGATTTTGCTGCTTTGGTGTTGGGTGGGGAATTCCAGAATTTTGATCCAGTTGTGCTTAAAGAAATGCAATTTGTGTCCAAGTAAGGATAATGTGTGCTTTGGGGAAATGGTGTTCCTATATTATTGCTGTTCTTGGCCATTTTATTGATAGAAGTCATGGAAATGGAGGTACTATTGAAGTTTGAGTTTGTGCACTGCATCTGTAGGTATTTCATATTATAATCATACTGTGCTAGTGATAGAAGGGATGGATATTGAGTCCATTGGCAGAAGTGCACAGAGGTAGGTTTTAAGTCACTCTTTAAAACGTAAGTTTTCAAGCAAGCTTTGGGTCACTCGTCCTCACATCACTATGTAGCTCAGTGTCAATTTTTGTCTCCTAATGCTCTTAGGAAATATTTTTACTGCTTTGAAGTGCTATATAAATGCTAGCTGTAGTAGCAAGACATTCAGGTGGAGTGTTCTGTCCTGGTTGATGTTGTGTTTGATCGCATCATATTATTAAGAACATAACACAAGGAACAAGAGAAGGCCGTATGGCCCATTGAGCCTGCTCCTCCATTCAGTACGACCATGGCTGATCTTTGGTTCAACTCCACTTTCCCACCAACTCCACTGTATCCCTTGATTCCTTGAAGGATCAAAACCTGTCAATCTTAGCCTCAACTATAGTCAATGATGGAGCATACACATCCCTTTGGGTAGAGACCTCTAGTGATTCAGAACCCCTTGAATGAAGAAATTTCACCTTATTTGTATCCTAAATGATTTACTCTTCATCCTGAGACCGTGCTACTGTGTTCTAGATTCCTCAGACAGTGGAGGCAACCTCTGTCTACCTTTGTCAAGTCCCTCCATAATCTTGAATATTTCAATGATAGAACCTAATTTTCTAACCTCCAGAAAATTATCGGCCCAATTTACTCAGCCTCTATCTTACAACAGTCCTCTCATCCCAGGGTCCAATCTAGTGAACTTTTGCTCTACTGTCTCCAATGCAGGTATATCCTTCCCTAAATATGGAGTCTAAAACTGCACATAGCATTCCAGTTGTGATCTCATCAAAGCCCTGTTCATTGTAGCAAGACTTCTTTATTCTTGTATTCCAGTTCCCTTGCAATAAAGGGCAACCTGCCATTTGCCTTCCTAATTGCTTGCTGTACCTGCATGCTAACTTTGTGTTCCTCATAGGAGTACCCAAGTCCCTCTGAACATCAACATTTACAAGTTTCATGCTTTTTACTTGAGAATATCAAAACTCCTAAGTGAAGCCTTCAGAGTGTTGCTATAGCACTTCCTCTGAGTGCCATGAGAGCGCACCCCAGGCTCAAGCTCTCCATAAAAGATTTGCTTTGGTAAGTATGTCAGATATTCTGGCTACATGACCAGCCCAACTCAGTTGTGACTGTCTGAATATGATGTGGATGTCTGGCACATCAGCTTGGGTGAGCACTTCAGTGTCTGGTATTCTGTCACTCACACACACCTGCATGAAGAGCAGTCGGATCTGTCAGCTGCTCAGGACCAGCCCGCACTGAGTTGGAAAGAAGTGTGAAAAAAAACCAATTTGTGACATCACAGGAAAGAAGCAATTTGGCTGGAGAAGAAGCTAGCTGTTCAGTGTTTAAGGTTTATCCTATTCCTAAGGTTTAGGATAAAGTAGGAACTGTACCTTTTGGTAAGACTTATTAAGTAGGATTTAAAAGTTTAAGGTTAAGGCATGGCAGGACAGCTCAGCCGAGTGGAATGCCCGTCCCTTGGCATGTATGATGGAGTCATGGGCACTTCTCGTGACCCAGATGAGCCCATGTGCAGGAAGTGTCACTGGCTACACAAGCTTGAGCTCTGCATTTCAAAGCTTGAGCAGTGGCTGGAGTTACTGAGGTGCATCCGTGAGGCAGAGAACTACTTGGATAGCACGTTCAGAGAGGTGGTCACACCGCAAGTTAGGGGCAAGCAGGCAGATAGGGAATGGGTGGCCGCCAGGCAGTCCAAGAGAAGCAGGCAAGTAGTGCAATTGTCCCCAGAGGTCCAGCTCACTAACCGGTTTTCCATTCTGGATATCAGTAAGGATGATGGATCCTTGGAGGAGTGCAGCAAGAGCCAAGTTCATGGCACCACAGATGGCTCAGCTGTACAGGAGAGGAGCAGAAGGGCAGTACTGGTAGGGGATTCTTCAGTTAGGGGAGCAGACAGGCGTTTCTGTGGCTATCAATGTGACCCCAGGATAGTTTGTTGCCTCCCTGGTGCTAGGGTCAAGGATGCCACAGAATTGCTGCAGGACATTCCTGTGGGGGAGGGCGAACAGCCAGAGGTCATGGTCCACATTGGTACGTAGGTAGGAAGGGGGATGTGGTCCTGCAATCAGAATTTAGGGAGCTAAGTGGAAATTAGCAAGCAGGACCTCTAAAGTAGTAATCTCTGGATTACTCCCAGTGCCACATGCAAGTGAGTACAGAAATAGGAAGATAAGACTGATGAATGCATGGGTGTAAAGATGGTGCAGGAGGGAGGGCTTTAGATTCCTGGGGCACTGGGACTGGCTGTTGGGGAGATGGCACCTGTACAAGCACCTGTTGCATCTGAACAGAGCTGGGACTGAGTTCCTTCCAGGTTGTTTTGCAAGTGCTGATGGGGAAGGTTTAAATTAACTCAGCAGGGGTGTGGGAAACAGAACATAATATTAGAAAGTAATACCAGGGTGCACGGAATGTTGGGAGAGGCAGATAGCACTAAAATAGAGAATAGTAAGTTAATAGATGGAGTCGGTGTAAGGGAGAAAGTAATGAAGTCTAAATCAGGGTTACACTGCATGTAATTGAATGCATGGAGTATAGGTAATAAAATTGGGGAGTTACAGGCACAGATTGCCTTGTGGGATTATGATGTTGTGGCGATAATGGAGACCTGGCTTAAGGAAGGGCAGATCTGGGTGCTAAATATTCCTGGTTTCAAAGTGTTCAGAAAAGATAGGAAAGAGAAAAAAGGAGGAGGCGTGGCGTTTTTGGTTAAGGAGAGTATTGCAGTACTGGAGAAAGAGGATGTGTCAGAGGATTCAAGGACAGAATCGATTTGGCTAGAGCTAAGGAATAAGAAGGGTGCAATTTACATTGCTCTGTGTAGTATTTAGACCACCAGCTAGTGGGAAGGATATAAAGGAACAAATCTGCAAGGAAATTACAGGGAGGTATAAATATCGTAGAGTAGTTATAATGGGGGACTTTAATTACCCATATGTAGACTGGGATAGTGGTAGCGTAAGACACGCGTTCCTTGATTGTGTTCAGGAGAATTTCCTACAGCAGTATTTCTCCAGTCCAACAAGAAATGAGGTGCTGCTAGACCTGGTTATTGGGAGTGAGGTAGGCCAAGTAGATCAAATAACAGTAGGGGAACATTTAGGATGCAGTGATCATTGTATCGTATGGTTTAGGATGACAGTGGAAAAGGATATTGGTCAATCCAGAGTAAGAATAATCAACTGGCACAGAGTGGACTTCAATGGGGCAAGAATGGAGCTGGGTCGGATAGACTGGAACCAAAGGTTAGAGGGAAAAACAGTAGCTGAACCATGGGCTACCTTCAAAGTAGAGATGGTTTGGGCACAGTCAAGGTACGTTCCCTCAAAAGGGAAGGGTAGGACAAAAAAATCCAGAGCTCCCTGGATGACAAAGGAGATAGAAATTAAGTTAAAGATGAAAAAGTGTGCTTATGACAGGTGTCAGGTAACAAATACCATTGAGAACCAAGCTGAATACAGAAGGTTCAGAGGGGATGTGAGAAAGCAAATATGAGAAGCAAAGAGAGATTATGAAAAAAGACTGGCAGCTAACATAAAAGGAAATCCCAAAGTATTCTATAAGCACATCGATAGTAAAAGGAGGAGTAGGGCCGATTAGGGGCCAAAAAGGGGATTTACACAGAGGCAAGAGACATGGCTGAGGTGTTAAATGAGTACTTTGCATCTGTCTTTCCCTATGAGGTAGATGCTGCCCAGGCCATGGTGACAGAGGAGGAAACTCAGTCACTAGAAGGGCTTAAAATTGATGAGGAGGAGGTATTGGATAGGCTGTCGGTATTTAAAGTTGATAAGACAACTGGATGAAATGCATCCAACAATATTGAAGAAAGTGAAAGTGGAAATTGCAGAAGCACTGGCAATAATCTTTCAATGTTCCCTCGAGTCGGAGAGGTGCCAGAGGACTGGAGAATTGCAAACATTATGCCCTTGTTCAAAAAAGGTTGTAAATATCTGCCCTGCAATTACAGACCAGCCAGTTTAACTTTGGTGGTGGGGAAACTTCTAGAAACAATTATTCATGGTAGAATTAATAGTCGTGTTGAAAAATATAGATTGATTCAAACAAGTCAACATGGATTTGTTAAAGGAAAATTGTGTCTTAACTAATTTGCTGGAGTTTTTTAAAGAGGTAACAGAGATGGCTCATGAGGCTGTTGATGTGTATAAAGGCTTCCAAAAGGCGTTTGATACAGTGCCACACAACAGACTTGTGAGGAAAGTTATAGGTCATGGAATAAAAGGGACAGTAGCAACATGGATACAAAATTGGCTGAGGGAAAGGAAACAGAGAGTAATGGTTAATGGGAATTTTTCGGACTGGAAGAAGGTTTGTAGTGGAGTTCCGCAGGGTTCAGTATTGGGACCCTTGCTCTTCCTGATATATAAATGATCTAGATCTTGGTGCGCAGGGGACAATTTCAAAGTTTACAGATGACACAAAAATTGGGAGAATTGTAAACTATGAGGAGGACAGTGTAGAACTTCAAAAGCACATTGACGCATTGGTGGAATGGGCAGATAGATGGCAGATGAAGTTCAATGTGGAGAAATGTGAGGTGATACACTTTGGTACAAAGAACATGGAGAGACATATAAAATAAAGGATACTATTCTAAAGGGTGTGCAGGAGCAGAGAGACCTGTGTGTATATGTACATTAATCATTAAAGGTGGCAGGACAGGTAGATGGGGCTGTTCCTAAAGCATAGGGTATTCTAGGCTTCATTAATAGGGGCATAAAGTACAAGAACAGGGAGATTATGATGAACTTATATAAGACACTGGTTAGACTTCAGCTGGAGTATTGTGTACAGTTCTGGGCACCATACTATAGGAAGGATGTGAACAATTGGAGAGAGTACAGAAAAGGTTCAAGAGAATCGTTCCAGGGCTGAGACGCTTCAGTTATGAGGAACAATTGGAGAAGTTGGAACTGTTTTCCTTGGAGAGGAGAAGGCTGAGAGGAGACTTGATAGAAGTTTTCAGAATTATGAGGGCCCTGGACAGAGCAGACAGGGAGAAACTGTTCCTGCTTGTAAACGGATCGAGAACCAGAGGGCACAGTTTTAAAGTGTTTTGCAAAAAGGAACAAATGCGAGGTGAGAAAAAACTTCTTCACACAGCGAGTAATTAGGGCTTGGAATGCATTGCCTGTAAGTGTGGTGGAGGTAGGTTCAATTGAGGTGTTCGAGGGCATTGGATGATTATCCAAATAGAAACAATGTGCAGGGTTACGGGGAAAGGTAGGAGATTGGTACTAAGTTAAAATGCTCAGACAGCCAGTGCATACATGATGGGCTGAATGACCTCCTACACCATAACAATTCTGTGATTCTGTCCTGCTAGCTGATCTTCAGAAGCTTCCGAAGGCAGCTCAAGTGAAAGCAGTTGAGTTTCTTGGCATGATGCTGATACACAGTCCAAGTCTTGCAAGTGTAGAGCAGGACTATTGCTCTATGGACTTTCAGCTTGAAAGACAAACTTACTCCTCTCCATTCCCAGACTGATGTTTGGAGTTTGCCGAAGGCTAATTTTTGCTAGAAAACCTTGAGGTGAAGACTCTTGCATCTTCCTCATTACTAATTCGTTCCTGTATTTCCTCTCTGATTTTGTCCAGTTACATTCCCTGTTCATTGTATTCAAGACAATACCTGAAATATTCACTATCGTGCCTTGTATTTTTGAGGGTCCCAAAGTGGACATCCCTTTCTGCCTCAGTTGTGACAAAGTACAAGTTTCTGGTCAGATATTGGCATTTTCCAGGGATCAAATATTTTTTTCAAGGGCTCTTTTTGAGAAAAAAATAACTGCTTGGCTTAATTTTATCAAGGGCTCCTTTTTTTATTATTTTCAGGGGCTACATTTTGTTTTTTTGGGGGGCTCGTTTTTCATTTTCAATATCAAGTCAAAACCGTGGACCATTGCATTTAT
This sequence comes from Carcharodon carcharias, assembly GCF_017639515.1. Lineage (NCBI taxonomy): Eukaryota > Metazoa > Chordata > Chondrichthyes > Lamniformes > Lamnidae > Carcharodon > Carcharodon carcharias. The sequence goes on from NC_054469.1 coordinate 200,589,181, forward strand.
ATAAAATCACCAAAGTGACCTGGGCATTTCAACGTTTCAGCTTTTCACGCAGCTAGCACTTGCAATGCAGGATGAAGTCCGTACCGACAACAGAACATGGCCTTGCTGGATTATGGACATTGTAGGCAGGAAGTCTTTGTAAGGGGGCAAGGTGTCACTACCCATGAGCTAAAGTTGCCACCTGAAAAGTCTCTGTTCATTGCACATGAAGACAAGATAATTCAGTCCCAGTCATTCAAAGCAGTTAACATGATACCAGGATACCATTCTTCCTTAGTTCCTTGGTATTTTCTCTCAAATTTAGATTCTAAATACAATTCCCAATTTACATTAATAAACTAAGATCAAATTCATTTCAAATTTCAACTGTTTAACACAGTGAAACAAATCAGGCAGGCACAAGCAATTTCAGCAAGCTAGTAATGGACCAAATGTATATCTGCATGGTTGATTACTCCTCATTTGTCATTGCCTCTTCACCCATCACCACCACAGAATTACAGGGAAAATAAATGGCATGAGCCGTCTCTCCGCTGGCTGCTGCCCATGAAGACATTCTTGGTACAAGTGGCTGCCCCAAGCCTGCTCCCGGTCTTGTTAGTGGGTTCCTGGCCACTTCCTCTTTTTTTTATTTTTTTCTGCTTCTGCTCTCCCTCTGGGAGGATGTCAAATTTATCAACCAGTGGCTAGTTGAAACGATTAATGATGCAGCTGAAAATCCCCTGCATGGTGGCATGGGACCGGCAGAATAACTTCTCCTCAACCTCCAATCACAGGTTCTCCTCCCTTCACTGCCCTCCACCGCTCTTGCTCCTCCTCCAATCATAGATTCTGTCTCTGGAGGAGCAGCAAGCATTGGAGGGAAGAAAGCTGTGATGGGAGAAGCTGGAACAGTAAGCATGGGAAAGTCAGAATTAGTGATTGGAGGGGCAGCTTCTCATTGATTCCATCTCTCCTACACTCTCTGCTCCTTATATCATAGCCCATGGTTGTTCAGCCCAGTTTAGACTACAGAGGAGCCATAAATTAAGCTAATCTTTATGGGCCTACCTTTCTTTCAATATTTTGAATTTTTCACACCATTTTTGATTTTTCATGGGCTATTTGTGAGGTTTCAAGGGCAAATTCGCCTACCACCCCTGTTTGTTTTGAACCTTGGCATGGCCACAATAATTATATCAGTTTAGGCTAGACTATCCTTCTCTGCTTTTTAATATTGGTTCCAATGATTCTAAAAACATCTGTTTTAAGTTCATTTCCAAGGTAAACATGATACCTTGACTGCCCTTATAAAACAATATCATTCAAGGGTTTCACAGAGCAAGTGGAACCTTCGACTCCATCTCAATATTTATACACAACCTGAGCATTTCATGAGCTCAGGTAATTTTTATTGGTTCCTTCCTAACCGTTTAATCACTTGCCTTCTGCATCAGCCAAAAATGTGATCCATAAGCAGTAAGCCAACACCAAACGTCAGACTTTTGCAAGTGCATGACTTCTAATCCTATCCATGATATGTCAGCTGAAGCTGTCTTTGGTCCTCTGGGACTACAGTGCTTCAAAACCAGCTATGGTATGATCCATTTATGTTCTTGTTCATTATTCTAGGGGCAGAACTTTTAGGTTGGGAGCGATCGGCAGGCCTGGGATCGGCCAGAGAATGGACTGCTGAATGCGATCGGCCCCCGACCACGATTTCACGCTGGCTGGCCAATTGATGCTGAGAAACTCAGCGTGGGCACTGGCGAGCGGTGAGAGAAAGCTCCCTTAAGGCAGAGAATCGCCTCAGGGAGCTAAAGACCTGAAAAGCATTAAATAAAGATTTTAAAATCAGGAAAAAAATGTCTGAGCATCACAATCAGTCACCTGAATATATACATGATAAAAACGTTGTCCGTAGATTTTTCTTTTTCTTTCATTTAATAACGGAAACCTCATCCCGTCCTTGGATGAGGTTTCATAAAAAATGCAAAGTCCACCTGTCCGATTCGCCTGTCCGCCAACCGTAAGGTTGGTCAGACCATGTAATATCGAGGACAATTGCACCTTTAATTACCTTAATTGGCCTTTAATTGTCGGCGAGCGTGCTTCTGAATTTTGCGGGTGCCTTCTGCCTGAAATATTTCGTGAGCCCAAGATGACGTCGGGATGATTGCACAATTTTGTGCCCGATCGGTCCAGGCATGCACCCACCTGATTAGTGTAAAATTCTGCCCTAGGTCTCTTCAGCAGTCTTTGGTAACAATTTTCCAGGAGATATAGAAAGTCCTCAGCTTGAGGACTATGTGAAGTATTGTGCTCCACAGCCCAGGGAGAATATTCAGGCTTTAGGGATGATGCAACACAGATTCACTAGGATTGCTGCCTGAGATGAGGAAATGAAAAAATATAGAAAGGTTTCTGAATATTGGGTCTTCTTTCATTTGAACAATAGATTATGGAGCAGTGTTCACAATTAGGGTAGGATAGTGGTGATAGAAGCAGGAGCCAAAGATCCCAGATTAAATGCATGGAATTTGGAAGAGAGCAGGAGAAACCGCTTCATGCAGAGTTGAGGATATGCTGTTCACACCCAGAGTTAGTGCTGAGGCACAAACTGAATCAGCATTCAGAATTGGATTGAATAGGTGAAAGAGAAAAAGAGGTTTAAGGGATATAGGAACAAATGTTTAGGACGATTGCCTTGCATGGAGGATGAATGTTGACACAGTTAAACCAAATTGCATGTTTCTGGGTTGTAACTTCTGTTGTATTTCTTTTTGTGTTTCTTTTTCTGAAGAAATTTGTATCAATGTACTCACCTAATTGAAAATGCCAAGGAATCTCTACATGATGCTTGCACTGTACATTTATTGTGCACTCAATATTGAGACATTAATATTGAAGGTATTACAAGAATATTATTTATATAGTGTGTTGTAGTTCACCTCGACAAACCACCAGGAGACTCATGTACAGGTTTCAATCGTTTATTATTCAAGCATATGCAGGGAGAGTCAGCCTTGGGCAGCCCAAAACCGTACTCTAAAAGTGTTACAAGTGTTCACTCCTTGTATATACCTTTGGTCACGTGTACACACATTCTAATCTTGTTAACTTACAATCACACGCTTCTCCTGTCTCACTTACTGTCTCCTGTTTCACGTGTGTCCATACATCAAGTGTTGTTCTCATCCATACAAGACCTCCATATCTTGCTGATTGTGCAGGAGTCTGAGCCTCCTTGATTTCAATACCCACTCCCTGGCCTTGTCCTTTATTCTACTCGCTTGTTTATCTCATTCCTTATCCTGTCTGAAGCACATCTTTTACTCTCCAGTTCTGCTTTTCTGCTTATATTTTATTTTTACTAAAAGACACTCCTAACTAAAATTGTTTAACCCTTTCAACTGCACCTTTAATGTAATAAAACATCCCAAGGCGTTTCACAGGAGTGTTATAAAGCAAACTTAGACAACAAGCCACGTGCAATATTACGACTGATGGTCAAAAGTTAGATCAAAGAGTGGGGTTTTAAGGAGGATCTTAAAGGAAGAAAGAGGTAGGGGTATAGAGAGGGAATTTTAGCTTGAGGACTGGGACAACTGAAGGCGTGGCCACTAATGGTGGAGTGATTAAAATTGGGAATACTCAGGATGCCAGAATTAGATGGGCACAATTATCTTGGAGTTTTGTTGGGCTGGAAGAGATTACAGATATTGGGAGCAGCAAGGCCATGGGGGGGATTTGAAAATGAGGAGGCGAATTTTAACTTTAAAAAAACCTCAGCTTTGTGGCTTTAAGTAAATATTTTGGGCTAAACTGAATAACACCTAAAAACAAGCCTGGGAATCGTGAAATGTGGTTATCAAGTGTCAGCTGATTACAATACAGGCAGCACGCCAACTTATGTTGCTCTGAAATTTCAATGATTTCAGCATCAAGCCAGCACTACTGCACTGTTTGTGTCTGGATGCATTATCAGCAGCCTAGCACCACTTAAAAATAGCCTGCAGTTGAAATGGCTGGAACAGTCATGCAGGAAGTGACTCTGACTTAGGAGGCATGGAAAAACGTGACAACGTAGGAGATTGTGGGCTCTGAGATCTTTGGACACTGCACTGGGGGTCTTGGAGGGTGAGGTGGAAAGGAGGAGAGATGTCTTGTCCTCCAGACACTCAATCCATAAGGCGGTGGGAGCCGATAGCCATGGAACTCAATGCAGGTGTCAAGCTCTGAGAGGTTCAACAATGTCACATGAGTGGTCGAAGCCATTGCCTCTTCAAATATCTCATCGTACCACCAACCCCTCATGCTGCCCAATTCACCACCCTTCCATCACTCACCTGCCAACAATCTTCATCAATCAGGACTCGTTCCTAACATTCTTAGCTTCACCTCATCCTCACATACTTGGCAGTGCTGGAATTCTCATACCGACCTCTCTGATTCTGCACACTGCCAGGTGTTCAACCATTACAAACACCAGCCATATGGATTGCATGACACTCATTGACACACTTCCTCTCTCTTGCAAGATAGCTTAGCACAAAATTTGAGGCAAGAGGAGCTAACTAGAGAGGAACGGGTGCGCCTGCATGGCCTAACCCTCAGTGAGGTTAAAGGGCGCTGCCATCATTGGGACTGTCACAGCTGAGGCCTTAGCCAGTGGCAGAGCTGTAACCATTGAAGCTGATGGTATCCGCATTCTCATTTCTGATTTATAAACCATGTGACTATGAGCATCTTATTCCCCACACCCCACATACTCTCTCTCTCTCTCTCTCTCTCCCCCCCCTCGCCCCCCGGCACCACAACCTTAACTTTATACCTTTCCCATTTCGATACGCAAGAAATGCAGCCTGGCCAGGCAATGGAGGAACAGAAAAAAGACAATAGGCAGAATTTTCTACCTACCGGGCAGGCAGGCCCAACCCAATCTCCAGCGGGCGGGGAGCTGATCCCCAACAGAGAAGTGGGCCCCGCCGCCATTTTAGGTGGGTGGGCCAATTAAGGCCTGCCCAGCGTGACATCTGGCAGGAAGTGCTATGCACTTCCCGTGCGGGTGGGGGGTATTCCCCAAAAGCGAGAGTGCGCTCTTTTGCGCATGCACACGGAAGAGCTCACATCTCCCTGGGGCTTAGTCCTGCCTCAGGGAGATCGCTGACAGTTGTATAAACATTAAAAATAGAAATAAAAATCCTTAACATGTCCCCCTCGTGAAAATGTCGTATGAGATAGGACAAGTTCATAAATTACATTAAACCTTTATTAAAATTTTTAAATCCTTACATGAAACCTCATCCCGCTGGTGGATGAAGTTTCATGTTTTTTTCTAATTCCCGCTGGGGCTCCTGGCCTGTCCACCAACCTTAAGGTTGGACAGGCAGGTCCTTTAATTGTTTCAATGATCCTGTCAATGGCCTCAATTGGCCATTGACCGGTCGGTGGGCCTGCAGCTGATTTTGCTGTGCCCCCGCCTTCCTGAAAATTTAAATGGGGCAGGGTGATGTCGGGGGTTCCGCCCAATGTCATCCCGCGTCATTTTACGTGTCGGCGAGTGGGCCCCGCCCCCCTGCTCAGCGACAGCAAAATTCAGCCCAATGATGACCAAGACATACAGACATTTGATCCTCTGCTTTCAGCCAACTGCCAGCTCAGATACTGACACTGCGCAAGTTTGATGGTAGCATAGAAGCAGGATCAGCATGTGGTGAAACAGCGGGCAGGAGTTGCCTGCAGCCAGAGCAGGCACCAAGCATAGCACAGGTTTCGGCTCGCCAGAGGAAGAGTTCACACACACGTTCTCCCTCAGAGGACTCAGAAGAGTATTTTAGCACAATCTACTGAAGAAGGTTGATGGTTGTGCACAGCTGGAAAACCTGCCAGAAAGGACTGCAGCCAATATCAAAGAGCATGGTGGAACCCAGCAGCAACCCTGGCATAGGGCTTCGCACAGAGCTTGGAGCCCCTCCTTTCCAGCATGGAATTGGTGTCCAACACTGTTCGCACATTTGTGGACTGATGCAGCGTCTGATGACTGATGTTGCAGCTTCTGTTGCAGCAGCCACCCAATGTCTGAGTGCTGGAGTGGAAGTTTAGACTGTGCCTAAGCAATCTCAGCTTGCTGCCATGAAAGCTCAGCTTGTGGCCATCATGGCTGTGGATTACAGTGCTCCAAGGGGCTTGCAGGGTGTCACAGTCGTTCAGCAATCTGCTCAGGGGCCACCCTAGTGAGTGCCAGTGGCTTCATGGAACACAGACCTGCTTTCCCCTCTCAGGAAGACAGCATTCATCCTCCCACAGCAGCCATTCTTCCAGTGCCTTTGTCAGCCAGCTAGCCCTGGATGGTGCAGTCTGCTCGAGGTTGTACTCCAAGGCCAGCTGCAGTCTCCTCTAGTGAAAGTCAATAGCTTTTCACCAGCCATGCTGCAGCCACTGGGATAATACTGCATCAGGAGCTCTAGGACAGGCATATGCATTAATGGAATTCACAGCATGATTATTGATTTTTGTGTGCAATATGGCATGATTTCATTCATGAACTTGGATTAGATAGATTATTTTATTTTTGCATTGGGGCTGTCTTGATCAGATGTGGGACGGTTGGTGAAAGGGCAATTGGTTATTGGTATCGCACTCAGGTGATCTTTTTACTTGCAGCCGAGCCAGAAACGGGCTGTCTAGATTTCCTGCTTCTCACTTGTTCACTATGTGGCTGGTGACAAGGGCTGTGCCCTCATGAGAGATGCTGTAGAGCACAGAACTGTTCTGCCAAGTACTCCAGGGCTCCTTCGGAGCCACACAGGCAGCAGAAGTGGTTTCAGCATGCCAATGGTCTGTTCTTGGATTTCGTGTGGCAACATGCTTTCATTGTATGCATGCTGCACGTGTACGTGTGAGTTGTTGCACCAGAGTCAAATGCCATGTGACCACTAGGATTAGGCACTGAAGTCCAGTAGCCACCCTTTGCCAGGTGGCTCAAATATAGTTCATCTACAGTGGGCTGCTGCAGACCGAAGGCATCATGATCTGCTGCCAGGATATTGAGCATTGACCTGCATGATTCACTGCAACTGTCACGTATCAGCTGAACGTTGAGGGAGCAGAATTCCTTTTAGGTTCGTGTAGGGCAGAGTTGACAAGGCAATCGCAAAGCGACGTGCGTACAGTCGTTGGCACCCTGCATCCAGGGAAAGCCTGCAATCCTAGAAAAGTCAAGTGCCTGCTCCACCTGCTGTTTGACAGTAGAGAATGAAAGGTAGTGAGCTGTTATTGAACAGAGCCTCAGGGACCTCCCTTACACAACAGCAGACAGATAGGTTGCAAATTCCTTTCTCCAGCCTGAAAGGGGTCAGATGTATAAAAGTTCATTGCCACGGACACCTTCACGGCCACTAATAATGTGGTCCTTCGCATGCTCTGAGGCTGCAGCAAGTGGCAGATTTCAGTGAAAACGTTCTTACGGAAGCATGGATATCATTGGGGTTCAGCTAGGAAAATTGCACCTTGAACACTCTGGGCAGATAAGGCCTCCTGCTTGGATCCTCCTTCATTCTCTTCCCCTCCAGCAGCTTGTCCTGCTATGCATGGTCTCTCTTTATTTTCCAATTTATACTTTATTCCTTTAGAGAACACCTACAACTGGTTTGTGCAGAAGCGTTGAAGTCAGCAAGAACTCTTTCAGCCCCTGTCACACTATGTTAAACAACTGTGGGAAGCACCGGATGCTTACAGGATCAAAGTAATATCCAAGAGAAATCAGCCAGCAACTAACTGAGTAGTTGATGCCTTTAAATAGCACTGGTTTGGGAGGGAGGTGGTGGTGAGGGTATAGGGGTTGGTGGAGGGGGGTCCTTTCTGTTGCTCAACAACTTGTATTTACATAACATTGTTAACGTAATAGAACTTCCCAAGCTGCTTCACAGGAGCCTTATAAAACATGTGTGATTGAGAGGATGTTATGTTGAACTCAAATGATATCATTGGCATCAAATCAGCAGTTCACTGCAGGCATGGCTAATGACCTCAACAATATGAAATTCTAATATATAAAAACAAAAAAACTGCGGATGCTGGAAATCCAAAACAAAAACAAAAACAGAATTACCTGGAAAAACTCAGCAGGTCTGGCAGCATCGGCGGAGAAGAAAAGAGTTGACGTTTCGAGTCAGGGTCATGAGGACGTCAACTCTTTTCTTCTCCACCGATGCTGCCAGACCTGCTGAGTTTTTCCAGGTAATTCTGTTTTTGTTTTAATATGAAATTCTACCTGATTATGCATGCGCATGGCAGGCTCATTTTAGAACCCTAAGGGCACTTGCAGCGGTCACAAAATGGGCACACTTGATCCCAATTTGTCACCCTTATGCTTCAGGTTTACTCTTGTAGGTGAAATCACTTGACGTTTTGTCATGTTCTTTGTTGTACCAGCCCAATATTATACCATCCACTGATGTATTTCTGAAAGGCCAGCTTATCAAGTTTAAAACAACTTTTTATTCACTTACGGGTGGTGGGTGCCTTTGGCAAGGCCAGTATTATTGCCCATCCCTAATCATACTTGAGAAAGTAGTGTGCACTGCCTCCTTCAACTGCTACAATTAGTGTGGTGTAGATACACCCACAGTGTAATTGGGGAGGGAGTTATAGGATTTTGACCCAGCGACAGTGAATGAACATCAAAATGGTTCCAGGTCCGGATGGTGTGTGGTTTGAAGGGGAATTTATATGTGGTGGTGTTTCTAAGCACCTGCTGCCTTTGATTATCTGTGTTAGAGGTTGTGCGTTTGGAAGATACCATTAAAGGAGCCTTGGCAAGTTACTACAGTGCATCTTGTAGACGATACACACCTGCAACCATAGAGTGCTGGCAGTGGAGGGAGTGAATGTTTAAGATGGTAGTTGGGTGGCCAGTCAACCAGGCTGCTTTGTTCTGGATGGTGTTGAGCTTTCTTGATTGTTATTGGAGCTGCAATCATCCATGGGATTACTCCATTAGACTTGTGGCTTGTGGCTTGTGCCTTGTTGATGGTGGACAGGTTTTGGAGAGCCAGGAGATGAGATACTCACTGTACAATTCCCACCCTCTGACCTACTCTTGTAGTCACAGTATTTGTTTGGCTGGTCCAGTTCAGTTTCTGGTTAATGGTAACCCCCAGCTTGTTGATTGTGGGGGATTCAGCTATGGTAATATCATTGCAGGTCAGGGGGAAATGGTTAGATTCTTTGTTGTGAAATGGTCATTGTCTGACACTTGGGTGGCATGAGCCCAAACCTGAAGGTTATCCAGGTCGTGCTGCATGCAGACACAGACTACTTCATTATCTGAAGAGTTCTGAATAGAATTGAACACTGTACAATAATCAGCAAACATTCCCACTCCAGACGTTAAGATGGAAGGAAGATTACGGATGAAATAGCTGAAAATAGTTGGGGCGAAGACAGTACCCTGAGGAATTCATGCAGCATTGTCCTGGGGCTGAGATGATTGGCCTCTAATAACCGTAAGCATCTTTGTGCTACGTATGATTCAACCAATAGTTTTCACTTTTATTCCTATTCACTTCAATTTTACTAGGGCTCCTTGATGCCACAAGTAGAAAATAATTAGCTTTTTAGCTAGGTTGATCAGTTGAGATTTGATACTAGTTGTGTGGAACAATATGACATTTTGAAATACAATGGACATGCCATAGAAACGTGACTATATATATTGAGCTTGTGTATCACAGGATTTGTTTCATAATACAATTCCGGAGCAGAATTAATATAAAATACCAAACTGAATCTGAACTCCCATACAGAGGCAGTTGAACGTGCAGAACCTGTTGCCCAAAAACTAAACGTGCGCCTAATTTGCTAAACATTTTCATTTCCAAATATAGGGCCGAATTTACTGATGAGATAACAGTGATGAGGCTAATGGCGCTCGCCGTTAATTAGACACTTTCAGTTCAGTAAGTTCTGGTGAGGAGCAGAGGCGTAGTTCCTCACAAGTATTTAAAAGTTGCTGTTTGGGTTGCATCACTGTACCATTGGTTTTGTGAAAACAGCATCACGCCGTCTGCCTCATGATTGAAATACGTTGAACGGTGTGAACTTTCTGTAATTTGCATGGTTGATGCAAACTAAACCCGGCACAATGTCTAGGTCTTGTCATTTCAAGCCTAGTACCTATTTAATGATATGATAATTATTAATTGTTGCCAATCAACTCTTCTGGGACTTAAATATTGCAAGTGTAGGCCTTGATTTTTTTAGGTATTAATCAATCGAGATTTTACAAGTGCCCAATTTGAAATGTTTGAATTGCTTTGCCTTTTCCTTTCTCTCTCTCTCTGAATCCAGCCCATCTTTTCCTCTTGTTCTATTTCTGTACCTGAATTGAAATTGAATTCAGCTGTGCTAATTTACATTTTTTCTTCAATCCTTGCACTGCTTATTTGGCAATCTTTCAATCTGATTGGTTAAGGAAATGCACATTTGCTCGCCCTGTTTCCCTCACTGCTATATTATCACTTTGCATCTAGCAACTTGCTGCACAATAAATTTTGAAACCAATACGTGCTGGAGCAAGTGTAACTAACAGCAGATGCAATTAGGTTCCCTGCTACTGCAAATTATAGCCCATAATTTCCACATGAGTTGGAATCTTGGAATGGTCCCTTTCTAATAGTTACATTTAGGTCCCTCAGTACAAGTAAATTCACAATTCTACCATTCCTTTTAATTACTAATGAGTTCACCCATTCTGTTTTCTTTGTAACCTTTAATGCTTCATTCAAACGTGTGCTAATTTTACTTTTCTGTGCAAATGATATATTTTCTTGCATGGGTGCATAGTTCGATAAGTTGTTTATAAATGATTATCTGGTCTTGGCCTAGCTAACAACCCAATACTTGAAATGAAAGAGAGAGCTTGCGCAAATATGTATTATATATTACATATCTCCCCTTTCACAATCTCAGTATGTGTCAAAATACTTTACAACCAATGAAGTACTTTTGAAGTGTAGTCACTGTTATAACATAGATTACTGTATTGCTGTATAGACTTTTGGAACTCCCATGAGCATTATTGCATTTATCATTTTTTTGCTCTATTGAAGTTTGCGCAAGCACTCAGGTTTTAAATTGGTTAGGTATCTGTTGGTACTCGTCCTGTATTTGATGGAATCACGGTTTCTTCTCACTCTTGCGGTTGATCCATTGTATTTTGGTCTTGTGTTACTTAGATTTATTCTATAATCTTGCATGCTCAGACATGGCATTCATTTGTGCGATTGTATCTAAATTAAGTGGTGTGATTGTTTCATTCATTATTCCTGGCAGCACATCATTTCTTTGCCTAACATGCTTAGAATTTTACAGCACAGAAACAGCTCATTTGGCCCAACTGCTCTATGCAAATGTTTTTTGCTACACACGAGCTTCCTTCCCCCTTATTTCCTTTCATTCTGCTGGCATATTGTTCTATTTCGTTCTGCCTTATTCATACCTAGCTTCTCTGCAATTACATCTATGCTAATTGCCTCAGCTACCCCATGTCATAGCGAGTTTCATATTCTGAGCACTCTGAGTAAAACTGCTGCATCTAGAAAATCCCTGATATGGCATCTTCTATGGTATGCATTTTCGATTTTCCAACCCTCCAGGCTGCCCCTGAGGTCTCCAGAAATTGAAGATTAATCTCCTGGACACAGCTTTGAGCAACCCCTGAGAAAATGTTTGAGAAAATTCTTTTTCATTTCCTTTGGGTTAACGTAAAGGAGTGAAAGGCTATTCGATCTTGTAAAGAATCATCCAGGTAACTCATGAAGATTCTGCTCACTTTCCAGTTGGTGTGGGAAGCTGACATGAAGATGGGTGTTGACCGACCAATAGCAGAAGAGTGGGGAGGCAGGCCATTATGAAATGAAACCTAAAAAAAAATCCAAACTGAGTTTGCCAACCTAGTATATTTGAGTTATCCCTGTTCCGTAACTTGTACAATCTTACATCGTGGTTGTTTTCCCCATATCTCATGCATGCATCCTCAAAATTTGAGGCAATTTTTGTATCTAAGCTTTTATTCTTTGCTTTTACAATGCCCATGTAATTTTCTAACTCAAAAGCAAAATACGGTGGATGTTGAAAATGTTGGAAATACTTGTCAGGCCGGGCAGCAGCTGTGGAGAATAAAACAGGAGATAATATTTCAGTTTGATGACCTAACTTCCAGTTTTCAACTTTTCAAGAATGTTGCCTGAAATGATTGTTTTTCCTTTGCTCTGAATGCCTTAATGGTTGCTTTTATAGCTCCTGCTGTTCTACTTGTCCATACTTATCTTGCTCACATTTATTTCTCAACCAACATCACCAAAATTCAGACCAACACTGACCATTTAAGTCATTATGGTTGCAAGGCCTTGCTGTGTACAAATTGGCTTCCATGTTTCTCTACATTACAACTATACTTCAAAAGTACTTAATTGGCAGCGAAACTCTTTAGGACATCCTGAGGTCAAGCTGTATAAATGTGAGTTGTTTCCTTTTATCCCTACCCATGGATTCATCCATTTTCTGTAAAAAAAAAAATTGTCTTTCCTGAGTAAAATTTCGTTTTAACATCCCAATGTATCTCAACTTATTCATTAGCACAGCTTGTACCAGAATTCTATCTTTGCTTCCTAAAAGTTGAAACCTTTGTAACTATCTGGTCCATCTTTCCTGATGTCGGACAATGAGTAAGTTTGTATTTGAAACATTTCACTAATAGTTGTTAAATAAACTTCCAAGCACTATTCAAGTATCTTTCAATTTTATGTCAGATTTCCAGTCAATTTGAAGGTGCAGTTCGTTTATTTTGATAAATCTCTATCCAGGTGTGTCTTTTGTTTTCTTTCCCTCCAAGTTACTAAGATTTTGCACTTTTCGTTCTACACTTAGATAGGGCAGAATTTTTAGCTCGTCGGGTGGGCGCGTGTCCGACCTGAATGGGAGTAAAATAATGCGCTATGACGTGGGCAAGTGTCCCGATGTCATTGCGCACTCACGTGATATTACGGTCGGCAGGCGCGTGTCGGAGTCAGCAGCATGCCCGCCGACAATTAAGAGGGCTTAAGCCTATTAATTAATTAAATTTAATATTTTGCATTTGCATTTTTTGCGAAACCTCATCCACAGGTGGGATGAAGTTTCAACCAGTGATTTAAAAAAAAACTTTTAAATCTCATTTTTAACATGTCCCTGGTCATGTGACAAACTCACATGAGGGGACATGTTTTACTTATTTTTTAATTCCTTATTTTCAATGTTAAAAATCTTCAGCCCTCTGAGGCAGCTCTGTGCCTTCAGGGAGCATTCTGTGAGTGCACCTGTGCGCATGCGCTGACCTCTGCGCTCACCTTTCTCAGCTCCCCTCCCAGGCAGTGCTGAGCGTTTTAGCGCACGATTCACACTGACTGGCTGTCAATTGGCCAGCCAGAGTGAAATCACGGTCGGGGCCTGATCGCAGGCAGCAGTCAGGTTCGCACCCACCTGGCGAGGTAAAAATCCTGCCCACAGAATTTATAGCACAGGCCATTCAGCCCAACTGGTCCATGCATGCAAAGAGCTTTCTCCGCATCCCTCCATCTCACCGTCTCAGCATATCCTTATATACCTTTCTCCATCATGTATAAATTGTATATTAATTGTGTGCAAGTGGTGGGCATTGACTGGGGATTAACTTGAGCTCCTGTAAATAGACATGGATTGAAACCGTGGTTGTTCGATTAGGAGGTGGATGCTTCTAATGTAGCACTCTGTAAATACTCTATAAATAAAAGTATGTAAAAGATTGGCTCCAGTTCTATCCTTCAGCTAGTGTTTTGGACCAGAAAGTCATGTAAATACATAGCTTCCTCTTAAAAACAAATATGCTAATTCCATTAACCGCTTTGCGGTAGCTTTGTCCACATTCTAATCATTCTTTGTAAAGATGCTTCTCCTGAATTCCTTATTGGGTTTATAGTGACTATCTTATCTTATATTTATGATCTCTAATTTTGAACTCCCAACAACTGGAATCATCTAACTACAGTACCCTATTAGACTCCTTCATAATTTTAAAGACTTCTAGTTAACCATCCCTTTGTCTTATGTTTTCTAGTGACAATTGCCAGCCTATTCAGTGTTCCCTGATACTATAATTAGAACTTCACACTGCTGTTCCTTTTTGCACTTTCTCTAATGTGGTTCTATTGTTTTTTGATAATCTATGAGGAAAATTTTGCCAGTGCAGTGGGTTTATACTGATTAGAGAGGATATCTTCTCTCTATCACTGCACCCCACCCTGCCTTGCAATCCCTCTACCTTGCCATATTGTTCATGCACTCAATCACAGAGCATTGAATGCTAAACGATTAGGTTCTGAATGGCTCAGTGGTTCTGACTTGGTTTACAACCTCTATCTGGCAGACTGACCTGCTTCAATCTGGTTCTAACCAGTGTGCTTAACAAACAACTATAAATTCTCAGTCAAGCTGATCTATCATTGCAGAGATCAATCAGGCATTCAACTGGGCCTTGCCTTTATTCTTTGAATTTATTGGTAAGGGGCATGACCAGACTATGTCAGTAGCAGCACCTGCACTGCCAGCAGCCATAATTTAAAAATTAATACAACTACTTGTTAACCCCATCTCTGAACAATATTGTCACTTGACGACTCCATACCATGGGCTGGATTTTCATCCTCAAAATAGGTAGTGGGAGTCAGGAAAATTGTCAGCTCGGCTTGCCCAGCCTCAGGAGAAAACGCCAGGAATGAAGGGATTTTCGTGGGGGTGCAGGGGTGGATGCAGGCTGCAGACAGGCCAGCCGACCTGGGAAAGAGCTCAGAGGCAGACATGGGCTGCAGGGGTCGAGGTAGGCTATTTAAATAGCCCATCTTGGTACTGTGGAACTTTAGCACAGTTATAATGAAAAAAAAAGCAAGGCCCTCTAGCCCTCACCTCTCACTGCTCCTCAACACACCCTATGGCCTCCCCATGCCAAGCTATGGCATTTCTATGCTCATTCACACTACACCATATAGAACCAATGAACCATATAGTGTTAGGATCATATTTCTCAAGTCTGAAGTTTACATTTACAAAATGGAAGGATTTGGCATGGTCTGGATATCTGGATGCTAACCTGGGATTTTTTTTTAAAAGAAGGTCATAAATTCACCTTGGGACTGTCAACAAGCAGGCCTCTTCCAAGAAATCACCTGACCTAAATGGTACTTGAGAAGGAGTTGTTTATTTGTGTTGAACTGCAAGGCACTTTCATTAATGAAAAGCTGGGAGATAAAAAAAGTAATCACATGGGAGAGAGGGAAAAAAAACCGTCATCTGGATGTAACTAATCTGCATTTGGACCTGCAAAGCTGAGACCAGTGGTGACAATTTCCAGGCATCCACTGGGACCAGTGGCCCAGCATCACACAAGAGAACTTCAGGTCACAGCGTTGAGATCCTGCGGACTTTATTCTTTATTTTATAATGCACACTCTCCAAAGCCCATCTCTGCATACAGATTCTATCTGTTTGTCCTTAGTGTGTCTGTATGTGTGCCTGTGTGTGTGCTGGGGGAATTCTTTAGGAAGAGATAGATAGTTATGCTTCCCAATTACGATAATGTATTGAGCAGTACTGGCAACTTGTTAAAAAGAAGTTTTGTTTTGAAATAAATTAATCTTTCTGAGTTTTTGAAAGAAGCCTGGTCAACGTCACTTTTCTGGGTATGAGAGGTATAGATACAATAGGCCATTTCAGTGAGAAAATTAAACATTTAAATTAATGGTGCGGCCTGCGGAGTAGTGGGGTTTGATAATTTGTGCACTCCTCCCATCCCGGTTGTAAAAATAGTGATAATAAGACATGTAAAAGAAAAAGCTTTAAAAAAAATTGATAACTTTCCACTTCCTTAAAACAAACACTTTTTACTAGAGAGACAGAGCAATCAATCAAGTAATCTTTTCCCTGTGGCTCAGGTGTTTCAGCACTCTAATGGTATCTGGGCTCTCAGCAAGAATGCACAATGAAGTTTAGCTGAGAGCCCAGAACCCCATTAGAGTACTGAAACACCTGGCTCTCTGATCTCTTCTGTCAATTGCACAATGTTTATTTACATAGGAAAGAGGTTTCATGTGCTTGCAGTTTCAGCTATTAATACTTTAAAGCAGTGATCTTCACTATTTTTCAAGCAAGGGCCACTTTAGCCAAAAAACCTGCAACCTCAGAGCCATATTGACTACTAAATTATCATTGCTTACTATTCCTTCATGATGTAATGTTACAGAGTGACACATGTAACTAAAACAAAATCACATATTGGTTCCCATAGGAATCAATGTTCAAACTGTTGTTGGGTTCTGTAGTAATTTTCTTATCAGAAAAAAAACAAATATCAAAACATCAAACCTCAAAGTTACAATATTCTACATTGCTAAATTCCTGCATTACTAAATGAAATAACTTTTATATTTTAAAACTTGTTCTATTTTAAAAGAAAAATGCAACTTTCTACTTACCATACCACCTGCCTGCCACCAATCTGGCCTTGAGCTTCCTGCTCCCTGATCCTCCTGGTCACTCGTCCCCAACCCTCAGCATTGTGGTCTCTCCCCCTCCCTGACCTTTGAGTTGTGGCCACTTCCCCCTCTCTGACCCACACTCTTATAGAACCTCCCACTCTCTCTCTCTGCTTCCCTCTCCTGGATTAGCATTCGCATTCAAGATTCAGATTCGATCCAAAACCAGAGCTCCAATGTTGCGGAAATGCAAGTGCTGATGGTGCAGAAGTACTGAGCTGGCGCTGCTACAATCCATATTTTTTTTTAGATGTTCCCACTCACTGCTTCCCTTTCCTGAAGCCTGGCTGTGAGCAAGGCAGGAACAGCTTCAACTGTCATCTTAAAAAAGACATGGACTGTAGCAGCCCCAGCTCAGTACTTCTGCAAGATCAGGACTCATACTTGACAACATTCGAGCTCTGGCTTCAGATCGGATCTGGATTTTGAATGGGAACGCAGGTCCAGGAAAGGGAAGTGGTGAGCGGATGAGTCAGAGAGCAGGAGGTTTGGCGAATGGGTGGGTCAGGGATGCGGAATGGCCACAACTCAGAGGTCGGGGAGGAGGTTGGCTGCAACCCGGAGGTTGGGGAGAGGCCACAACTCGGAGATCAGGGAGCGGTGAGAGGCTGCTCCAAAGTGACACCGGTCATATGGGAAACTATGTTAAAATGAATCCCATAACACTCGATGAGATTACAGGCTCCATTAACTTACCAATGTTAAAGGAAATCAACGTTAAATGAGGACTCGTTGTATAATGCTGGGTTAGGCTGCAGCTCGCTGCGGCTCTCTGAAGATAAAGCAGTTACTGAAAATGGATGAATGGAGCCGGGGAGCAGCACTTAGTGTTGATGAGAGCCACCACTGGCTCGCGGACCTTACAATGAAGGTCACTGCTTTAAATGATTGACACTTTTATTGGCCTGTAGTAAAAAGGAGTGTTTTTGAAGAAAGCAGAAGGTTGTCATGGATTTTTTTAAAGCTTTTTTTTTTTACACATTCTATTGTCACTATATGGTTCTTTAGTTCTATGCAGTGTATAGTGGGTGAATGGGCATAAAAGTGCAATGGCTTTGCATGGGGGGTATGAGGAGCCAAAATGTTTGGTCACGGGTCATGGTGGCAGATTGTCCTCCTCTACTTCAGCCAAGTGTCCATTTTGTATAATATGTAAATTGAGCCAGTGAATGCCAGTAGGCCATTGGACCACATTGAGGTGGAGTTGGGGTAACACAGTCAAGCCTGATTCAGCTGAGATTATTACATGATCAGAAGAGAGGTTCATAGGAATTTCTTGATGCAAAAAGACCAACATCAATCTAATTCAGCAACAGCTTGCATTTATATGGCACCTTTAACAGAGTAACTGGCCCCAAGATGTTTCAGAGGAGGAAAAAAAATTGGGCTACCAGTCATTTAATGAAGATCTTGAACAATTAGTGTAGGACTTAAAACAAGGCATAGTATGGTTGATATTCCACCTTTGCCAGCTGAGTATTAAACATTGTTAAAGTTTTGTGGGCTCCACTACATCGTACTTTTTACGTTGTGCTCTATCCAGAGAGAAAGATGCAGATATATCCATTATTATTGATTCACTCTCTGCTGAAATCCACATGTTGGATATGGCGAACCTTGGTAATGAAAAAAAATGCTGTCACAGTAAATTACACACAATAGTAATTTTAAAGGGTACCTTGCTGAATAGTTTGCCATGCAACGTGGCAATGTTTTGTAAAATTATGCTCAAAAAATGCAAGTTTTCGAAACTCTTGCTGCTGTGTGACACCATCAGATTAATCAACCATTACATCCTGTCTAGCTTTCTCAGATGTTTGATCAGAGTTGGTTTCAGTCAGAAAAATATTCCATGTTTTGTGAATCTAATACCTGGATGATATTCTCAAGTAATTCTGTACTACAGTTATCTCATTGTCAGACTGTAAACAATTGAATCTCAAAACTTGCAGATTGTGAAGATTACAAAATTGCAGATGCTTGAACCACCTACTATTGTAATCAGTACTATTTATGACTGGTTGGAGACACTATTACTATTGAAAACTACAGACAGCATTTTCATTCCTTTTCTGGAAGAACAACTCTGTGAATATAATTGGTTAAAAAATTAAAACAAATGGAAGATTGTGGAATACTAAGTCTTCTAAAGTTTATCAGACAGTTTTTAAACAAAAAAACCCAAAATGTAAAAATATATTTGATGTCTTGAGCGTAATGCTTCAAAATCTGTGATCATTAGTAGCCTACTTTATGAACGTTGTTTCTGCTGATCTTTGCCAGCCTTCAATAATTAAACCTTCAGCACAGATGGTGCATGTCGACTGATTTGTATTACAAGCTAAAATTTGCTTTTAAATTGGCCTAAACAAGAGAAATTGAGTACCAGTTTGTGATTCATTGTCACTTAACGATTTCAAAATTGAAAGCAGATCTTTGTTTTTAAAGAAACCTTAAATAATAGGATTGTTATTCTTAAAGCAGAGAAGGTAAAGGGCAGATGTGATAGAGGTGTTCAAAATTTCAGGTCCTTAGGGAGACAATTACTATCCAGTTAAGGATGTCGGGGTTGTGGGGGAGGGGGGGGCTGTGGTTGAGTGGTGGTGGGGGGCGGTGGGTGGTGAGGGTGCAGAAGCAAAACCTGTTGAGATTGCTTGTAGGCTCCTAGGTGGTGTCCCTTGAGGAACCTAGCATTGGGAAGAGGGGGCTGCTAAGACCTACTCCACTACCCTTTGTCTGACCCCTTCCTCCCCATGACCCCCGCACTCACCTAAGGCTTGGGTCTCTTGCTGATCCTGGGTCCCTGGTGGGTGCATTGCTGGCAGCTACCAGTGCTCCCCTGGTTGTGCTGACGGCAATGAGGAGCTGCCAGCCTCTGATTGGCCAGCATTTCTCGGGGAGCGAGGTTTTCACATTAACATTTAATCAATTCTGATGAAGAGTCATATGGAGTCGAAATGTTAGCGCTGCCTTCCTCTCCACAAACGCTGTCAGACCTGCTGAGTTTTTCCAGCAATTTTTGTTTTTGTACCATTTAATACAGCTGGCTTTCCCAAAAGGACGCGACAAGGGGCTCTTGCTAGCTCTCCAGCTGGTGTGCGAAATGCTGTCCGCATTAAGTTCCACTCTATGATTCCAACAGTAGGAGGATTTGTAACCAGCGAACACAGATTTCAGAGAATTGACAACACTCCCAGGGTGAAATGAGAATTTTCTTCTTTTTGTGTAGTGGCTTATGATTGGGAATGTGCTGCTTGAAATGTTAGTGGAAATAAATTCAGCAGTAATTTTGCAAAGGAAATGTGATGTGTACTTGGAAAGGAAAATTTTGCTGGGATATGGGGAAAGAGTAGGGGAGTGGGACTAATCTGATAAGTCTTTCGAAGAACCAACGCAGATACGATTGGCCGAGTGACTGCCTTCTGTGCTGTATCATTCTAATGAACCTGGCCAGACTTCACGCTTGGAAAAGTGTGATACTGCCCTAATGCAATTTTAGGACATTATCTAATTAGTACACGAACCATTAAAATAATTCTGGAAAAATCTTCAAATGTGTAGGTGAATAACACTGATAACACCATAGCTCTCTAGTAATATGCTTAACATAAGCGCATGATGCATTTGGGGGCAGGAGGATATTCTGTAGCGCTGTATATCTTACAAAAACCTGAACTGCAGTGGTTCAAGAAGGTGGCTCACCACCACCATCTCAAGGGCAATGAGGGATGGGCAATAAATGCAGGCCTAGCCAGTGAAGCCCACAACCCATAAATACATTTTTTAAAAATTCAACATGCAGATTGACAAAATTGATGTGAAGTGCTGCATGTTGCGCCTAGAATCTAGGGTATAGATGTTCATGGAACTGAAGCATATGGAGAGTTGTATGACCTTAGTTGAACTTTGAAGGTTTTATAAAAACTTTTGTAAGGTTGCATACTTCAAGTTGAATTTATATAGCACCTTTTAACAGTGAAAAATGTTCCAAATTCCTGATGAAGAGTCATACGGACGCAAAATGTTAACTCTGTCTCCTCTCAACAGATGCTGTCTGACCTGCTGAGTTTTTCCAGCAAAGAAAATTGGATACTGAGCTAAAGAATGCGACATGAGGATTATGCTCCATGGACTAATTGGTGCATTCCCCCAAGAGCTGATCGTTTTATTTCCCTGACACTAAAGACTTAATTCACTGCTATTTTTACCCCTAGAACATAGAACATAAGAAATAGGAGGAGTAAGTCATTTGGTCCCTTGAGCTTGCTCTGCCAGCCAATAACACTGTTTCATGTATAAGGACAGCAGCCTTCATCAGTCTTTGCCTCAGAGGGAGTCTTTATTCAGCTGAGCTTAAGATGCCTCCTCCAAAGGCAGCCTCGTGGCATAGCCACATGACTACAGAAAGCCAGATGTGTCAATCAGACTGGTTACATTCAAATCCACGCATCCCCTTTTCATTTCAAAGAACAGGTACAAACATCCCCCATTTCCTAGCGAACAAAAGACACATTTGCATGCATGATCCTGTGTGACTGAATCACCCAAGTTTCCCAGTATTATACCCACTGTCCTCATGCGTTAACAACTAGTCAGTCACTAGTCAGTCACTGCACATGCATTGCACACACAGGTCAGAATTTTCTGGCCCCATTGGCGTTGGGTGCCATTGGGGGGTGGTGGGGGGAACAATATGGTGAGAAGGCCAAAAGTCGGTT
The DNA here is from genome assembly GCF_017639515.1 of Carcharodon carcharias. Taxonomy (NCBI): domain Eukaryota; kingdom Metazoa; phylum Chordata; class Chondrichthyes; order Lamniformes; family Lamnidae; genus Carcharodon; species Carcharodon carcharias. The sequence continues at coordinate 200,610,485 of NC_054469.1, forward strand.
TCATCGTGAAACCAGTTTGTGATCATCCGCTCCATCTGTCAATGGTGGGCTGTGCTTCCCGCCGCCACAAGTCAGGAACCTAATTTCAATATTTAGCATCTCATTACAAGCCCTGGTCAGTGGAATCATCCCCCCGATGTTGGGCCACCTGGGCATGTCAGCACGATTGCACGCCGATGTATTTCACAGTATACAAGGTACCTAAGCGACGTGCACCTACTGAGCTGCACTTCACTCGGGACTTTGAGGTTTGTTTGCTTTGGGAAGCATTCACGGTCATCAGTGTCAGTTTCTGCAGGTAGTACCACATCACTTTTAGGGGTCTCATGGGCAGGTCTCTACCTACCAGAACAGCTGTAAGGCGGGGGTGGCTTTTGAATGGCTGCAGGGCTAGGGCTTGCTTGGGGAAGGGGGAGAAGTGGCCTCAGGCTTCTGGGTGAGGGATATACTGCGGTAGGGGTTTATGTGTGGACACATGTTGATCTGTACAAGTGGCCTCAAGATGGTGAAGGCTGTGGAGGCAGTCTCCAGAGGAGATGAGGCCAGATGGAGATGTGAGGGTGTGCACATGAGAGAGTGAGTAGTGATGTCCCTTGAGCTGGCAGTGAGTGAGATGCCAATGAATTTTTTTCAGCCTTGTGAGTTTATGAGATGGTTACCCCACCCTGGTGGCACAGATGAGATCAGTCATCAGTTTTCTGCGCTGGATGGCTGACCTCTTATGTGCAGCATTGGCACTGAGCACCTCTGCCACTGCCTCCCAAGTGGTGAGAATGATGGCTCTCCTGCAGCCAAAGCAGGGGCAGAGGACATCGCAGAAGGTCTCCATGGCATCTAGAAGGTGTCCAAGGGGTACGTCACCAAGTCGGGGGGCTGCACTCTTCTTGGCTTTTGGGGCCATATCTTCACTGGAGCAGTCCTGGGCTGCAAGTATTGAGAGATGTGCATGTGGCTGCATTTTAAATATGGCATCCTATGTGAGGAAGTGGCGAGATAACAGCGTGGTGGGCCAATCAGAGGCCGCCTGCCAGTGAGACGGCATGTTGCCTGTGGCTGCATAATTCATGAGGTGGGAAGGGGATGATACGATGTGAAAACCAGCCATTGCAGCCAGAGGTTAAGAGGACTATTTTCCCGCCTGCTACTGCTCTCAGTGCAAATCTGGGACAATTTCGCCCATAGCCTTTAAACCGTGCAGGTCTCTTAATGCAGCATGTGCGCATTTGACATTGGCTGTCTGTCTGGCTGATGTTCCTTGTCCAGACAGTGTAGTGCCTGTGGCTCCTGTTGCTTTGGTGACTGTTGCTGTTCCATTGCGGTTGTTGGGGACTCATGGACCTCTAGGATTGATGGTAGTTCTGTACTCAGTACAACTAGCAAGATCCCTTCTCCCCAACCGCCCAATTGCTGCGAAGGAACAGCTTCGCTAGTTGTTTGGATATGCCTGCTGTTGCACCGGTATATTTCATCATTCACTTCCACTGTGTATGATCAGGTCTCCAATTGGAGGCTTGGTTTGAATCCCACTTCTGAAATAATGTTTCACGTATAGGAACGGCAGCCTTCATCAGTGTCTATCTCAGTGAGAGTCTTTATTCAACTGAGCTTAAGATGTCTCCTCCAATGGCAGCCTCATGGCATAGTCAATTGACTACAGAAAGTCAGGTGTGTCAATCAGACTGGCTACACTTCAAAAGCCAAACAAAGATCATGATTGAACCTTGTTCGCTATCTCCCACAGCAACCCACTGCTTTCTTGGATTTTCCACCTTTGATTCCAAAGTGATGGCTGGAGACCTGCTTTATGGCCCATGGGGTAACACTCTCATCTCAGGGTTTGAGTACAACTCCAGAGCTTTGAGCACAAAATCTAGGCTGACATTTCAGTGAAGTACTGAAGCAGTGTTACACCAGCAGAAGTGCTGTATTTTTGGTGAAATATCTGTGCTCTCAGATGAATGTAAAAGATGTCAAGACCCTATCTAAAAAAGAGCTGGGGAGCCAATATTTCTTCCTCAAACCAAAAAAAAGTTGCCTGGTCATCATCACATTGCTGGTGCAGGACCTTGTGTGCACAAGGTCAGGTTTCCTACATTACAACAGTAACTACACTTCAAAAGTGTTTTATTGACTGTAAAGCATTATGGAACACCTTGAGGTCATGAAAAGTTCTATGCAAATGCAGATACTCTCTTTCCAAATGACCTGTGCTAGTCTAGATATGAGGAGGCATATCAATCCAATGAATGCTTTGTCCTTCTATTATTCCTTATGTTTCCATCCTATGGATAAGCATCTGCTGTCCATTGTATAATTATAGACGCAGACTTGTCTGCGGTTCCAATTTATGTTTCACCATTTTTTTGCAAAATATGTTGAAACTCTGAAAATGTCACATTTGTTTTTCAAGATATGAAATGTTGATGCCAGAGTAAATCTGTATTAAGTTCCATCCTCTATGTAATCAGGTACAGATGGTGATTCCATACCAGGGAATTGAGAGTAATTATTTTTGAGACATTACAATTAAGTGTTTGAGATGTATTATTTATTGTGCATTGATGTGGGTACAGGAGAAATTGGAGAGGTCAGTTTAAATTATCTGCAGAATATTATTGAACAGCTGGAAAACATATCTCATTATGATCCACTATCTTTTTACATGATTTTTCGGTACAAAATATTCCTTGCCATGCTGTTCTATCAAAAGATGGAATCATGGGGATGAATTGGCAATAGCTTGAATAGGGAATGGGCCAAGTAAATGATGTTGCAAAGGCTGAAATTGCACTTACTGTTTACAGTTAAGACTACACCTAATGTAGTAATAGATGGGGAATTAAAGTTAAATTTTGAAGGATTTGCAAAAAACTTTTGTAGGCTTGAATATTTCAAGTTACATTTGTATAGCTCATTTTAACATGGAAAAATGTTCCAAATTACTTCAGGAGTGTAACCTAAAATAAAATAAAATGCTAAGCCAAAGGAGGTGACATAAGAAGGGTTAACAGAAAAAGTCTTGATCAAAGGGGTGGACTTTTAAGCAGGCCGTTACAGTAGGAGAGGGTATTATTGGTTTGAAGGAACATATGGCTGCAAAAGTTATGGATTTTGTTGGGCGAAGCAATAGGGGGATTTGTTCACAGGTACAGGGGCCTAGAAATGAGGTAGTGTCAGTCAAGTCAGGAGGTCTGAGGTGATGTGTAAACTGGACTTGGTGATGAAAAGGATCCAGGTGTTTTTTTTAAACATTGCCACTGGAAAGGTCAAATTCTTGTCCACCCCTCAATGCTCCGAGCAATGGAAGGTGGGATACCTTACTGAACAACTCCAGTCATCATGCTGATGGCATTCCCAAGATAGTGTTAGTTAGAGAATTCCAAAATTTGGACTGAGCGTGAAGGAATATTGGTATATATCCAAATCAGCATTGTGTGTGATTTGAAGAAAATGATGTTCCCATGATATTGCTGTATACTTGCAGGATTCCCCCGTGAGTTGAATGCAAAGTACACACTGCAGACATAGTGCGCAATTGGGGGTATTAGATTTTGAGTCCAGTGGCCAGGGTGCTCAAAGACTGTTATATCCTCGAAGCAGCTTCACTCGGAATACCCAGTGCTGCTGTTATATCTATTGAATTGAAATGGTTGATCAGCAAAGTTTTCCACTCATGACCCCTAAGACATTCATGGTCGGGGACTTGGCAATGATGGGTAGGGGATTGTTTTGTTATATGTTTATTTTCAGGTTGTGGACATCACTGGCATGGTCAGAATTTGCCATTCCTAGTTGACCTTACGAATGTGGTGAGCCACCACTTTCTTGAGCCACTGTAGTCCATGTGGTGAAGGGCTGCTAGGTAGGGAGTTCCAGGATTTGACCCAGTGGTGAAGGTAGTGCATGTCTAAGTCAGGTTGTTATGTGCCTTGCTAAGGAACCTGGAGGTGATGTTTCCATGCATCCTCTGCCCTTGTCCTTCTAGTTGGTGGAGGTTGGACTTTTTTTTTGCTAGAGATGGTCATTATCGACCTTATAAGTAGCCTAAGACCATAAGACACAGGAGCAGAAATTAGGCCATTCGGCCCATCGAGTCTGCTCCGCTATTCAACCATGGCTGATAAGTTTCTCAACCCCATTCGCCCACCTTCTCCCCATAACCTTTGATCCCCTTACCAATCAAGAACCTGTCTATCCCGGTCTTAAATACACTCAATGACCTGGCCTCCACAGCCTTCTGTGGCATGAATCTGTCCCATCCTTGACCTTTTACGACAGAGGGAAAATAGTTAATTAAGCAATAAGTTATCCTGAGAATCCTCCCCTGCTGAACTTGGAATAAAATGATGGAGCCACGTTGGTTCCACATCCTTGACCATTTAGCTGCCAGGTATGGCATCAACCATTGGAAATTTTTCTTTCCTGACCTCTGTTTTGCTAGGGCTTCTGAGTGACCGATTCAAATACTGACTTGATGTTATGGTCAGCACTCTCACTTCTGAGTAAAGTGTGGCTTCAGAGACTGGCAAGGTGGGGCATTGGAGCAGTCAAGTACTGAGGTGATAAAATCACGAATAAGGATGATGTATGAGCAGAGGTTGGCAGGTTTTCTGGAGTTGAAGTGAGCATTATGGTAGGGGCTGGTCAGTGGGCAGTGAATTCCACTCCCTCACTTGTACACCTTGAGGATTAACAGAACAATATATTTTAGAATGCTAGGACCATGTCCAAAATATTCCTAGCCTGTTCCTCAGAGAGAGTCAACAATTCCAGCTTTGCCCCATCTCCAGCCCTGTAACTCTTTTGAGTAATTATTTTTGTAACTCTTTCAAGTACAAACCTGTTTCCATCTGTTTCAGATGAAGTTACATTGTTTCATAGTTTGCCATTGGGAGATTTGAACTCTTGATAATCTTTTAAATGAAAACCAAATCAACAAAATTGGGATAAATCAGGCACAGCCCCTAATTCAGGTCAGCTGTAAAACCAAGAACAAAGTTTAAAGGAAACTTACAAACTTTAAATCAAAATGTGATTAAAGGGGTCAACAAAACACCCCAGTCCCCGCGGTGCCCACCGAGCACGGAAGGCCTCGAGAGTGCCAGCAGACACCGCGTGCTCCTTCTCCAGGGACATCCGGCAGCGAACGTAGCCGCGGAAGAGGGACAAACAATCGGGCGGGACTCCCCCGTCGATCGCCCGCTGCCTGGACCTGTTAATGGCCAACTTGGCCAGGCCCAGGAGCAGGTTCACGAGGAGGTCCTCCTCCTTCCCGACCCCCTTCCGCACCGGGTGCCCATAGATCAGGAGCGTGGGGCTGAAGTGCAAACAAAACATCAATAAAAGGTTTTTCAAATAACTAAAAAGGGAGTGCAGCCTACAACACCCTATGTATACATGGTCCACGGACTCCACAAGACCGCAAAAAGGGCATGTGTCCTGAGAGTCCGTGAACCTATGCATCCTCTTATTATAAGGGACTGCTGCATGCAACACCCTCCAACCCAGGTCCCCGATAGAAAGGGGGAGGACACCTCCGTAGAGGGCCTCCCATCGGGGGCCTCCGCCGCCGGATGGCAAAAAGGCACGCCAGGGTGTGTCCGGTCGACAGACAAGGGCGAGAAAATGGAAGGTGTGCAGCAGCAGTCCGTACAAAAAGCCCCTCTTTGCCGTGCCAAAAGGCACAGAGGGCATGTCCCCGAGGCGGCTCATATTGCGGGGCACCAGCACCCGAGGGAGGGTTCGGGGCTTGGGGCCAATGTGGAATTCCGTCCGAACAGGGGAACGCTCAGACGGAAGACCACCGCGCACCTGGGCCGCCTCAAGACCCAAAATAACGTCGGGTCCGAGCACGACCGTTCTCAGGTCTTGGATGGCATCGGCTGCGACCTGGACACTCACAGAAGCGCGTCTCGCCAACTCTTGCGGGAGCATCCAGCCCAGTCCTCCGCCACCCAGCACGTCCCCGATCCTGGTCACCCCTGCGGCCACAGCCCTCCTCTCCGCCAACCACTGAAAAGGACGGAGGGGCGGATTCCTGAGCAGCGGCTCTCTGACGATAGCCACTACTCCTGACGGGGGAGAGCTGCGTCGCGAGGCGACCACTTTCCAGACTTTGATCAGGTCCTGGTAAAAGACGGGCAACGCCTGCAAGGAGCCACCGAGGCCCAGCTGTTCTATAAACAGGAGCTGCACGTCATAATTCAGGCCGTGCACCTGACGGAAGAAATACGTCATCAGGGCACACCATCTAGGAGGAGGCTCGACGTAGAGGTATCGCTGCAGGGTCTGAAGGCGGAAAGTCGCCACCTGTGTGCGTAGGCACACTAGCGCCTGACCACCCTCCCTAAGCGGGAGACTCAGAACCTCGGCAGCGACCCAGTGCAATCTTTTGTCCCAGAAGAAGTCGACTAACAATCTCTGGATTTTTGTGACAAAGTCCGGGGGAGGGGTCAAAGTGACCAGCCGATACCACAACATGGCAGCGATCAGCTGGTTTATGACCAGAACTCGACCTCGGTAAGATAGCACTCGGAGCAGTCCTGTCCAGCGCCGCAGGCGAGCGGTGACTTTCGTCTCCAGTTCCTGCCAGTTTGCCGGCCAGGATTCCTCAGCGGGGCAGAGATGGACCCCCAGGTAGAGGAGGCTGGTCCTGCTCCAGGTGAAAGGCCTGAGCTCCTCGGGTAGGGGTTCCATCTGCCACTGACCGACCAGGAGTCCAGAACATTTACCCCAGTTGATCCTGGCAGAAGAAGCGGCAGAGTAGACCTCCTGGCACTCGCGCATCCTCCGCAGGTCAGCCGGGTCACTAAACATAAGGAGCACGTCATCGGCGTAAGCCGAAAGGACCACCCCGATGCCCGGCCCGTGCAGAACCAATCCCGACAACCTCCTCCGCAAGAGGCGCAGGAAAGGCTCCACGCAAATAGAATACAACTGGCCAGACAGGGGGCAGCCCTGACGTACCCCTCTCCCAAAGCGAAGGGGCGCCGTCAGGGACCCGTTAACCTTCACTAGACACTCCGCGGCAGTGTACAGAAGTCGGATCCGGGCGACAAAATGCGTCCCGAACCCGAAAGCTCGCAGAGTTCCGAGTAAGTATTCGTGATCCACCCTGTCGAACGCCTTCTCCTGATCGAGAGACAGGAAGGCGCTCAACAGACCAGCCCTCTGGGAAAGGTGGATGATGTCCCGGACCAGATGGATGTTATCATAAATGGTTCGGTCCGGGACGGTGTAGGACTGGTCAGGGTGGATCATGTGGTCCAGCACGGTGCCGAGCCGAGAAGACATGGCTCGGGCGAAGATTTTGTAGTCCGTGCTGAGGAGGGAGACCGGGCGCCAGTTTTTAAGAAGGCGGAGATCCCCCTTCTTCGGCAGCAGGGCAATCACGGCCCTGCGCCACGAAAGGGGCATCTCCCCGGTAGCAATGCTCTCCCCCAGGACCCCCGCGAAGTCGCTCCCCAAGACGTCCCAGAACGCCCTGAAGAACTCCACGGTCAGCCCGTCTCGTCCCGGGGTTTTGCCCCTAGAAAGACCGTTGAGTGCGCCGGTCAGCTCCCCCAGACTTATAGGGGAGTCGAGCTTTCCGGCGCACTCCGGGCTGACCTGCGGCAGGTCCTCCCACAAAACTCTGCAAGCTTCCTCACTGGACGGATCCGGAGAGAACAGGGCAGTGTAGTAATCTCGGGCAATGGCCCTGATGCCCTCCGGATCCGAGACAAGGGATCCGTCGTCGGCCAGCAGCGTAAAGAGCTGCTTACGGACCCCGTGCCTTTTTTCCAGTGAGTAGAAGAAGGGAGAGCCACGGTCCATCTCCTTAAGGAAACAGATCCGCGACCTCACGAACGCGCCCCGAGACCCGACCAGTTGCAGGTCCCGCAGCGCGCCCTTCTTCTCATCGTACACCGACCGCAGGGCCGGGTCCGCGTCGGGCTGACGGAGACGTGCCTCCAGGTCGAGCACCTCCTTCTCCAACTCCTCGACCCTGGATTTGCGTCTCTTTGTCGACCCCTTCGCGTACTCTTGACAGAAAACTCGGACGTGAGTCTTGCCCACGTCCCACCATAGCCTCAAGGAGGGGAAGCCTCCCCGCTTCCTTCTCCAGCCGGCCCAGAAGTGACGGAACGAGTCCAGGAACCGCTGGTCTTCCAACAACAGGTTATTAAAATGCCAGTACGCGGACCCCGTCCGAGCGCAGAACGAAGTGAGCTCCGCCCACACCAGACGGTGGTCCGTGCACGGAACCTGCTGTATAGAAGCAGCCGGAACGCAGGACACGTACGCCTTCGAAACGTAAAGGCGGTCGAGTCTGGACACTCCGACTCCAGGTGACACAAAGGTGAACACGCTGGAGTCAGGATGGAGATTTCGCCAGACGTCCACTAAGTCGAAGGACCTGACCAGGTCCCGCAACTTACTCACACCTCGCGTGCAGTGCGGGGTACCGTGACGGTCCCGGACCCCGAGGGTGCAATTGAAATCCCCCCCGAGGACGATGCACTCGCCAGCGTCGATGGAGCCGAGATGAGTGGACACTTCTTCAAAGAAGCTCGCTTGCTGCTGCGTGCCCAGGGGAGCGTACACATTCACAAAGTGAAGCACCGCCCCCCCCAGACGCACAGTCAGGTGCAGCAACCGGCCTGGCACCGGCTCCTTGACCCCCAAGATCTCCGGCTGAAAATGCGGGGCCAACAAGATAGCCACCCCACCAGAATTGGAGGCTAGGTGACTCATGTAGACCCCCCCTCGCCACTCCAGGAGCCACGTGGCTTCGTCTCCCGGAACGGTATGGGTTTCTTGCAGGAAGCACAACGCATACTTCCCGTCCCTGAGGACCGAGAAGTTCTGGAACCTGCGCTGTGCGGCCCTGCTGCCGCGGATGTTGAGGCTGGCTATAGTCGTCTTCATTGTCAAAGGTACATCAAACCTTCACCTTAAGTCATTAAAAAGAAGAAGAGGACTTTTTAGTCCTTCCTCTCCTTCAGGAGCCCAGCGAGAAACGTTTGGACCCTCCGCCGCGCGTTCCTATCCAACTCAGGAGACTTGAGAGCCTCGCGAGTGGACCAGAACACCAGCGGAAAAGAATGCCACCGGTCCAAGGCCAACTGAACCCTGTCTCGGCGACCGCGATGACTCGCCAAAAAGTCCCGGAGTTCCCTTGGGGGGATGAGGGGGGAGTCAGTGGAGGGCACCAGGGGATCCACCGCCTCGCTTGAGAGCGACTCAGCGTAATCTCCAGCGCTCACCACGGACACCCCGTCCTCCTCCAGGTCGTCGCCTCCAGCTTCCGACCCCTCCCCCGCATTGAGTACGGGGGCTGATTCGGAGCTGCCAGCTGGCCCCACCTGTACCTCGATCCCACCCCCAGGATCAAGGCCAGAGGGGTCCTCTCTGGTCTCCTCTAAACGTTTTGGGTCAGAGGGCAGCAGCAGTTCTGATGCCCGCTCTCCTCCCGGCACCGGGTCGTCCGGGGAGCTCAGGACAAGCTCCTGACCCAAAACTAGGACGCCCGGTGCTAAGGTTTGGGAGGGAGCGGGAAGGCCTTCCTTTTCGCCGCCACCCAATGACCCGTTAACATTTTTTAAATTTTGAAAGCTACAATCCCCCAACGAGCCAGAAGATATCTCGGGGGTATCGAGGGTTCCTGAGTCGGGCACCACCTCAAGCGAGGTGCCTTCAGTGACCCCCGAGGGGCCCTGTTCAGGGGACTGCAGCAGGTTGACAGGGGTAACAGTGGTGGGAGTCAGTGCAGGGGTTTTGAGTTCCCCCAGAGGACAGGGTGAGATTTTACTTGGCGGAGACGCCACCACCTCTTCATCGGGGGAAGGGACACACCCAACTTCTTCAGTTTGGGCATCACCCACCTCCTCCTCCGAAGCATGACGTCTCTTCCGGGTCAGGCTGGGGGCTAGGGAGACCTCCATTTCCGAGGCCCCCTCCTCCTTGTCCAGCCCTCCCGGACACTCCACCCTCTGGGTTTTGGGTGTTAGATACCCCGGCTCGGGGTCCCGCGTCTTTTCCCCGCCGGCCCCGGGAGCACGCGCAGAAACGACGCCGGGCCCAGCACTCGGCGCCTTAGCACCCACGGGCCCGGGAGCATACGCGGACACGACGCCGGGGCCGGATGATGTCTTTTCCCCCGAGCCGGTGCTTGCAGGTGTTTGGGGGTTTTGGGGCGTTTCAGGGGCTGCCTCCAGGTTGCGGGTCTTCCTCCGCGCCTTCTTACGGCGCTGGGGCTCTCCCCCCGCCTCACCGGCAGCCGAGATGGCAGTGGCCGCCGGCGTCGCTTCCCCTTGCGGGGAGGGAGATGGAGTGGTGGCGGGGGGAGGAGGGGCGGTGCCAGCCGTGGCCGCTTGGGTGGGGCTCGTGGCCTTGGAGGCGGGGCAGTTCTTCCTCACGTGCCCCGCCTCCTTACAAGCATGGCACCGCACGCCCTCCACGGTCCAGAAGACCCGATAGGCGGTCCCCTCAAAATTGATAATGAAGGCCCCCTCCAGGCACTCCTCCCGGGCCAAGCGGACAAATACCTGGCGCCGGAAGGAGTACACATGGCGGAGGGCCGAGTCTTTGAGGCCGAGCGGGATCGGTGCAACCCCCGACCTGACCTCCCCCAATTTATTAAGGTGGGGGAGGAGGAGCTCAATGGATAGAATAGGCGGGACGTTCAAAATAATAATTCTCTGGGCGGTGGCCTCAAGGGGGTCCACCGCCAGAAAAGTCCCGCCCACAGTGAGTCCTTTTTGCAGGGCGAGGTGCACCGCCCGCTTGGACCTCAAGAAGAATATGGCCTTCCCATACATTTTAGAGGCCGCGACAATGGCTGAGGGGCCGACGACCCCATCCATAGCCTTTACGCAGGCCTCTATTGTCATTTCAGGGTGAGCATAGCTCTTTACCCCAAGGGCCCTGGTCAGGAGGCGGAATGGTGACAGGGCAGCGGGAGCAGCTGGAGCCGCAGAAGCAACCACCCCCGCATAGGTTTTCTTTTTTTGAGGCCCTGCCCACCGGTGACAAAACCGCCTCCATATTAGCCCTCGAGGGCCCGGCCACAGGCGATGGTGAATTGGCCTTAGGGCCAGAGCCACGCCCACCCTGGGAAGGATTGGCCATTTTGTTTGAGGAAAGGGGGTGGGGGAGAGAGGTAGAAACAACCTCCCCTCTTTTAGGCAGGAGAGGAGAGGAGGGAGAGGAGTAAAAGACAGGGAGGCACAGGAGGGAAAGAGGTAAATGTCCAGGTGGGTGTCCTCGATGGTGGATGGACGGTGGGTGGGGGCCTGATGTTCTTCAGGCAGGGGGAGGCGATGTCTTCACCAGCTATTGCTGGCCTTACTGGGAAAAGGGCTGGGTTGGGGGGAGGGGTGGCAGAAAGATGGTTTCAGCACACACACACACCCTCACTCTCTTCCTTCCCCAACTCCTCTGGCAGTCTTCTTGCCTCCCCCTACAAAACACAGTCCTTAATTGCCCCCACCTTAAACAAAAATACACAGTTCAGACACCCACCTAGGATGTTGTTTTTCAACTCAGTCCTGGCCTCCTGGCCTTCCTGTCCTGTAGCAACAGCAGCAACTGTTCTCTTCTCTCCCTCTCTCTCCTTTGGCACCACAGGGACAAGGCAGCAGCAGCAGCACTGGAGGAGCAGCAGCAGAAGCAGCAACAGCAACAGCAGATGCAACAACCCCAAAGCAGCAGCAGTTGTTCCTCTCTCCCTCTCTCTCCCTTGGCTCAAACAGGGGCAAGGCAGCAGCAGCACTGGAGCAGCAACAACCCCAAAGCAGCAGTAGTATCAGTCACAGAAACACTGAGGAGCACCAACAACACACACCTTCTCTCCTCAGTGTCAAGCAACAAACTGAATTCACAATTGCCTCAACGAGATTGTTAAGAAAATGAACTCTTGATAGTTTTGCCATTGTGAGATTTGAACTCTTGATAATCTTTTAAATCTGAACTCTTGATACTCTTTCGAGTACAAACCTGTTTCCATCTGTTTCAGATGAAGTCACATTGTTCGCCATTGTGAGATTTGAACTCTTGATACTCTTTTTGAGTAAACCTGTTTCCATCTGTTTCAGATGAAGTTACATTGTTTCATAGTTTGCCATTGTGAGATTTGAACTCTTGATCTTGGGGTTACAAACCCAGTGCCATAACCACTTGGCTATTTAGGCCAAGCCCATAACCACTTGGCCATTTAGGCCTGAATTTGAACTCTTGATCTTAGGGTTACAAACCCAGTACCATAACCACTTGGCTATTTAGGCCAAGCTAAGACGTAACTCTTTCGAGTACAAACCCGTTTCCATCTATTTCAGATGAAGTTACATTGTTTCATAGTTTGCCATTGTGAGATTTGAACTCTTGATCTTGGGGTTACAAACCCAGTACCATAACCACTTGGCTATTTAGGCCAAGCCTCCAGCCCTGTAACTCTTTCGAGTACAAACACGTTTCCATCTGTTTCAGATGAAGTTACATTGTTTCCCATTGTGAGATTTGAACTCTTGATAATCTTTTAAATCTGAACTCTTGATCTTGGGGTTACAAACCCAGTACCATAACCACTTGGCTATTTAGGCCAAGCCTCTAGCCCTGTACACACACGTGCAGCCTCTCTTTTGTAATCTCCTCATTAGCAGATGTAAAAACAGCATAGATTTGAAAGAGAATGTGAGTGTTTTAAGTTTGCCATCAGCCACCTTTAAAAGAATGTGTTAACAAGGAAAATGATTTCTCGTGACTGGCATGCCTCCAGCACTTTTAATGGACCACTGGGTCAATACATTAATGTAGCATTCATTGCACAACGCCATGGCACATGGGAATCTTTGCGTGAATTTCAGAAGTGTGTGAACTGCTGCCAAAATGCATTCTCTCATTTTCATTTATTCATTTTGCTCATGCACTCTTTCCCTCTCTCTTTCTCTCACTGCTCCTCCCATTATCTCATGAAATTTATAATTAATTTCAGCCGAGATTCATTGTGAATCCACAGCACCTATTAGCACGTTACATTAGCAACTGTGTCCAGATAATTTCCTCTTCATCTGTTTCCCATTTGGGCTACAGGTGCACCAGCCTTCATGTAATCTGGCATTGTTTTGTTTGTTAGCCTGCAGAAGGATTCATTCTTTAGAGGACTTCATGTAGCAAGATCTCCGAAGGAAGATTATTTTTGCTTTACCTGCAGCTGTTTGCCCCTCAGTTGCAGAATAGCTTTCTGGATAACCCAACAACTCCACAGATAATTAGCTCCTACTTTGAAACTGAATATATTATTTTCAAATCTTTTGAGCAAGTATTAGAACTGAGTAGAGATTGTGAGAAGATCTACAATTAATAATGAGTGATTTTGTCAGAGTACTGGAATTTTAGGGTGGATTGTTAATGTATCATTAAATTGGATGGACTTCTGAGTATCTGATCTTTTTAAAAACTTATTTTTCATTTTTGATTTCTATAAAATCAATGTGGTTAGCCCATCAGAATATCAAAGGACTTACTTGAGTAACACTGAAATATTTGTGTGTTTGTGTCGTAGTTGTGTTTGGAATTTGTTGCAGATTGCTTGGGAGCCAATTTTCTTTTCTTTCAATCAGAAAAAGCCGGCTTCTAAAAAAATGAGCAGCTGAACCCCTGGGATGGGTGAGGGGTTGTGATCCTTCAGGGACATTTATAATGGTTTAATGCATTTGTAATGCAAGGTATCTTTTAATTGACTTCAGTCACAATCCTTATTTTCAATTGAAATAACCCCTTGGGAATGGTGTTATTTTATCGCAGGAAATGTGGGAATATTGGGGTGAATTTCTGAAGGAGCTGCTACAAAGTGTAAACCACCCTAAATCTAATAGTTGAGCAGAGAAAACAGACAGCTGAGGTTTTGAATGCCTTGAACGCACACTTTGGTCTCTGGGTGAATGTTAAGTATGAATGAACGTTGCGTATTCAACACTAGAGTTCAGAATGAAAATGAGGCCATTGAACTTGAATACTTCTATGACCCCATTCAAGAATCCAGGTAATCTCTAGCCTCCTGCACTCTACATCATGCCTCACATTTCCAAAGCTACTGCAGAACTTTAAATTCACTTCCTATCCACCAATGGACAAGCTCGCTATTACACACGGTTTCCTCTGGACTCTCTCCAGAATATTGAACCGAGAGTGATCCCAGTAGAAACTGGTCAGTTAGCATGTTCCATGTTGGCAACGATCCAGAAATCTAGGGGTGAATTTTATGGGGTAATTGTGGGTATTGCTCGCAACCCTCCCCCCACATCACCGATTTTAAAAAAGACTAGCTCACAGTGAAAATACGCTGGGGGCAGCCTGATCAAACTGAGTGGGATTTCCGCCCCTAGGGAAAGGAAATTCTGCCCTCGAGCTACTGGCCAATCTGATTGGCTGGCAGCTGAGTAGTCCCAGCAGCCACCAGAACTCTGTATTGGCAGCTGCTGAAGACACAAGCTTTCCTGAGGAGAAGATCCATGGATGCCAGATTTAAAGGTAAGTTGGGGTTTTTTGTTGGGGAGGGTTCGAGGTCCACAGGAGGGGATTGGCCTTTGAAAGTTGGGGAGAGGCACAAAGGATATGATCTTGTGGTGGGCGGGAGGACACAGGGGATTTCCCGCCCCCCCCCCCCCCCCACCCCGGACCTCCAAAGGAAGTATGCCCCCCACTTCCTGCCTTTTAGCAAAAGTAGGAAAGGTAGCGGGCTGGCTACCTTCAGTCCGCCTTCCCCAGCCGCACATATTATTGTGATGGAGGCAGAAACAGGCCCCTATATGGCCATTAATTGGCCAGTTAAGAGCCTCGGTCGGCCTAAGGATGGGCAGGCTGGCTGGCACCTTAACTGCCCACCGTAATATGGGCACAGCTCGGGGGTGGGCAGGAAGGCGATGGGCTAGCCACTCATTTTATTTTACATGCCTCCCCTCCCCAGACATGAGGGCCATAAAATTCTCCCCTGACTCTGGAATGTTTAAGGGTCACGTATGGTTCAGAAAAGAAGGAAGGATAAAATGGAGCTTGTTTACTGTGTGCAGAATAATTTCTTGTGGGTTGATGGAGAATTTCCAATGTTACCTTAATTTGCCATCAGCCATTGCACTGGGCAGTAAAGGTTAGAGTTATGGGACTCCTGTTGCAACAAGAAAGGCAAAGCTGCACCCTGGTGATGATTCAGGACTCTCAATGGTTCAGAATTCTCAGTAGCTATAAACAGAAAGTGTAGAATAACATACTTGAGTTACACCCTATCGAGGAAATAAATCATACCTGCAATCTGGAAACTTTGCCTTGAAAAAATAAAGGGAATTGGTAGTCTAATTTCTCAGCTATTCCTTCAAATAAACCTTTAAAAAAGGATTTGGAAATTGATTTCCTTGCCGTGAAGTTGCATTAGTTATATTTCAGTGCCCAATTATGTATCGAGCTATTTTAACAAACGACTAGACAAGTAAAATGCATAAAATGGGGAAAATGGTCTGGAACTTTAATATTGATAGTGATACAATAAGTATACCTAAGCACATTTCCCCATAGTGCCAAAATGACATCTTTAATATGATTCCAACTAATGTCTTTCAGAATACCATTTTCTAGTTAGCTTATAACGAAATTATGCAATTTTGTTAACTTTTTATTTGAAATTTAAATTTTTGCCTGTTATATTTTTAAATTTAGGACTGGGTAAAGGAGCTCTGTCATCTTTAATTTTGGTCCCAGGCTACATTGTATATTTGAGTGTCTATTTGCAGACATGTGGGTGGAGGGGCATGTGCATGCAGCATTTGTTTAATCACATTCAGTAATATTCTGTGAATTTCTGGTTATGTTCCATGCACCCAGCATCCTGAAGGTTCATGCAAAAAAAAGCTCAGCAACTTACTATAATTTTAAAAAAACTGTTTGAACTTGGATTCTTCACTTGAACAACTGCAAATGACAAGATTAATTTTTCCATGAAATACTTGTTCTTCTATTTACTCTGAAGTTTTTGAACTGTGTAATAGCGTTGAATTATATAAAATATGAGGATGTTATTTACAATTGAGCATACTTACATATTTACTCAACATGAGCCACAAACCATGCGTAGGAATTTTCTTACAAATTGATAAATGCTGTGGCTTCATTTTTATATCTTTGCACCAATATAGCATCTACATGCAATTATATGCACAATTATTATTAGGAACTCTTCAGCCAAAGATGATTATTCTGGCACGTTTACCATTTTTGAGTTTTGCAAAATGTCATTTTATTTGCCAACCAAAAAAAAAAACAAGGATCTGCTCAAATTATTAACTAAATAGCAGAATTATTTTGAGCCTTGAGGTAATCACTAACATGAGTCTAGGGGCAGAATTTTCTGTGCCTGCAGGTGTTGGGCGGCATTAGCGTGCAATATGGCGTGAAGGCCAAAAATCAGTTTCATGACATCACAAATCCAGTTTGCAATTGTCCATTCAGCCCGTCCATGGCAGGCTGCATTTCCCGTCATCAGATGTTGGGAACCTCATTGTAATACACCTGCTTATCATTATAAGGCCAGCCCACCGGAATCATTCCCCCATGCTGGAGCATCCGCCCACATCGGTGGGAAAACACGCCAGTGCAGAACACACCTTGACAAGTGTGAGGTGCAAAAGTCAGTAATTACTGCCAGGGCCTTGCTCACATTGGGGACATCCAAGGAGCAGAAGATGCTGGAGCCTGACAGCAATGGCACACTAGAAGATTGTCCGTGGCATGCTGGGTTGATTCTCATGGACATGGCTCTGCTGCAAAGCAGTGCATTGAAGTTGGATAGTCACCGTTGAGGGTCTGCTCAAAACAGGTGATAGCTGAGGAGGTGGAGAGGAAGGTCCAGCTGTGTTTGGGAAAGGAAGATGCACTGGGGGATTGGAAAGGTAGTGCTAGGATTGACTGGGAGAGGAAGCGATGTCGGGGGTGCGATGCTGGGAGGGGGGAACAAAGGTATCGGGGGAGAGTTATGCTAGGAGGGAGGGATCGAAGTTGTCAGGGAAATGATGCTGTGGGGGAGCAAAGCTGTCGGGGGTATGAGTTTGGGAGGGGGGAAGGAAAGTGTCGGGGGTGAGATTGGGAGGGGGGAATCAAAGGTTTGGTGGGGGGGAGGTTGGGAGGTGTGAGGGGGTATGTCGGGAGAAGAGTATTAGGGGAGAAGATGGCAGCTGGGGAGGTGGTTGTAAGGATTGGTGGAAGGCGTAAGGGAAAGAGTTCGAAGGGAGGAAGACGTGCAGAGGGGGGAGAGAGTTCATTGGGAGGAATGAGTGTGGAGAGAGGAGAGGGTCTGGGGGGAGGAAAGAATCTGGAGGGAATGAGTAAGGGTGGAAGAGGAAGTAAGGGTGGGGGAAGGACTAAGGCTGGAGGAAGAAGTAAGGCTGGAAGAAGGAGTCAGGAGGGAGGGAAGTACTAAGGGTGGCAGGACAAATAAGGGTGGTTGAAACAGTCAGGAAGGAGGAAGGGCTAAGCGGTGGGGGATTGTATGGGGTGGGATGGGAGTCTTGGTGGGGGAGAGGGGTTCCAAGGAAGGGAAAAGTTTAGAGACAGAGATGTCCAGGTAAATGTGCAAGAGAGGGCTCAGATGAGTCTATGACTGCCTCCTGGGGAGCGAACTGAGTATGGATGTGGTGCAAGGAAATACTGAGAATGACCGAGGTCACACGAGATCGGTGGAAGGTGTGGCGAGGGTGTTTGTTGGGGTCTCAGAAGCAGACATGGACCCTGGGGGTGGGAAGGAGGTCAGGGAGGTTAATATGGATGGGGGTGGGATTTTCGGGAAAGAAGGGAACATACACATTCACCTGGACATCCCCGAAGGAAAAGGGTTATGACCGGTATGTCATGGAGGGGAGAAGTGGAATATAATGCCGGAGGGGCGTCAACAGTGATGGAGGAAAGAAAATTGGTAACTGGGGGAGGGCTAAGGACATGGGGGTGAATGAAATACTGTACCACCACCATGCTGTCTAAATCGAAAATGAAACAGGAGTTGTGGTGGGCGAGATCAGGTGCTGCACGGGAGTGTGATCAGTGGGTGGGTGGAAGTGCAGGTCAGCTCAGATGGACAGCTGAACAAACCCCAGCAGGCAGCATTGAAAACATTCAGGACATTGAGGTGTGTGAGATATGGGAAGGTTCCACCTGTGTGGAAGAGTGCTTGCACATGGCTCTGAAAGGCCCTGCTCCACACACACATTTCTCCCTCCAGAATCGCTCATTGGGCAGCTGCTCCCTTTGTGGTGACAAAAGATGAGGTTGAGGTTCTTACAAGGAAAAGGGACTTGGAGGGCGAGGACACCCTCTGAGATTCCTGAGTGGATGACCCAGCGGTGTCCAGCTGCTGCTCCTCCTCCCTTCGGGTGCCTGGGAGTCCTGGCCTGACTCCTTGAGGGGAAGGAGCACCTGGACGGACATTGAGGTGCCCTGTTTCCCCCTCATGTTGGCACTGCAGGAATTCACCCATGGCTCCTGTGATGGCGTGCAGGTCTGCATGTACCTCTCCACATTCTGCTGGACCAGGGTTTCCATCGCATCTGCCACCCTTCCCATGGAGACCTCCATATGGGCACATGCGGGCACCACTTCATCAAAGAGCAGGCTGGCACACTCCTCCGACTCACCAGCCACTCTGTTGAGGGCTTCCAACAGCTCTGCATGATGTTCCCCCCGTCTTCTGCTGACTCTCCAGGATGAGTTCGAAAGCCAAAACCAGAGGTCCGTCATCTGACTCGGACCCTGCATATTCCTCTTCCCCAGCAGCCCTCAGACTGCCTGGCAGCTCAGCTGCACCTGCTTGCTCCTGCTGTGGGCACGTGTCTATGCGCTGACCACTAGGTTGTGAACCCGAGCCTGCTCTGGACCTAGGTCCCACCGAGCTATATGTCTTCACGCTGGTGGAGGATGTGGGTAAACGCTGTGACTGGTCTTCCAGGCTGGTTATTTCCAGCTCTTCAATGGAGGAGGTGTCCTCTTGTTGGCTGGAGGTGAGGACTTGGATGGAGCTGAGGGACTGGCTGACTGAGGGTGTTGGTCGCTAGGCAGAGCTCCCTGTGAACCAAAATAGAGATAATTAGTGCATGATAGCACAGTCAAAAGTAGGAGAGAGAACACTCACAGTTGCGTTAAGAGAGAGATAATATAGTGCAGAATTCCCACGTGGGTGTTCACCACCGACCTCACCACCACCGCAGGAACAGTCCACATCCTCACCAGTCAGCACAATGGCACACTCCTCAAAGTGAGTGAGGAGCCTAATGTGGGTCACTTCACCCCTGGGACCTTTCCCTGCTGATGTGAGCAGGCTTTTCCTGCATTAAAACAGATGGAGCAAGCATGAGCAGGACACATGGCACTGCCTGGAATGTTTGTGTGGTGAGCGGAGCCATGGACAGGATGAGGACGTGAGCTCGGAGGTCATGAGACTGATGGAGATGTGAGGATGTGCATGAGAGTTAGTTGTGTTGTCCCTTGAGGTGTGAGATCCCTGTGGATGTGTGATGGGTTTGTGAGAGTTGAGAGTGATGAGAAAAGTGTATTACCCTGGCGGAATGGATGAGACCATTCATCCTGCAGTGGCACTGGGTGGCTGTCCTCTTTTGCAGGGCACTGGCACTGACAACCGCTGCCATTGCCTCCCATGCTGGATTGGTGATGCAGCTGCCCATCCTCCGGCCAGAATGGGGGTAGAACACATCATGGCAAGCCTCCATGGCATCCAAAAGACGCTCAAGGGATGCATCACTAAACCAGGGGGCTGCAGTCTCTTTGCCTTTATGGGGCCATCCTGTCTTCTGTGCAGCAGTCCAGGGCTGGAAGCGCTGAGAGGTGTGTGTGCGGCTGCACTTTAAATGTGGCGCCCGGCATGATGAAGCAATGAGGTGGTGGGGTGGCGGGCAAATGAAAGCACGCCCGCTATCAAAATCGTGTGTTTCCCGGGAATGCGGCAGCATGAGAAGCTGCCATTGCAGCCGACGGGTAAAATGTCGTATTCCCCGACCATTACACCACTTAGTGCAAATCTGGGACGATTCCGCCCTAGAGTTTAGGACACAAATGTTTGGTTATGACAGCAATCCTGTCAAAACCATTATAGATTCATCAATTTTTACAACATAAAATGCCACACTTGGATAGGCATAAGTTCACAATTCATTGTATATAGTGAAGGAAAACATTTTTATTTTTCATACATAATTAATTGCATAAAGTACATATTTGCAGTGTTTGAATAATAAATGCTGTCTGCAGTTCATGTTCTCAGGAATAATGAGAAATGTTCAAGTGGGGAAAGGGATGCAAAGTAGGTAAGGCTTCAGTCATTAGTGAAATTCAATTTAATTAATGGGAGCTCACCAAATAGAGATTGCCCTATCTCTTAATTTGCCAAACACAAGAAGTTCCCATTTGTTACTAATCCAATTTTACTTTCTGCTGTACCTACTAAGCACACAGATGCTTTCACAGACATTAAATTGAATTTGACAGTCAAACTCAAATTTAGTCAACTGGTTTCTGGTGGGAAACCATGCTGACCACTCCATTTCCTCCCAGACCCCAATTTTAATGGTTGTGGTTTGCTTAAATCCCAGTAGACAACTTCCTGACTGAACAAATAGTAAAGCAGAGAAAAACCACAAAAGTCATTGAGGAGAAGTGATGCAATGGTAATGTTACAGGACTAATAACTCTGAGGGCCAGGTTAATGTCCTAGGGAATTGGGTTCAAATCTGACCACAGCAATTGGTGGAATTTAAATTCAGTTAGTAAATCTGGAATGTAAAGCTAGTCTCAGTCATGGTGACCACAGAATTAGCGTTGATTATTGTAGAAACCCATCCAAGTCAGTTCAGGGAAGGGAATCTGCCACCCTTATCTGGTCTGGCCTGTGTGTGACTCCAGACCCACAGCGATGTGGTTGACTGTTAAATGTCCTCTCAAATTACCTAGCATGCCACCCATTTCAAGGGTATTTGGGGATGGGTGATGAATGTTGACATTGCCAATGATGCCCGCATTCCATGAAAGAATTTAAAAAAAACAAGGTCACTCATTGACTCAAGGTAGGAGGTAGGATTGGGTCTGAGAGTGCCCTGTATTTGAGAAATAAATGAGGTCCAGCGCAGAGGATCACTAAGTTTTCCTTTTGGGGACTGGAAAGACACTCCAGCATCTTCTAGCACCACAAGGGAAAGATAAATGTTTACATTTGCTGGCCTCTTTTGGGGCTGACTCTCTTCAGTCCTAGGTTGGCCACGTATGAATTCCACAGCAGATTCTACACTCTGACCAGAATTAAAATTTCGGTCCAATCCCAATGACATCATTCGAACCTGACGTGCATGTGTAAAGAAGTACCCTCACAGCTTTGGCTTGGTGTTCTTGCCGCTTGTTCAGTTCACTTGCAGCAGGTTAAAATCGCAGGTGGTGGATTTTGACAGCTTCAGGATGGATAAGTAACTTAGGGCATTTATCTGCCTACCCAGCTGGTTTCCACTGGGTAAGTAGGTTTAAAATCATGACTATTGTCTCATTAACATGGCACCCTCCTTTTTTTCATGCTCTTTCAGGGTTACACAACAAAATTGTTAACCAGTGCCATCCTACAAGATTTGCCCTGCTTTATTTGAAGAGCGCATTGCATTATTCCCTCTACATGCTTTCTCCTTCTCATGCTTCATGTATTCCATTGAAATATTAATATGAGATGCAATCTTAGTGAAGCATATTGTGTTTACAGATAATTTGTTCTAATGGTGCCAGACCCGTATTTTCCTGTGACTTGTGTTGGCTTTTTAGAGTAAAAGAGCAATTTCTTCCATAGTCTCACCACAATAAAGGTGAATTGCTATCACAATCTGGAGAGTATCCTGAAATTCTGTGATAGACAGATCATTGCTGGCAAGAATGTATTAAGACATTGGAGGGTCAATGCGTGGCACTACGGGGCGTTGAGACATGGCTTCCTGCCCAGTTGCAGATTATTTCTTCCTCTAATCTCCTTCTCACCTAGCTAAATATTAACAATTTTGGTCCTTTCTAGAAAATTTAACTGTCTTTCATTGAACAGATGGAAGTTGACCATTTGACCCAACATGCCTGTACTGACTTTTTAAAAGAACTACCCAATTAGTCCCACTGTCCTCTTTCGCCGGCATTTTTTTTCTACTTCAAATATTTAGACAATCCCCTATTGAATTTTATTTTGAATCTGCCTCCACTGCCCTTTCTAGTAGTGCATTCCAGAACATCATATCTTTTAAGGTCCCCAAGGCAGAATACAGCAGACAGAGTTAAAGGACATGTGTTGCACTGCATAGACAATATTTTAAATCAATTTTGCCTTATTGTTTAAATATTGAACATTACAACCTGTCGGCTTTTTGGTTTTGTGTTTTGTTTATGATAGCTAACTAGCTAACTGTTAGTTTGCTTGCTTGGCGTCATGAGGCAGTTTTGCCTCTGAGTCAGGAGATTGAGGCCTCAATTTTTGCTGCAGGGTTGAGTGTGCAGAGACGAGAGAATTTCTGGCTCTGCAAAACTGACCTTTGAAAATAGCCGACAGGACGGCAGATTTTCGGTCTGGATCAGGCTGGTTTAGAATTCAGGGTGGGTGATCCAGGAAGAACTGAGGATACGGCCAGGTGCAGAAGTGGGATGAGCAAAACATTTGCCCTGGGGCTCTGGCACTGTGTCCAAAGTTTAAACATTAAGATTAAATAATGAAACAACCCTCCAGCCCTTGTTCCCTAGCCTCTGCATATGCCCCATGCCCAATCCATGCCACCTCATCTGCCCTGCCAACTTCTGCTGTCCCACCCACCCCACAACCCCTCTATGCCAACCTATGCAACTACACCCACCACCCATGGCCCTTTATGCTCTCTGTGCCAGCATATGCCCCTCTATCCACCCTTCATGCCCTTTATACCTCCTATGCCAACCTATGTCTTTCCACCTACCCCTTGGCCCATTACAGTCCCTATGCTAACTTAGTGCCAACTCAATGCCAATCTATGCCTCTCACCCATCATCCTTTGCCCTTACACCTACCTTGTCAACTTACCTAGTATCCACAATGTGCAGAACTCAGTGCAGAGATGAGATAAAATAAAGTTCTATAATATAACGTTTTAAGTGTCTATTGATGTCTTCACTGTATTGAAAAACAACTCATCATAAAAACCCATTTACTACATTAACATTCCTTCAACTAAATAAAGCCTTATAACAACAAACATTTCATTCAAGAGCACAATCCTTTATAACAACAAGCAATGGAATTCATTCACACACCAAAGAGCCTATAACTACTTGTAGCTGTCAAGCAAACTGTGAAATAGCAGGCACCCAATTGTGATAATGGACAGTTGTGAAATCAATCATGCAGCATTAACTCAGTAATGGAACCCCTCAGGCTATTGTCAGTAAACAGAGTGAAATAGCAAGCATTCCTTTTTTTTTAAACACACCAAAAGTTTTTTTCAAAAGTTTGGAGAGTAGTACTCTTAAATGCCCTGACAGCTTCCTTTGACAAGTATTCCTAACAGTTGATTTTGACAGGCCTATTGACAATTCCAATGAAGTTGACAGTCATGAGTTTATGCATTTCTTACACACATTTATGTCTGCTTTTAACAATTCCAAAGAGTGCCTTACCTCCCCAAAGTTGTCCCGGGACCAAATCCAAAGGGGTACTTTACCTCCCCCTTAGCTTTCCAAAGGAATTCACAAAGTTTAGACCAGCTCTTGTCTGGTCTAATCTGCACACTTCAAGTCTCACACTCCTGGCCTACAAAATCTCACTTCAGTGTAGGCAGCTGATGATTTAAAAGGCCAACTGCCTCTGTAAAATGTGCATGCATGAAACGTGCCCCGCCACCATTCCCACCTCCATGAAAATGGGAAGTACCATGTTCAAGGGCAGGATTTGATGATTTTCAGGCACTTCCGCCATTTTTGCCAGAGAGGCTCCCCATCATGGCGAAAATCTGGAGCTGAACGTTTGAGTCAAGATTGTGTATTCAAGTCCCACTCCATACACTTGCGTATATAATCTAGACAGACATTCAGTGATGTACTATGGGAATGCTGCATTCTTGGAGGTGCTGTCCTCTGGATGAGGTGTTAAATCAAGACCAGATACGCCTGTTCAAATGAAGGTAAGAAAATCTCGAGACTATTAGTGGAAGAGCAAGTCAATTTTACCAATATCTTAGTTAACATTTATCCCCTCATGAACACCACTAAAATAGCTGCTGTTTGTGGTATCTTGCAGTATGTGACTTGGCTGTTATTTTTACCATTCCAAAGCAATTGTGTGAGAAATGTTGCTTTGGGACACCTTGTGCATGTTTATGCTACTATATAAATGCAAGTTCATTCATTTTTCCTTTTTACTTTCATCGCAAGGAAACCTCTCAATGACTATTTTGTAGCTGTATGTTTCACATGCAGTCAACATTTAAGGCGTCTCTTGGCTGAAAATCCCTATTGAAACCTTTGTATCTCTACGCAGTCAGCATGTTCCTTTAACTCACTTTCCAAAATAGAGATTGTCCTTTTAGAAAACAGCTAACAGAGTATCCTTTAAAATTCATAAGCGCAGGATTTTTGGGCATCGGGCGGGTGTGGCGGGCAGGCCCTGGAGCGGCCTGGAAACAGTCTGCCACCCGCGATCAGCCCCTGACCGCGATTTCACGCTGGCTGGCCAATTAATGGCCAGCCAGTGTGAAAGGTGCGCTGATAAGCTCAGCGCTGCCAGGGTGGGGGCAGGAGGAGGGCGAGCACATAAGTCTGTGCATGCATGGGGGATTGCGCACTGAAAATTCCCTGGAGGCAGGAAACTGTACAAGTTTAAAATCAAAAAGAAAGATTTTTAAAATTGTAAAAAAATGTCTCGACGTAGGATTCACTCACAATGACATAAACAGAATAAAAATTCTGTCCAGTGATATTTATTTTTTGTTTAGTTGTGGAAACCTCATCCCGCCCATGGATGAGGTCACCCAAAAAATCCAAAGGTTGCCTGGCCGATTCGCCTGCCTGCCAATCATAAGTTTGGATAGGCAACGAAAAGTAGCTTTTGATTAATGGATTAATGGCCTTAATAAGCCTCTTAATTGTCAGTGGGCGCACTGCCAACTCTTGCTCGCGCCCACCAACCAAAGTATCACATGATTGCACGATGACATCGGGACACTAGCCCAATGTCATCCCGTGCTATTTTACGCCCGATCGGGTCAGGCGACCGCCAACCTGTGGGACATAAAATCCTGCCCAATATTTTAGCCTATCTAAAAGTTTCAAATATTATGGATTGATGTAAGACAGATCTCTGCTTGATCAGAGAAGGAAACAACTCAGGAATATATTTTGTTCTGTGTGGACAGATGCAATATGGATCTGTTGCTGAACTGCAATTAGCTTCCAACAGAGCTTAATAAAATACAAGAGCAAATTGCACCCTTGGAAAGCAAAGGAGGTTGCAAAAAGATAGTAGCGGAAGTAAGTGTACTATCAAGAGTCATCTGTGCAGCTGTGTATTTTCCCTCTTTATCTTTCCTTACCATGGCTATATTCCCCTCTATGTATTATTAGTAGTATAATTAGGCATTATTAGATTTTGGTAGCGTCAAGGTTTAAAAAGGGAGATTGAAATTTCAGAAACGATGGCCAGGTCAATCTTGGGCAACCAAATCAATTTAATGTTAAAATGATAGTGGCTGGTTTGGGACGCCTGAACACCCCATTTGCCTTTACCGTGCCCGTGATAATGTGTGTAATGAAATTTTCTTTGTTTTTGAAATGGCAAGGTGTATAATGATGTGACAAGTAATTTATTGCTGTCTAATAATAGTTTGGTCATTACTGCTGTGGTACTTCCATAACTTGACTGGTTTGAGATTGCAGTACAGTGCTGTCCGATGTGCCATCTTTGGAATGAGGTGCTATATAAAGGCTCTGTCTGTCCGCTCAGGTGGATGTAAAAGTTTGATTGGCACTATTCAAAGAGAAGGGAAATTCTTCCCAGTATCCTGGTCAATATTTATCCCTTAACTGTGGTATAAGGTTCTGGGTTAATGTGGGTCTGAGTACAGTACTGCCCACACAGTAATGTAAGAGAGCACATGACCCACACCCAGGGCCAGTTGAGTGTTGGACAGAGCTGCGTGTATCAGCAAGCATGAAGACAGCTCCTAGTTTGTACCTTTTACTGGATCTTTGTAGATAGTTGTAAGAGTCAATAAAGACTTACAGTTAACCTACATATGACTACAAAGACTTTTTCGGAACTACCAAACTGTAACCAGCACCCTACAACATAAACCAACGGGATTATCCAGTCATGATCACATTGCCGCTTGTGGGATCTTGCTGTGTTCAAGGTAACTGCTGCATTTCTTACATTATAGCAGTGATTCCACTTCAAAGGTACTTCACTGGCTGTAGAGTGTTTTTGGATGTCCTGAGGTCATTAAAGGTGCTATATAGATCACGGACCCCAGAACTGTGACAGCGCAAAAAAAAGGCAAGTTAATTTGTTCTTTGAATATCCGCACAATTCAATCAGTGTGTGAGCTGCAAATACTGCCTATGCTCTCCATTAATGCTGCTTAATGTCTTAATAAGAAAAAGCAGGATTTTCTGTGAAAAGTTTGCTAATGTTCATTAATCCAGAAAAGAGATATGATTCACTGAGCCAGTGCTGAACATTAATAATAGGGCATTCACATCTTTTTCAGCCAATATTATGACATTTCACTTGTGATGTTCTTCTTTAAAATTACCAAATAGAAGGAAATGTGACCCATTTTCCTGGGCAGCTTGCAGAGGAATTTTAATTAGAAGTACCATGCAATCAGCAATTCCTTAGCCTAATGATCAATTGCATGTAATCTACTTTGACCTTCCTCATTTCTCTGACTTTCATTAATGTTAAATAGCAAAGTCGATTTTAAATTCTATGATTTCACAACTGCATTAATGAAAGTGGAACTGAGTCATGCAGAGTAGATTAGGTCTGTGCTGCATTGGTGGATTGGGAAGAAAGAAATAGATATGTGGCTGCATATTATGGGGGCATGGAGGGTTCCTCCCTGGAAGGAAAGTCAGCATGAAGCGTAATTGTTCAAAGCTAGCCTGCCCCACAGCTATAATGTGCAGTGAGTGAGCTAAATTGCCTGACACTGGGACTTCTACCCCTCACTGGGGAGGAAGTCCCATTGGCTGGCAGATCCAGCAGTCCCAGGAGTGCCAAGATCTCATTGGTGGGCACTACTGGGACTGCAGCCAGTCTCAAGGAGAAGGCCCAATTGATCCCAGAGTAAGGTAAGTCTGGGGTATTTGGGCAGCTTAGGGAGGCGGTCAGGGGTTGGGGTGGTGGGTTTTGGAGGGTAAGTGGGTAGAAGAAAGGGTGGTACTATCCTAGGGGGCTGCCCCCAATAAGCAAAGAGCACCCCCTGGAAGATAGTACCTCCCTTTCCTTCCCACCCTTTTAAAAGCTTTCTAACAAAAATGGCCTGCCCACTGTCACCTGACTGCCTAGCCAAACATATTACAGTGTGGAAAGCTTGTTATTGAGGTCAGTTGGTTTGTTAACAAGCTCAGTTGACCCTTCATTATTTATTTAAATATGGCAGCAGGATGCCAGTGTCAGCACCCACTCACCTACCATGCTATGGGGCTTAGCTTGGGGGCAGGCATCCATCCTATTACATGCTCCCAGCCAAAAACACATCCGGTCGGGCATGTCAAATCCAGCTCATGGCTTTTGTTCTGAAATGCCTGCTGAAAACATAAGAATACAAGAAATTGGAGCAGGTGTTAGGTCATATTACCCTTCAAGCCTGCCTCACCATTTAGTGAGATCACATCTGACCTTCCACCTTATGTCCACTTTCCCTCCAGGCAATGTCTCTGATAGGATGGAAGGCAGGAATGTTTGAATGACGAGGGCTTGTGGAGCAGGGCAAAATAGAGTGGTGTTAGGAGATAGAGACAGTGTAAGTAAGTTATATTTGTATTTGCGGGGGTTAGAAATGAATTTTAGCTTTAAAGTTTAAGCTTGACCTGTATTTCTGTATGTGTGTGTTAAGAAAAGGTCAAGTTAAGTTTCAGTTTCAGTTTAAAAGGTACCTGCATTTCTAATAAGTTTTAAAGAGAAGTTAAGCAAACACATGAGTGGCAAAAACTGTACTGTTGCCTAGCAACAGGGGTCCAGAGAGACAGGCCCCACACACACACAGTAATACACACACACAGCATTTAATTCACCAGTCATGACATTCTTCATAGTTTTCATGAATGTACCAGGACAAACTCTATATATATGAAACAAAAACAGAATTACCTGGAAAAACTCAGCAGGTCTGGCAGCATCGGCGGAAAAGAAAAGAGTTGACGTTTCGAGTCCTCATGACCCTTCAACAGACCTGCTGAGTTTTTCCAGGTAATTCTGTTTTTGTTTTGGATTTCCAGCATCCGCAGTTTTTTTGTTTTTATCTCTATATATATGACATTGAAATATTTATGAAAACATCGACTCTGACTCTGTCTTTCAATTCTTTACTTCACTAAATTGGGAGATGTGAGAGCAGAGAAACAGCACAATGCAGAGAGGAAACTGAAAACACAAGTAAACAAATCAGAACCAGATCAATCCACCATTACAATAACTCCATCTCTGACTCCCTCCTGACAATAAGCAGCCCTTTCACTGGTCCTATAAAGAAACAGCAATTTTGAGTTCAGTTGGAAGAAAGTGCCAGGACAGGCAGGGCATGAAAAGGGACAGATAGCATGTTCCAAAATAAAGAAGGAAGTCCCCAAAATCCAGGGGAGCAGAACAGGAGAAAGTCCCAAGCAGACCTTCTAGTCAAAGGAAGGACAGGAACCTGGAAAATGTCCTGTTAACTGAAGTTTAGAGTAAGGAGCAGAGAAAGGCTCCAAGCTTCAAGCTTAAAGAAAGCAGATTTATAGTGAGAGGCCAGAAGGCTCAAAGGGATGACTGAAGGTCTGTTACTCTTTACTATGGGTATGTGAAGTAGTAGTGCACTGTTGATGGCTGAGTCAGTGTGAGAGAGTGTGTGGAAGAAAGCTTGAATGCACATGGTGACCCAGAGGAGGGGAACATCAGAAGGAGAGTTCGAAACCCTGGAAGTGGACCTTTGCGGAAGGCATCTGAGAGAAAGCGTCCACTTGGGAGAAGATTCCCAAAGCGAATTCTTGGGGAGTGGAGATTGGAAATCCTGGTGTGAAAGACGGAGATCAGTGAGACCCGTTGGCTCACGGTGTTACAAGCACCTGGCGTAGTTGAGGAGAGATCCATAGCGTCTGTTTGTTTGGTGTGTTGTCTGTCATGTGGCTTCAGAGTGTGGCGTGCCTAACCATAGGTTGCCTATTGGTTTGCATGGACTATGTACTTATTGTGAACATTAGAGTATAAGACAGCTTTTGTAACTTGGGTTATCCTTACAAATCTATATTTATATTTGTAAAGGTATAGTTGTCGGTGAAGGAGTAATGTCATATAGTTAATTTCTTCTTGTTTAATAAATGTTTTATTCTTTTGATAAAAATTCATCACTGACTTCTGTGACTCTGGTTCAGTAGCTACTCTCTATGTATCTAAACAAATAAAAGTTGGGATAAATGCAAAAAAACTGCGGATGCTGGAAATCCAAAACAAAAACAGAAACAGAAGTACTTGGAAAAACTCAGCAGGTCTGGCAGCATCGGTGGAGAAGAGCACAGTTAACGTTTCGAGTCCTCATGACCCTTCAGCAGAACTAAGTAAAAATAGGAAAGGGGTGAAATATAAGCTGGTTTAAGGGTGGGGGGTGTTGTTGGGACAAGCAGCCAGTAATAGGTGGAGATAACCAAAAGGTGTCACAGACAAAAGGACAAAGAGGTGTTGAAGGTGGTGATATTATCTAAAGGAATGTGCTAATTAAGAGTAATTAATTAGTACATTCCTTTAGATAATATCACCGCCTTCAACACCTCTTTGTCCTTTTGTCTGTGATGTCTTTTGGTTATCTCCACCTATTACTAGCTGCTTGTCCCAACAACACCCCCCCTTAAACCAGCTTATATTTCACCCCTTTTCTATTTTTACTTAGTTCTGTTGAAGGGTCATGAGGACTCGAAACGTCAAATGTGCTCTTCTCCACCAATGCTGCCAGACCTGCTGAGTTTTTCCAGGTATTTCTGTTTCTGTTTTTGTAAATAAAAGTTGGGATCTTCTATCAAGCTGGGTTCCACCCTGGGATCAGGCTTGTCCAGTTGTAACATCAGCTGGGATCATAACAGTGGTAATGGGTCAAAAGGAAAGGAAATAGTAGGTGTAGAGGAGATGTAAATGATGAAAGCTGAATTATTACCAGCAACTGCTGCCTGAAAAAACGGGGCAGTGATTATGCTCTGAAATTGTGGATCTTTGTGTTGAGTCCAGAAGGCTGTAAAGTGCCTAATCAAAAGGCGAGATGCTGTTCCCTGAGTTTCATTGGAGCAATGTAGGGGATCAAGGACAGAGAAGTTAGAGCACAGCTTGTTCTGGGTATCCTAATGTTTTCTGATCCTATATTCCAGAATGAAAATTTCAACACCATGTCCTCACCTCTGCTCACATTTTCCCCTGTCTTCTGGCTGGCCTTGATTAAACTTTCAGTTCTCAAATTGCTACTACTGATGCAAACAGCTACATTGTCCATATCAAATTTAATGCCATTTTAAATAAATACTAAACATTTTAATTCTGCCCTCCCGGTCCTTCATTTAGCCCGTTTTTTTCTTTCCCCTAGATTTTCTCATTTTTATCACCTTTTTTGTCTAATCTATTGCTGAAAAAACCTCTAAACACTTCTTTCTTCCTCTAATGTCTCTCCCTCTGTCACTTGTTGATTTGAGACGGGAGAACAGCTTCCAAAAAGTTGGTACTTGGCTGAAAATCAGCTCAATAAACCAGTTTCTCAGTCATTTCAATGCCAACAGTACAAAATGTTTCATGCCATTTAATAGTTGGCACAAGGGCCAAATTTCCTGAACCTGTTTACTCGAGTGAGTTATTTCATCTGTAGCACTCTAAGAGTTATCCAAAATGAATTTGTGCCAACTGAAGGGTCAACATGAGTTCCTGAATTTCAGGAAAAAACAAAATAACCAGGAAGCTGCCTGAATTTGTTGAGGGGTGGGGCTCTTACATTGGGGGCAGCCCTTTCCCCAGGGGGCGGCCCTCTGCGGGTCATGGGATGCTCGATCAAAAGGCCCACCAACCCCCTCCCCACCCCAAAGCCAGCAGGGTGGCCATGCTGTTAGAATTAATTGGCTATTTAAGGGTATCAGTTGGCCAAGGGTTTGGTACGCTGACTGTGACCTTTCCTGCATCTGACTTAATAGAGGGGAGCTAGAAAGCTGACAGGATTTCCACCATAGGCCTTGCCCTGATTATATGGACCCCCCCATTTCCAATCCCGCTCCAGAAGGGGGGTGGGGTGGTGGAGGGCATTAAGTTCCACCTGGTGTCCTACATGTAAAAGTTTTTGGTGTTTTGTATGCAATAGTCTTGTAATCCTAGCATTACCTTCTTTTTAATCTAGTTAAACCTAGCAATATCTTCTACATAGGAGCAGTTGAGAGTAGGTAATGGTCTAAATATTCATGAGCTGCAGCTTGGGAGTCTGACCTAAACATTGGCACAAATTAGTTGTGGCTGTTACTTGTTGCCCCCCAACGCTGAGCTGTTAAGCCCATTCAGCACCTTCAACACATCAGCTGAGACTGGCCATCTCAGCACTGGCCAATTGCACTGCCTTAACTTTGAAAAGGGAGGGTGGTAAAACCACTTAGATTTGATTGGTATAGACAGAGGGTCACAAGTGTTGGGAACCTGCAGCGGTTCAAGAAGGCAGCTCACCACCACCTTAAGAGAAGTTAATTAGTTCAAGGAAATTGGAAAATACCCAGGGTAAGGGATAATGGGCATCATACGATATGATGCTTCCTCGATACTGGGAATGAACAGGTGGACAACAAGATCTTATATGTTCCTCTATTCTGATCAACTTTCTCATCTATATGACTGAGCAAAATACTAACTAATGCATTAATAATCTGGCCATTAAAGGAGCTTCAAAGCAAAATGTTCCTACTTACATTTTTAAGCACTACATATGCCTGATTCAGTTTAGTCTAGGGTTGCAATATTGCTTTTCTCTTTGAATTATTGAAACGTGTTGCGTGATTGCTGGCAGTTATTGATTTGTGAGGAGATGCTATAGCCAAAACCTGTGAGACCATAGGAGTTGAGGCTTCTGTCTTTCACTTGCAATTGTTTTGCCTTGCTTGGGGCTACTGCAGGCCACATTCACTGAGGCATGTTGGCGAAATCCTGTGAAGATTTGAAATAAAGCGAAAATGAATACAAAATCAAAAACTGTTTATTCCCCTCCTTGTAACATACTGTAGACTGTTGTTGGCTGAAATCTGCAAGGTTAATAGATTTTTTTCATTCATTCACGGGATGTGGGCTTCACTGGCTAGGCCAGCATTTATTGCCCATCCTTAGTTGCCCTTGAGAAGGTGGTGGTGAGCTGCCTTCTTGAACTGCTGCAGGCCACGTGGTGTAGGTACACCAACAGTGATGTTAGGAAGGGAGTTCCATGATTTTGACCCAGTGACAGTGAAGGAACGGCGATATATTTCCAAGTCAGGATGCTGAGTGACTTAGAGGGGAACTTCCAGGTGGTGGTATTCCGATCTATCTGCTGCCCTTGTCCTTCTGGATGGTATTGATCGTGGGTTTGGAGGGTGCTGTCTAAGGAGCCTTGGTGAGTCCCTGCAGTGCATCTTGTAGATGGCACACCCTTCTGCCACTGTGGGTCGGTGGTGGAGGGAGTGAAAGTTTGTGGATGGGGTGCCAATCAAATGGGCCTCTTTGTCCTGGATGGTGTCAAGCTTCTTGAGTGTTGTGGGAGTTGTACTCATCCAGGCAAGTGGAGAGTATTCCATCATGCTCCTGATCTGTGCCTTGTAGATAGTGGACTGGCTTTGGAGAGTCAGGAAGTGAGTTATTTGTCACACAAATCCTAGTCTCTGACCTGCTTCTGCAACCACAGCATTTATATGGCTAGTCCAGTTCAGTTTCTGGGGCAATTAATTTCATATTAATCCCAGTAAAATTTGCTACATGATATACTTACAGCAGGCAGTAAAGATGAGATTCAATCCTGGTATCCCCTTGGTTTACTCACATGTGGCTGCAAGTGGTTATCTTTACTTTGTGTTTTGTATTGATTTATGCCAAAATGACACATACTTTTTATCACTTGCAGAGTTTTCAGATGTAGGTTAATATGTTGATAGCTGATACAAAATTTCTACCATCTCTGTACTGAACAGTATGTTCCTCAAAATTGATGCAGAGTGATGTACAGCAGGAATGATGACTTTGCCTGCTGTGATATTCATTGAGGAATAATAAAATGCTTCATTAATAAACTGTTTGAAATCATAAAATGAAAATTGCAGCATCCTTTTCAAAGGATGCTGTCCTTTATACAAGTTAGCTTCTGTAAAGATGAGCATGTCCTCATAATATTTATGTGTATATAAAATGAAGCAATGGGCAGCATCTACCCAGATTTGCATTAGGTGTGGTAGCGGGTGTATAAAATGACATTTTACCTGTTGGCCGCAATGGCGGCTTCTCACTCCATGTCATCTCATACCTGCTGCATTAATTATGCATTCCCGGGAAACATGGCCATTTCGATGGCAGTGGACTCTCATTCGCCCGCCATGCCATTACCTCACCACTTCATCTCACCAGGCGCCATATTTAAAGTGCAGCTGCATGCACACCTCTCGGTGCTTCCAGCCCACGACCGCTGCCCAGAGACAGGATGGCCTCGAAAGGTAAAAAGACTGCAGCCCCTCGCTTCAGTGATATGTCCATCGAGTGTCTTTTAAACTCCATGGAGGCCTGTCATGATGTCCTCTACCCCCGATCTGGTCGCAGGATGGGCAGCTGCATCACCAATCCAGCATGGGAGGCAGTGGCAGCGGTGGTCAGCACACAATGCCCTGCAAAAGAGGACAGCCACCCTATGCCAGTACTGGATGAATGGTCTAACCCATTCTGCAAAGGTAACTCACTCTGCTCAACACTCTCAACTAACACACTCACAAGCCCATTGCACATCCACAGGGGTCTCACACCTCAAGGGACAACGTCACTAACTCTCTCACACACATCTCCATCAGGGTCATACCATCCCGAGCTCACGTCCTCATCCTGCTCATGGCTCCGCTCACCGCACAAACATTCCACGCAGTGCAATGTGTCCTGCTCATACACTCTCTATCTATTTCCGTGCAGGAGAAGCCTGCTTACAACAGCAGGGAGAGGTTCCAGACAGGGGGTGGAGTGGCCCACATTAGACCCCTCACTCATTTTGAGGAGTGTGTCATCACACTGACTGGTGAGGGCATGGATCATGCCTGTGGTTATAGTGAGGTCAGCGGCGAACACCCTCATGAGGATCCTGCACCACATCATCCCTCTCTCAACACAAATATGAGTGCTCTCTCTCCTGCTTTTGACTCTGCTGCCATGCACTAATTATCTCGCCTTTGGTTCACAGGTAGCTCTGCCAAGCAACTGACACCCTCAGCCAGTCAGTCCTTCATCTCCATCCATGTCCTCATTTCTAACCAAGAGGACACCTCCTTCATTGAAGAGCTGGAAATAAGCAGCCTGGAAGACCCATCACAGCGCTTATCCACAGGCACACTAGCACAGAGACATAAACCTTGGTGGGTCCTAAATCCAGAGCAGACTTGGGTTCACAATCTGGTGGTCACCGCACGGACATGTGTCCGCAGCAGGAGGAGGCAAGTTCAGCAGAGCTCCCTAGAGGACGGCTGGGGTAGAGGTATCTGTGAGGTCCGAGTCAGATGACGAGTCTCTGGATTTGGCCTTCCAACTCATCCTGGAGTGTCAGCTGAAGGTGGGGGATCTTCACGCAGAGTTGTTGGAAGCCCTTAACAGAGTGGCATGTAAGTCAGACGAGTGTGTCCACCTGCTCTCTGATGAAGTGGTGCCCACATGTGTGCATATGGAGGATGACGGACGCCATGGAGATCCTGGTCCAGCAGAACGCGGAGATGTATGTAGACCTGCACCATTGTGGGAGCCATGGATGAATCTTGGCAGTGGCAATGCGAGAGGGAAATGGGGCACCTCGATGTCCCTCCAGGTGCTCCTTCCCCTCAAGGAGTCAGGCTGGGGCCCTTGAGCACCCGAAGGGAGGAGGAGCGGCAGCTGGACACCCCTGGGTCATCTACTCAGGAATCTGAGAGGCTGCCCTCTCCCTCTGAGGCCCCTTTGCCTATGACCCCCTCAACCTTGTCCTCTTTCACTGCAGAGGGAGCAGCTGACCAACGAGTAACTCTCTGCAAGAGCAATCCCATTTTCCCCATAGCCTTGAAAATGTTTTCTCTTCAAATGCTCATCCATTGCCCTTTTGAAAGCGCGTGTTGTATCTGCCTCCACCACACAAAGGCAGTACGCTCCAGTTCCTAACCATTTGCAGTGTCAAAAGGTTTTTCCTTATGTCAGTGTTGGTTCTTTTACCAATATGTGACCTCTGGTTCTCGACACTCCTGCCAGCGGGAGCGGTTTCTCTCTATCCACTCTTGTCTAGACCACTCATGAACACCTTGATCAAATTTTCTCTCAATCTCTGAGGAAAACAGCCCCGACTTCTCCAATCTCTCCGTCTATCTGAACTTCCTCATCCCTTGAACCATTCTCATAAACCTATTACTTCAATATTTAACAGGGATGATGATTAGGTGGACATGACATCAGAAGATGAGATCAAAAATTACATTAATGCATTTAAAATTAAAAGGGGAGAAATATTAAATAAACTACTCAAACACAGAGTAAAACCCCTGATCCAGAACGAATCTAGGGAACATATAGCAGAGGCACTTTTACATGTCGTTAATGTTTTTAAAAGGTGCAGTGACAGAGGACTGAAGGATAGCTAACATATACCTGTGTTTAAGAAGGGAACTATAGACCAGTCAGTTTAATATTGGTGGTAGAAAAGATAAAGGAATTAAATGATAAAATAGAAAAATATCTGGAAACCAAAAAGATAATAACAAATAGCATAAATTTCAAATGTGAAAGTCTTGCTTGACTCAACCTCATTGAATTCTTTGAAGAAGTAGCACAGGGTAATGTAGCAGATGTAATATATCTAGATTTCTACAAGGCCTTCAATAAGTTCCCACATAATAGACTAGTAAATATAGTCAGAGCCTGTAGAATCAGGGACAGGCAGCAGAATGGATAGCCAGCTGGCTGTAAGACAGAAAACAGAGAGTAAGGAATGGAATAAGGAGTAGCTAATCAAAATGGTAGTAGCTGGGAAGTGGCATCCCATAAGGATCAATGCTGGAACTATTTGTTCACAATTTATATTAACACTTTAGACTTTGGAGTTAAAACCATTTTCGGTATTTTGCAGATGACACCACATGGTGCGGTGGGGTGATAGTATTGAGGAGAACTGTAATACATTGCAAGACAGCATTAATAAACTGCCAGAATAGACATAGCATTGGTAAATGAATTACAAAATGGGTAAGTGTATGATATTACATTTTAGTAAGAAAAATAAGGAAGCCATGTTGGTTGGAAAAAAAGGCTCTAAGTGGAGTAGATGAGCAAAGAGATCTGGGAGTACAAATGTGCAAAAAGCTAAAAGTAGCTGCAGGTTAATAAGGCCATACAAAAAGGTAAGCCAAGCACTAGGATTTTTTTTCTAGAGGGAGAGAATTGAAAAGTAGCGAAGTTATGCTAAACTTGTATCAAACCTTGGTTAGACTACACTTGGAGAACGGTTTG
The DNA here is from genome assembly GCF_017639515.1 of Carcharodon carcharias. Lineage (NCBI taxonomy): Eukaryota > Metazoa > Chordata > Chondrichthyes > Lamniformes > Lamnidae > Carcharodon > Carcharodon carcharias. The sequence continues at coordinate 200,647,437 of NC_054469.1, forward strand.
GTCAATGGCTTTGGTGAGGGTGCAAAAACGATTTGCATGTATGTTACTAGGTTATCCCTATCTGTGAAGCAAAAACAGGCTGGGTCTCATTTTCCCCTGAAAAGAGAAGGCTGAGTAGTTATCTGTTTGAGGTCTTTAATATTATGAAAGATTTTTGCCACTGGTGGGAATTGCTCAGTTGGAGCTAAATTGGAGGTCATCAATATAAGGTAGTGACCAAGAATTGCAATTCATGAGAAACTTCTCTTACCCAGACAGTGGTGAGAATTTGCAAGTTTCCACCATGGATTGGTTGAGGTGAATAGTACAGATGCATTTAAAATGATGTTAGTCAAGCATAAGAGGGAAAAGGGAATAGAGGGTTATGCTGAATATTAGATGCAAAAGAATAAAAGGAGACTCATATGGAACATAAACACCAGCATGGACTAGTTGGGCCAAATGGTCTGTTTCTTTGCTATACAATGTAATTCTGGTGTATCTCTGAGGTTAGTGATAGCAAAAATTCAAGAAAAAATGTCTTCTATAGAAGAAGGTTTGGTTGTCATGAAATCTGGTCTCACTAAGATGGATGGATCCCATGAGCAGCTCCAGAAATACTGTTGTGCGAGGGATGCTGGTTCTCTGATCAGCAATTCAATTGTAACTGACACCAAGTAGAATGTCAGCTGTGGCTCAGTGGGAGCACTCTCGCTTCCGAATGAGAATGTTATGAGTTGAAGTCTCATGCAGAGACTTGAGCACAAAAATAGGCTGACACTACAGTGCAGTATTGAGGGAGAGCTGCCCTGTCAAAGGTGTCATCTTTCAAATGAAACAATAAACTGAGGCCCTTTTGGCACATCCTGGTGGATGTAAAAGATTTAAAATGGTTTACTGTTTCAAGGGAGTAGGGGTATTGTCCCTTATGCTTTGGCCTATGTTTATCCTTCAACGGATACCTAAGAATAGATTACCTGTTGTTATTACATTGCTGTTTGTAGGAGTTTGTGTGTAAATTTGCTATCCTTTTCCCTACATTACAAAAATGACTGTGCTTCAAAAGTACTTCAGTGACTGTGAAGCACTTTGGGACACTCTGGGGTTGTGAAAGCACGATGTAAATGCAAGTTACTTTTTTATATAACAGTGACTTAGCCTGAACAACATAATCCCTATAAATGATATCTAAGCCACGTGCAAATATGATTCAAGCCTTTCCTTATGATACAAAGGCATCAGATGCTGATCCGTCCATGTCCAGACTCTCACAACCATGTTTGGCTGTGAATCTGCCCTTCACTGGTATCTCCACAACAAAGGAATGACAAGCATCACAATCAGGAACACTGACGAGGCAATAGTGATAAATAATTAGGTTTCACAGGATAAAACATTTAAGTACAAACAATAATGATACACATTGGTTTTACTAAAGCAAATGTTCACCTTGTCACAGTCCGTACATGATCAGTTTTGGAATGAACGCACAAAGATTGGTCCTCGGTCCATGTAATTAAGATAAACAATGACACCTATGATGATAACAATTTGTATTTATATTGCCCTTCAACATGGCAAAACACTGCAAAGTGCTTCACAGGAGTGTTATTGGACAATATCTGACACTAAGCCACATGCATATTAGGACATGTGACCAAAAGCTTGCTCAGACAGGTATGTTTTAAGGAATGTTTTAAAGGAGAGAAATGTAGGGACACTGAGAGGGTTAGGGAGCGGATTCCAGGGCTGAGGGCCAAGATAGCTGAAGGCCAATTGAGTGATGAAAGAAATCAGGAATGCACATAAGCCCAGAATTGGCAGGATGGCAGAGTTCTTGGAGGGTTGTAGGGTGAAAGGTAGTCACAGAAATAGACCATCGACTGATATGAACACGTGGATAAGAATTTTAAGATCAAGATGTTTCTGGACCAGGAGCCATTGTAAGTCAGCAAGCACTCAACACTGAGTGAATGGGACTTGGTGCAGGTTAAACTCTAGCTTGATTCCTTGATCCCAAGTTTCATCTATAAATCTAGAAAGTGAGATATCTATCATGACCATGGGACATGTTTTAGAGCAGTTGACTTCTAAACACCCCTACTTGGGGGAGGCGGGGCTACTTTGGCCTCCTAGCAGGGGATCCTTTGATCTTGCCTACATTATGTCCCTGCTGACACCATAACTCAGACATGCAGTAACTAACTTTAATCAAAGATTCCAAGAAAGAATATGATGGGTTTACGGCATAAAACCCAGACTTCTTTCATGTTTCACTTGTTCTTCTCATATTTTATTTGTTTCATGTAAATTACTTTCTGAAACACTACACACATTATTACTTTGTGAGGGAAACTGACAGGCAGCATGCATAGCCAGGGAAGATGAAGAGGCTGGAACAAAAAGGCAAAATGTTGCCAGAAAGTGACATGCAGCAATTAGAGAAAGGGAAGATGACAAGGTGAGAGCAAGAAGTAGTTGACAGAGAGCGACAGAATGCAAGAAGAACTAGTGCTGCAAGTAAGAGACCAAGACTCTTTAAGGAAGCCCTCATCTAAGACCCTCGTCAAAATTCTGAGTCAGGCTCAATATCGTATTGGCATTAGATCAGACATATGTGAGTAATGTAGTGCAAAAAAGCAGATAAAGGAGCCACTTTCAATGTTGCGCAAATGGTAAAGTACAGTTGCCACTCTACCTGACCCACTGAATGTTCTCCTTTTAGGAGCAACAACAAAATCAAAACTCTTCTTGGAAATATGTCAGAAAATATAACAGCTGAGTAGGATCGCCAAGAAATCTCTTCATTTTGGCTCAAGGAGGAAGAACCTATAAAGTGGCCTATTGTGAAATATTTATTGTTTTAACAAACACAGAAAATGAATGCAGTGACACTGAAAATGTAGAGTATGATACTATAGACTTGCATTAACACTGATGATGATACATTTGGAATATTAACAAACATTGAGGAAATAGATGTAGATTTTGATCTTGAGGATTTTGCAATTTTTAACTATAGGATTTCCACAAAACTAGAGTCGTCAAGTAACTTGAAGCAAATTAAAGTAAATTAATTGTGAAAAGAAATATTTTTTGACAAATAATAATTTTGAGTATAATTTGCATGAATTTAGGAATTATTGTTTCATATTTGTGGGATTAAAATTGTTAATTAAAACAATTGTGTGAAAGAAGACAATTAAGTGAATTGTTGAATGAAACTTGTTGGATATCCAGTCCATATGGCTGTAGGATGAATAGCTCAGTTTATTGTTTCGTAAAAATATTTTCTTTTCTAATTTTTAAATCTTATTTTAAAAAATTGTATCCCTTAATTTCCGAGACATAGGACGGGTAGTCCAGTTTGTTAGAAATAAGAACATAAAATGTTACAGTACTCAGTAGTTGGGGCAGAATCATTTGAGAGATAAATTTAGCATTTAAGGTCAATGGCCTTTCATCAGAACAGCAGAAAGCTTTTAGTCACTGTGACGACTTTTGACCCTGAAGCAGTACAGGAAGGAAAATTTATAATTTCTTTCAAATGTCAAGGAATTTGTAATTGCTTTTAGGGGTGTTTGGGAAGAACTTTTAAGAGTTTTCAGCAATTATAAAGGAATCAATTGTAATTTTCTTCAATAATAAGAAATACTGGTCCATGTGACCTGGCGACCCTTGACTGGGAAGCAGTACCAACAGGAAGGAAGTTAACATAACAAAAGCCGTGTGGCTGGCAAACACAAAGAGCTGCAGCAGAGGGGAGAACAGAAAAGGAACTGTGTGTGTAATACAGTTAAACAGGACAAAGCTGAAGACAGGGTTAGAGCAGAGGTTTAAATTGGACAATTCTATGGCTGTGATTCATTGTGCCAGAGCCAACCATACTGTTTAGTGAGCTTCATTAAAGATAAAGGTGTCTTTGGGGGAACTGTGTCATCAAGACTATCATGACCCTAGCTCATGAGGTTCTGTAGGCATAAGACATTTGCATGTTGACCACCTCAGGGACTTCAGGTGTATTATGGCTGCCATTGAATGTGATTTAAAGGCCAAATCAATTGAGTGGTAAAGTGAGTGTTCCTACATATCAGAGGCCAAATTAAAGCACTTTGGAACTGCATGTGGTGCCACATGTCTGTGAGGTGGGTGGGGGGGGGGGGGCGGGGTGATGTAAGACGTTACTTTGTTTTCTTGACTTTTAAAGTGAAATTTACCTTTTTATTTGAAGTATATTTTGCCTGTTAATTTGCCTGTTAGTTTGCTTTGGTTCTGATTCTTGTTGAAGTAAAAGTTAGAACAAGTGAAATCTTGTTGGTAATTTCTTCATTTGTAGGTCATTTGGTAAATTTGGTTATTTTTGTTTATGGCTCCCCCTCCACCCTACAGAGATCGCAACAGTCACCACTCCGAATAATTCTTCCTTGGCACTAGCTTCCGAAGAAGAGTCTTATTGGACTCGAAACGGTAACTCTGTTTCTCTCTCCACCACTGCTGCCAATCCTGCTGAGTTTTTCCAGTATTTTCTGTTTTTATCTCTTCCCAGGGTTTGGTCTCCACTTTACTGATTTTTCCTCTGATGATGAGGCTACCTCATCAAGCAGCAGGGCTGTCTCTCAGTTCAGCATTATCTCCCTTTGTCTTCATTCCTCTTCCTCCTTTCACTTCCAGTTCCCCCTCAATGAGCTGTCCCCTTCCAGAGCTTAACCGTCCTCAAGGTCCATACTTCTCTGGAGGGATATATTATGGAAAGCGCAATAGACAAACACAGTGACCAGGAGCCTTGAAGCAGGTAATGGAGGTCACCACCCAAATGGTCCGGGCCTGCACCTAGTACCCTCTGAGCCTGCAATGTTCATCGGTTGTGAATTTTTTGTGCTAGCCTTGTCGAAGAGGGCATCCATCACCTTGGTGATGTCAGTCACCTGTGAGGTACTGCAGAAGTCTTTAGCTGACTCTTGAAATGATCCAGCAATGAAGAAGTTCGAGGCCGCAGTTATATTGACTGCTACTGGGAGTGCCCGACGATCATTAGTGTGAGGCGTGAACTTCTCATTGACGAGGCCACAAATGCCTTTTACCATCTGCTAAGAGAATTGCAGCCTCTTTCAGCACTGGTTCTCAGTCATGTCCAGGAATTTGCCTCCACCTGTCGATCCTGTATTCAGGATTATGTTTACTTCTCCTTTATGCCCCTTGTCTCTCTTCTGTGGCCTCCCCATGCTTGGGGCTCTATCCTTCCTGTGCAGGCTGCTCCTTCACATTTTCAACAGCATCGATTTCTGAGGGTGCTGCACCCTTCCTGCTGCTCAGATGGAGTTCAAACAGCCCTGCCCACTGCTTTGATATCCATGTGATGCCAGGAGGATGATGACGCCTGTGAACTGGCAAACTGCATAATGCCAACTCCTCACCTGGCATACCACGGGCTGCTACATCTTTTACTTCAGTCAGGTAAACACTTTAATCTGTTTATTTAGCTTGTGCATAGTCACAGAGCCAAGCAATTACCTTGCTGATGGCTAAATGGAGTTCTTTAACCCCTCCTTTAACCTGTGATTTGCTATCTCACTTACTTCAAGAAATTTTTCTGACCTTCAGGACTTGTACAGGTTGATGCCTGCCTTCAGCTGGTTTGAGGCAGGCAGCTCTTCAAGGCTGGCCACCTCCAGCAAATTCAAAAAATTCAGAAAGACTGGCTTTTACCAAGCCCCTAATGATCGTAATTGGCCTCACAGGAAGGTAGGAAAGTTAGCAGACCTGCACTCACTCACCCTCACCGTCATGAAAATTTCAAGTGACCAGAGCAGAGGCAAGGCACCAGCATGCATGATGTCGCTGCCATTTCTTCTGGAAGCCCACCTCCTTTTGGACCCAATTTGGGCCACAGAAATCTGACCTCTAAAGTTCTTAGAGGGCTTGACAGGGTGAATGCTGAAAGGGTTTTCACCTGGCTGGGGAGTCTAGAGCCTGGATCATGGAGCGGAATTTTCCAGCTCTGCCAGCGGCGGGCGTCGTCGCAGGCGGGATGGGAAAATTTGGAGAGTGGTCATTTTCCTGTCTCACCTATAATGATGCCCCCTGTTGGCAGGACCAGAAAATCCCGGCCGCAGCCTCAGGATAAGAAGTTGGCTATTTATGATTGAGATGAGGAGAAATTTCTTCACTAAGAGCGTTGTGATCCTTTGGAATTCTGTATCCAAGAGTTCTATGGATGTGCAATTGGTGAGTATATTCAGACTGAGCGCATTAGATTTTTTGAATACTAAGGAAATAAAGATATGTGGTGAAAGGGTTTGAAAGTGGAGTTAATGCAGAAGCTCAGCCATAATATTGACAAGGTGGAGCTGGTTTGAGGGATTAGACGACCTGTGTTTCTTACAGCCTCTAACTGTACAAGGAAATGTTCAGCTGAGGTAGCTGGCACCATAATTGCATTAGTTGAAGTGGCAACCAGTGGGGTCCCTAGTTTCTATTAAACAAACCAGGGCATCATTCTCCATTCCCCCGGGCACAGTATATTGGACCACCTCCTAGTCAAACCAGGGTGCTGATCCATCTGTCATGACGCTCAGGGTAAATGCCCCTTTGTGCATGACCATTCAGTGCCTCTCAAATCCTTTGATATTGCACTCAGTAAGTATTAGAGGGCAAGTATGTCATATGTTGACATGAAATTCTTTTGACCATTACTTTAACAAATTGCCAGCCCATTAAAAAAATATGTTAATACTCCCAATTGGAGAAGCGTGAGTTCCATTTATAAAATGCCTTCCTCATGTCAAAGAAATATTTCTAAATGCCTGATGCACATTACTTTTGAATTGCAGTTGCTGTGGAGAATAGATAAAGGAGTTTTCCTCTGACATTTTAAGTGATCATCCATTAATCTTTGGAGAGTGTAATTGTAGGACCAGAGAATTCACAAACTTGGGAGTGCAGCAAAATGAAGTAGTGCCATTGGGGATCTAGGAATTTAAATCTGTTTCAGTAGAAAAGAAATATACTTTGACTGCCTGCTTTTAAGTTTTGCTGAGAGAGCTGGGCTGATTTTATGGCCCCCTGCCAGTGGATTTGCAGGCGGGTTGTGAAATTCCCTGGATGGTCTTGCCACTGCCCTCCCGCTTGCCCTGATCTGTCCGCAGTTTTATGGTGAGATGGGCAGGGCCTAGGCCAGCCCGCCTGCTGCCCATGCCTAATTGAGGCCCTTAAATGGGCAATTAATGACAAAAGAAGGACCAATTCTCACCCAGCCTCAATTTTGCAGCAGGCGGGAGGAGTTCAGGAGCAGGGGGAAAAGTCACCCCGCTTCTGCCTCGGGTGGGAAAGGGGGCATGCGCCGCCTTCAATGACCTCCTTTCCCATTGGGTGCCCTCCTGCCCCATATGGTCTGCCCCCCACCCCCCCCCATCTCCCTCTCTCCCTCCTCAACCCCGGCCTCTCCTTCAAGGCTCCCATCCCTCTGCCCACTTCTCTGCACCTCCCCCCACTCTGCTGTGAGATGATGCACACTTATCTGGCCTTGGACTCTGGAGTCTTTGAATCTGGGCACTGCTTGTGGTCTCAGTCCTGGCCACTGCAGCTACTGGCACTGCTGAGACTGGAGAGCTCTCGAGGGAAGACTTCCTCCTGAGTGAGGGACAGAAGTTAAATGGCTGCAGGGCAGTCAGTCTCGGTGGACTCTTCAGATGACATGCCACCTGAAAAATCTAGCCCATGGTTCCAAACCAAGCTTGTAGCCCCACAAAGACCGGTGATCTTGCTTAAGTGGAGAAAATAAATGACACGCACAAGACCAATTCGCGTTGTTGGAGTTGTGTGTTCGTTCTGGATTTCCTTTTTAGTAATTTATTGTACATGTACCTACACATTGAGGGAATGGAAATCCTTAGAAACTTGTTATTCTCTGCTCCCTTGAAAATCCTAAAACTTACAATCACACAACCTAGCCTTCTTGTTTCCAGTTCACATTTGTCCAATTTACATAATCATGCCTCACAGTCTAACTGTTCCACAAGATAATGTTTCTGTTTCTCTTCTGTACCCTTTTAGCTGCAATTTCATTTTTATACTATGGTGGCAAGGACTGTATACTACTCTAAGTATGGTCGCACCAATGATCTGTGAAGCTGCAGGATTATCCCTCTATTTTGGATTAATATTGACCTTTTCAATGCATCCTGATTTCTGATTTGCTTCGGTCACTGCCATCTAGCACTGTTCAATTTATTGTTAATCAGGGGGCAACCGGAGAAATCTTGTTTTCCAGACACTATATCCTTTCCAATTCAAGCAGTCCCTTTGTGAATATTCTATCCCCTTGTGAAGAACTTTGCATTCCTCAGTTACAGTTGTAAATGACTTCAACAGGGTTTTTGTCCAGAGGTGAACACAAGCAATGTAGGGTTAGATGGAAAGAGGAATATGTGGGTGGCTGGAGAACACAAGGAGGTGGTCAGAAATGGGCTTGCTTGTCAATCAAGGCAATAAGACTAGAGAGGTCACGGGAAATGATGAGATCAAGGGGTGGGAAAAGATATTGATGTGAGAGTTTATCTGGTGTCTTGGACAGAATGTGCTTGCTTTCTTACTGCCTGAAATCAGTATGTTTTGTATAGAAAGAGGTGTGTCTTTTCTTACCATTGAAGTGTGTATTGCAAATAATACAACAGCAAGATTCTGTGGGTTTAAAATAAAAAAGCTTACACATTCACTTACCCCAAATTAATGGAACATCTCACACTCCATCTCACACACGCACACACAGCCACACACAAAGATTGGATACAGATAAAGATAGTGCACTTTTACAGATTACAGTTCATTTAGTCCCTGATTTATGATTTCCGGTCTCCCATGTGGCAGGCCTGTGTTTGTTTTGAATGAATTTGATGATTTAAAGTTGAAGTCAGGATCTTGTAAAAGTAAAGGGCACACAGCAGGTTGTGAGGTTTCTTGTAGTTGAATATCAAGGAGGTTGGTTCTCAGGTGAGCTTTGAAATTGGAACAGGTTAATTACTTAGGCTGCTTGATCACTAGCAGCTAGCTTCAGAGTCTGGTTCTCAGACTGGCTGACAACTGATGGTTCTTAAAATGCAAAGGTGCCATGGCCTTTATATGCAGCTGTTGTCTTGTCAGTACACTCTGCATTCTGCCCAGGTCTCTTTTGGGTCAACGACCACTGTCCACCCTGAATGGCGTAAAGCTAAAAGGTCATTGGTATACAATAGGAGACAGACGGTGGTCTCTCACATTTAACTTGTAGTTAACTGGTCTTGTGCTTCCCTTTGTTGAATTGCAAACATGGCGACATAGAGTCCAGGAGTCCATTGATTCCATTTTTGGAGTAAGCTTCGAACAATGGCAGGTGTAAATTCCACGGATAACATTTGTCTTTGTATGTCCCTTTCAGGGAGAGCCCCCCCGCCCAGGGTGATTCTATTAGAACTTTCCAGAAGCTTGATAGTTTTGTGTTGAATAAGCAAAGATTACCTGACCTGTTGGCATCCATCTTAACAGCACATCAGTGTCCATTTTAAACAAATAAGACAATTCCATACGAGCTGTGCAAAGTTATAAACATGACATGCCTTTAGTGGGCATGATGATGAAGATAGTGTGCCATTTCTGCAGTCAGTTTATAGTATGGCCATAGATGAGAAAAAGAAAAGAATGTTTTTGTCACTGAAAAAGCCTATTATTCTCCAGTATTAGCTGTTTTATTTTTTAACTGATACAATGGACTGGAAACTGATGTGGCCGGTATGCAACAAACCTTGCCTGAGCCTGGAAGTGCTGATTCCTAAAGTGTTCACAAAATGTAAGACTACTGTTTGTCAAGAAAATTTCTCCAGGCTGTTTGCCTGTAATGCAATGAATAATCAATGGCCAGGATTCTCTGGCCCTGCTGTGGTGGGACATGCTGTGGGGCATGTGGCAGCCTAGCCAAAACTCCATTGACTTCCAGCCGGACCTGACAATCCTGGCCGGGGGGTGGGGGGGGGGTGCGCAAAATCCTGACTGACATAACCTTTTGCAAAACTCTGAAGGTTTTAACCTCGTATTTTTATAAAAAGTAAAATTGCCGCAGTTATTTTGAAGTGGCCAAGCTCTTGGCCAGGCCTTTCCCTTTGGCATTTCTGTTAGGTGGCACAAATATCTCAGCGCACAGTGAAAACTCTCCTGAATCCGTGGAATATTTATTGTGAATTCAGGAGCTTTATTGAGACTAGACGTGCATCAGCATTTTATCTGGTCAAACATCTAATCAAATTGTGAGATTTAGTTGCTGCTGATGGTTTGTATTATTAAACAGGTTGTGTGCAAACCTGACACATCGGGAATGGAAGGAAAATATTACCGACCTGGATCCACTAATGTATCTGTCTAACTAAATGTCAGCTGTATTGTCTTTTAATGCTAATATAAAGGTTTTTACTGCCACAAGTTGCGATACGAGTTGACGTTTTTCACACCCGCCATTACATTTAGTGCAATTCAGGGAAAATTCCACCTACAGTCTTTGTGTTATCTGCTGTTCCATGTCTAATTTATAGTTTATGCCAACTCTAATTTGCCTGTTAATTCATGTTTAATTTACATGGATCCTGATTTGTGCTAAAGCAAAGGTTACAAAAAGTGAGACCTTGTTGGTAATTTCTTCATGGTCGGGCGGGTGTCATTTGGTAAATGTTTTTTTTTGGTTTATGGTTCCCCCATGGGGATCATCACACCGATTGATTGTATTCTGGTAAGTAACTTCAATGACCATCACTAAGATTGCAGGGGTCAAAATATTTTTTCTTTGGGGACTCTGAGATTTTCTCGAGGGCTACCTTTTGATTTTTGGGGCTACTTTTTGGCTTTTAGGGGCTCCTTCAAGGTAAAGCCTCCATTAAAGGATTTTAAAGAAATGCGAGATCACAAACAAGTTCCCCTTCAAGTCTCACGCCATCCTGAATTCACACTTTATCACCATTTCTCCACTGTGGCTGAGTCAAAACCTGTATTAATTAAAGAAAGCCTGTATGGATTTGTTAAGGTCAAATCGCGATCAACCAATTTGCTTGAGTTCTTTGAGGTGACAGAGAGGGTTGATGAGGGTCATGAAATTGTGGTGGTGTACCTGGATTCCCAGAAGGCATTTGATGAAGTGCCACCCAATAGGCTTGTCAGCAAATTTGAAGCCCATGGAATAAAAGGGACAATGGCAGCATGGGTACAAAGTTGGCTGCATGACAGGAAACAGTGGTGGTGAACAATTGCCCTTCAGAATAAAGGATAGCCTATAGTGGGGTTCCCCAATTGAGGATGAACAAAACTTGGCAATATTGTGAACCATGAGGTAGGTAGTTATAAACTTCAGGAGGACTTAAACTGGCTAATAGAATCATTGGACAAGTGGCAGAGGAACTTTAATGCAGAGCAGTGTGAAGTGGTTCATTTTGGCAGGAAGAATGAGGAGAGGCAATATAAAGTAAAAGGTACAATTCTAAAAGCGGTGCAGGAATAGAGACTTGGGGAGTATATGTCCACAAATCATTAAAGACGGCATAGCAGCTTGAGAAAATGGTTAATAAAGCACACAGGATCATGGGCTTTATAAATAGGGGCATAGCATGCAAAAGCAACCTGATGAAGTTGCTTCTGATTTGGCCTCAACTGGGGTGTTGTGTCCAATTCTGTGCGCGACACTTTAAGAAGGGTGTGAATGCATTAGAGAAGGTGCAGAAAAATTGATGAGAGTGGTTCCAGGGATGAGAAACTTCAGCTACGTAGGTAGATTGGAGAAACTGAAGCTGAAACTGTGCTGCTTAGAGAAGAGAGGATTAAGGGAAGATTTGATAGAGGTTTTTAAAATCATGCGGGGCCTGGAAAGCAGATAGGGAGAAACTGTTCCCATTGATGGACAGATTGAGAACCAGAGGGCACTGATTTAAGATGATTGGCAAAAGAAGCAACAGTGATGTGAGGAAAAATCTTTTGCGCAGCGTGTGGTTACTATTTGGAATGCTCTGCCTGAGAGTGTGATGGAGTCAAATTTAATCAAGGCTTTCAAAAGAGAATCGGATAATTATCTGAAATGAAACAATTTGCCGGGCTACGGAGAAAGGTGGTGGAGTGGGATTGGCTGAGCTGCTCTTCCAGCGAGTGGACACAAACATGAGGGGCTGAATGGCGGCCTCCTGAGCTGTAGCCATCCTATGATTCTATTTTCCTAACTTACAGTACTGTGGGTGTACCTATACCACATGACTGCAGCGGTTCCAAAACGGGGAGTCATCACCACCTTCTTGGGGCAATTAGGGAAGGGTAATAATGCTGGCCTTGCTATCAATGTCCACATCCCACGAACCATAGAAATAAATATATTAGTGAAGAATATTTTAATGTTCAATTGTTAGCATTTCCAGTTAAATAGGCTGATTGCAAGAATTTGCTTAGCTTTTGTTAATAGTGTAATAAATCGATTGACTTCCTCCCAAGTTTAACGTGAATCCTGCATGGAAAGTCAACATTTCTCATTTTTCTCAGGATCACAGTACCCCAGGTGATTTTCAGATGATGCAAAGAAAGCTATGGCACCATTTAAATAGCTGCAGGGTGCTCTCCCAGTGTCCTGGCCACTCACATCGCTAAAATAGAATAAGTGGTCATTTGTCTCAGTTTTGTTTGTGAGATCTTACTGTGCAGAAGGCATGGGGAAATTTTCATATTCCCTTGCCCCCACCCCCACCCTCACCACGACCAATAGGTGGGATGCAAAGAAATACAAAAAGGTACAGAAAAAGGGAGAGGGAAATGGAGAGAATAGTATCAATAGCACCTTGACGACCTCTAACAATCTCTGGCCCAGATGCTGCTGCTGCCTTTAGATGTTCCGGGTAAATTATTTACAGCTGAATATTTCACAGACAGGTTTCATCTTAGGACAGTGGCTCTGGTACAAAATGACACCCCCAAAGTACAAGCTCTTTTCCCCTTCCCCAAAATACGTCTTTTAAAAAAAAATGTTTTCTTTGCTCCTGGCAGTCACCCCGAAGATTTTACGCTGGTCTATGAGCTGCAGGCAATATTGATCAAAATCAAACTTGTAAAATGCCTTAAATGACATAAAATCACACTAATCCTGTTTGTTAAGTCTGATATGTGGTCTGGGACATCAGTTACCCTAAATGACATAAAAGTGCTGACAAGTTTCTGAGAAGGAGTTTTTGCTACTCAGATGTTACCTTGCTCAAAATGCAGTGGAAACCCCGCTTCTCAGTCCAGTGAACGAAAGACAACAGAGTGGGAACAGGTCTTAGGAATTGCCTGACCAATGAATTCTCAAATATGCTAACATTGCAATACCCCTTTCCTCCCAAGTCTTGGCTTGGGAGGCTACTGTGTTATGCAGTATTTACATTTGTGTCCTGGCTTTACACTGTTGGTGATTTTCAGATCGTACATGTTCTAGGATGTTTGCAATGATATCACCGTTTCCCTTTCCTGCATCTAGATTACTGCATATTCAGCATCACTAACAATAAGGGATTCTAAATCATGTTGTGGTTTTTGCCACAAATTGCTCATCAGTGTTCGCAATTCAAGTTTTTCTCAGCATTACCTTACAAATAGATTTTAACTCTTAAACACACTCTTAAATTTGCATTAAGTAAACAATGATTTATTTGGTTGAAAACTCATGGCAGAAAGCTCAGTGGAATTGTTTCCTTCCCCAAGAGTTTGTGGAAGTACATGGCTCACTTGTGCCATTATTCTAAAAGGAAGACAACTTTGCATCGGCAGTGAATAAGCTGTTAGAGAGGTCACTTTACTTAAACTTCTAATTCCTGCAAACTACAACAGAATCCCATTTAAGATCAAGGGCGGAATTTTACGGCCCCGTTGTGATGGGGATGGGGTTGGAAAATGCAGCGAGCTGTTCAAAAGTCCATTGACTTTGGCGGTACTGGAAAATCCCACCAGTGGGAGGGGCTGTAAAATTCCACCCCGACAATTAGGCTTTTTATAACGGGATATCTATACGTTGATGGGCCATGCAGTGTGCTATACTTAATCTCAGAATGTGGGTAATGCTGGCAAGGCATATTTATTGCACATCCGTGGATAGTTCAAGAAGCCGTACTACAATGTGACAAGTTTGAATAGGCGGTTTGGGTTATAAACAGGTGCAGAGCAATTTACAATTGGTCTTGATCTCCTGCGAGAAGTGCCTTGGGTGATGGACTAATATTTTAATATGTAAGGCCCAGTTCACTTTTTTATTTAACCTGGAATGAGGAAAAAGGCCATTCTAGATTTAAAACTCCTCTCAGGTGACCATTCAACGTTTTCAGTCTGCCCGGGTCCTGAGGTAGAGGCTAGTTACTTCTCCTAAAAGGAAAGGGCAAAAGTAGTTGCATATAAACAGTGACTTGCAATGCAATCTTTATAAAAAATAGGGCGCTTTTGAAGTAAAAGTAGAGAATGTTGGAAATGTTCAACAGGTCTGGTGAAAGTTTAATCGTTAACTCTGTTTCTTTCTTCAAAGACCTGCTGAGCACTTCGTGTTTTCCGTTTTTATTTCACAATAGTGTTTTGCTCTTGAAGTACTTTTGAAGCTGCAGTCACTATTGCAATGGAAGGAAATGGGCACCATTTTGTGCACAAGATTCCACAAACAGTAATGGCTCAGGTTTTGTGGCCAGTGGCAAAGTATGAGTGGTTGCTGTTCATCTCAATGACAGTTGCCCAAAGTGTGTTTGCAGGTTTTTGAGCAAAAATTTGCTTTGATCAAAGGTCTGATCCAGCATTGTCCCCTTTACAGGGCATCTGTGCTCTGTGAGCAGGGAAATAAAATGAAAGGCTCTTCAACCAATCAAATTGGAAAATCCGCACTGAGATGCACATGTGCACGTGTGCACACACACGCGCAATCGAAGCCGGGAAGTAAAACTTTAAATTATGTACAAAAAGCGAAATAAAGATTGGGAAAGATAGGATTAAGAGTGAGATAAGATACGGACAAGGTTTAAAAAAAAAAGGATTTTATCCAACATGACTTAACTTCTGAAAGAATGATACTTCACTGTTATAAAATTAAATTTTCAGATGCAGAGGAGTTGTTTGGCAGTAATTATCACTTCTCACATTTGTTAAAAATGCAATTACTCCTGAATGCCCCAGCTCTAACTTCTTATGGCATCTGTTGTGGGGAATTAGTGGGCAAGTACTGCAACCTCACAGCACTTCGACACATTCAATACCAAGTCTATCGGCAAGATCTGTTGCATTGCGCCCTGTGGCAGAGTAGGTAACTTGGACCACAACTTATGGAGTTATGCATTTAACTGTGCATATGCAGACACTGGATTTTGCAGCCCAACTTTCTCTTTGATAACATTGAGGGCTAGTAGCCACAATATTATTCTCAGCGCAAAATTTTGATCAATGAGTTCATGGGTTTTTCATTGATATTGGCTGATGGATAACTATTGTCGGGGACACCAGGGAGAACTCCCTTGCTCTCCTTTTAATACTGAGAATATTTGACATCCACCTGAGCAGAGGTTTAAGGTCTGATATAAAAGACAAGGGCATCACTCACTCAGCACTGTCAACCTGGATTATATGCTAAAGACTCAAGTAGGTATCAAACCCGTAATCTTTAGCCTCTTGAGGCAAGAGTACAACCAACTCAACTGAGCCAAGGCTGACATTTTGAAACATTCAGATTTCCTGCATCTCTGAAGTGCTGAATGAAAAGCTATCCATTTGGCCAAGGAATGGTTGATAAAGAAGAGAAAAATCCATAAAAAAGCAATTCATGAAAATTGATAACACCAGTCTTAAGATTAAACTGTGCCAAACGTAGTGTACAAGTGTTTCACCCATGGCTTAACACCTCCATTGAAACAGTGAACAATTGAGTCACTTACACAGTATTAGTCTTTTGGGTACAAATCTTCACACAGCGCAATTTTGAGATAATTCTCTGCTAAACCTATTGTCTGAATAATTTCAAAAAAATCAGAACCATGAAAAACCTGGATGTTGAACCCAATTTCAAAGGTATAGACTGCTGTATCTGGTGAACATTTATAAGTATGGGTTTTACATATTTGAGAAGTAGCCCTTAACTGGGTTTCCTTTGAATTCCATCCCAGGAGAGATGTCAGAATAGCTTTCTTTCTTAGCTGGAAGCAGAAAGGCATTTTCAGAGTGACCTTCAGCACATATCTTGAAGGGCTTGCATGCTCCTTATATTTGGACATTCTCATGACCCATTTCCCTCACGACACAATGCATTTCCATCAAAGAATAAGTTTCCCAGCAGCCTAGTTTATTTCCGTGATGGTCAGACTTAGTCTTTTAGTCAGGTTCTCTTTTATCGCTTCACCAGCAGGGTCTGAAATTCCGATTGGTTTGATAGCCAAAGGCACGCTTCTAATCTGTAAGACACGTAAAAATAAAATGTACCTGTTGGGGTGTAGGGGCGATGAACAGCATCTTGATAAAATATAAAAGAAAACTGTAACTGCCTTCCCTAATTTCAGTGCACATCATTGATTGAATTGGAGTTGGTGTGAGATGGATAGTGATGTCTAGAACTGCAAAAGGAGTCTTGTACAAACCAGCTGAATTCTGTAGATCTAAGGCAGCAATTCAGCTTGAGTAGTCAGAATGACATTTTATAAACCCAGATGAACCCATGAACTTGATGAGTGTATTTATTTTACCTGTTAATCTCTAATTGATAGATTTGCCTTTGCCACAAATTGTTCTTAGACTTAACATGTTAATCTTTGGTGTTTTGACCTTTTAATTAAGTGCTAGATTCAGCTGTAGGTCAATGCTCCCCACCCTTCTCAAATTTAGACATTTATTCCCTATCATAGAGGGCATTAGAATTAGTGTGGTGGTGCGTCTGATCTCCCTGTGCAGTTGCACCTATCCTGTGTTACTGCTATTTCCAATCTAATGATGGCATTTAACCTTGTCAGTAATGGTTGGTGTTATAAATGGGAAGAGTGCTGAAACTCAGCAGCTTTAAGTCAGCACTGAATGATATAGCCTTCTGTTTCCTTTTCTGACATAGCACTGGGCCTGAGGAGCTCAAAAACAGCTCAGATGTTCGTACTGTAAAACAATCTGCCTAGACACAGGAGCCCAGTTAGTTATATGGTGGATGGGGGCTTTTTGCTGCTTCAAAGGAAGTTGGTGACTTGACTTTCCAAGCAGACTGTGGAATTGCTATGTTAATATTTGAAATAATAACAATTTAGAGTTTGTGTTGAGAATAATAATCCTTCGGAATAAAAGGTAGACATCCCATTTGTTTGTGAAATGAAGCCTGCTTTATTTTATGTAGTATTAACTTTTAGGTGACACTCAGTAATTTTAACTGCAAAAGATGAGTGTTTTTTGGTTGGGTGCATTTAAAATCTGAACCCACCTGTTCCCTGTTGAATTAGAAACAGGACAGGGCAGGCGACCAATTTGAATTCAGGAGGTGGGTTGGTTGTTGAAGCTTTAAAAGGAATGGGTGCACCTTCATTATAACAGTTTCTATTGTTAACTCATGCTGGTTAGGTTTCACTGGCCTCTTGAAACCCAGCAGTAATAGGAGGTGAGAAGTATTAGATCCATAAGGTAAGTGCCTTTATCACAATGCTTGTGGGCTAAGAGGAGCAAGAGCCTTTCCAACCAAGCCCAGCAAGTTTCCCCATAATACCAGAGCTCCCCACCCTTCCCCTGCCCATGCCATATTTCTGGTGTCCCATCACTACCAACAATAGAAACACAGTTTTCCCTCACCATCCTGGCAATTGGGCAACCCTTTCAACCACCATCTTGATCCACCCCACCCCCTGAACACCATATTGCTCTGCTCCCTTCCAACCACCATCTAGTGTCAGCCCTTTCCAATTCAACCCACCCTGGTCTCAGCCCCAACTGCAATCACTCCCGGCCTCACTATCTGCCCTTCTGCTGTAGGCCTACCCATTGGACCCAGCCTGGCCACTGGCAGAAAACTAGAAAAAATTATTAAACATCTTTCTACGGTTAAAAAGCACAGGAATCCTGCATTTCCAGTTCCAGTTCCTCATTTGTAACTCCTCCCCTTTGCTTCAGATGCACAGCCCCATAAATATTGGGTTATTTTAACAGTTAAATATCCTGTTAAACAGAAAAGTGAGGACTTTATCCTAACAACATTTCTGATAAGTTTGATAGAATTACTGCACGAGTACAAACCATTTGGCCCACTGGTTTGTGTCCTGGCTTAAGCTCTGCATCACCTCCTCTCATCTAACCCTATCAGCATATCCTTCTGTTGCTTTTTCACTCATACTTAGCTAGTGTTATGGACAGGAGAGAGAGGCAAACTGAACTCCTTTATTCTCCCGCCATCTGTCCATAAGCAGAAGCGGTTTTTGCTTTTAAGGATAGGCTGTGGTGATTACTCCAAAAACCCTTGATTTGTGTAGTCCATCAAGTAACTCGCAGCAAACTCTCATAGGATTAAATCAGAAGTTTAGTTTATTTACATATTCAAACACGGAGGATGATCGCAACTTCATACACAAGTATACAGTACGGGGGATAGAAAAGAAGAGGTTACACAACTATGAATAACTCAACAGTAAAAAGAACCACAGAAATAGATATCAGTTTTCGTAATTTCCAGAGCCCAGAAAATCCAAACCCAGAGGGTTTCCCTCATGGAGAAGTTCCAATTGAGGCACCATCCTGGCTGAAGGCAGTAGTGCAGAATTCTGTTAAAGATGATGGTGGCAAGGTGAGATAGGGTTGATATTGAGATATTTGGTCTGCTAGGCAGGTAGTGGCCAGTGGCTTCCAGATAAATGGGTTTCGAAGGGGGCTTGTTGCAGGCTGCTTGATCAGTCAGCAGTATGCCTTGGGAACCCACTGTGCTACACAGATCTCACCCGGCCTGAGTCAGGAGGTCGGATGAGATAGGAGTGACTGGATTTCAAGATAAGCAATTATGAATGGAATAGCAATCTGACTCAATTGCCACTCCACTGGAAGTTGTTGGGTACTAGGGATAGTTTTGAGTCAGTTATATGTGTATTTGTAAGTGTTAGGAATGAGTTTTATCCATAAATTTAAGTTTAATTTGGATTTCTGTATTTGTGTGTTAAGAAAGAGGGAACTTGAGTTTTAGTTTCACTTTAAAAGATGCCTGCATTCTAATGTGGTTTTACGACTCTTAAAGTGGAGTTAAAACAAACATAAGGTAGAAAAAAACTGTGCTGTTGCCTAGCAACAGGAGGCCCACACAGAGACAGAAACAAGCAGAGAAAGTAGTTTCAGCTCAATTGGTGATTCTGCTCTAAGTTGAAGGGAGCAGTTTAAGTCTCTCTCCAGCTGATGTACTAGCAGATTGCTGAGGAAAATAAGTTGAAGAATCTTAGGTGAATTGCTCCAAAGTTAAAGTAATGGTGAATGTATGTGAGTTCAGGATCTCAAGGGAGATGCCAAGTTTCCAGCAGTCTACTGGGAGAGGGAACTGCAGGGAACAGGTCCTAAAGAAAAAAAGAGGCTCCAAGAAGCCCCTTAAGTTAAGTCAAATGACAAGGACAGGAATATGGAAAACACCTGTTCAGCAGGTGTTAAAAGCAAGGAGCAGAGAGAAAGACTTAAAGGGAGAAATCTACAGGATGCAGACTTAAAGCAAAATAGGCTTGTGAGAATCCAGAAGATCCACGGAGACAGCCGAAGATCTGTAACTCTTTATTATGGGTATGTAAGTCAGTGGTGTTCGGTTGGCACGGTGGAGCATTTGAGACAGAATGCTTGGCAGGCAAAGCTTGAATGCCTGTGTTCATCCAGAAGGGAGGAACATCAGAAACAGAGTTCAAAACCCTAGAGGTGGACCCTTGTGGAACGCTTCTGAGAGAAAGCATCATTTGGGAGAAGATTCCAAAGCGAGTTCTTTGAGACTGGAGATTGGAAACCCCCATGTGAAAGGCAGAGTTCAGTGAGACCGGTTGTCTCATGGTGTGACAAGAGGAGGGGATGTTGATGTGAGATCCATAGCATCTGTTTGAGGTGGCATCTGTCACTTGCTTTCAGTGTGGTTGCCTGACCTATTGGTTTACATGAACTGTGTACATACTGTGAACATTACAGTGTAAAATAGCTTTTGTAACTTGCATTATCCTTATGAATCTGTATACATCTGTAAACGTATAGTTGTGGGTGAAGGAGTATTGTAATATAGTTCATCTTTTCTTGTTTAATAAATGGGTTATTTTTCTGTTAAACGTTCATCGGTTGACTTCTGTAACTTTGTTCAGTAGCTGCCTTCCATGTTTCTAAAGAAAAAATAAAAGTTAGGATCTGGCAAGCCAGGTTCCATCCTGGGATTTGACTTGTTACGTAGTAGCATCAGCTGGGATCATAACAGGTCCGAAACTAGTCTATCCTCCGATGTGTTACCGTTGTCAAGAATATTATTCATGTTGCTGGTTACAGTTTGGCTGCACTTGAAGAATTAAGCAGAACTGAAGAGCAGTACAAAATTCTGTTAAAATATCAATTTTGCATTATAAATAATCATTCTATTCAGGGTCAGCAAGTTACCAATAGGACATTCAACATGCATTGTATCTCCTGACATTCAATGTAATGTTTGCCTGGCATAATTTAATTTCAATCTTTCTGTTAAAGGATTCAAAGTAGGGACTTAAAAAAGAATCTGAACAAAGATGTAATTAAAGGTTAAGATGTGTCAAAAGGACTCGACAGCTGCTACTGCGAGTTCAGGAGTACTTGCATGCATAACTTGCAGTTAACAAATATTGATCCAAGCTGCAAAAAAATAGCCTCATGACCTTGTACAGAGCTGTTGAGTACCTGCAGCAATTCAACTTGGACAATCATAAGCTGATGTTTTATTAAAGCCACTCCGTGACTCCAAATTGAAGAGGTATTTTCTTTTATTACTTAATCTTCTTTTGCAGGTAAACTGCCCAAAACTGAACATGTTAATCGTTGGCGTTCAGATTTTTAATTAAGTGTTGGGTTCAACTGTGGGCCAATAGCATACCCCACTCCCCTCCACCACCACCCCCCAACCCCCCACCTCAAATTTATCCATCCATTCCTTATCATGCAGTGGAGGGCAGAATTAGACTGGCACTACTCCTGATATCTCAAGAAATCAGGCACCATTTCATTGTGTTGGAAATGAAGGTAACAGTTTCTAGAATACAAAGGTTACCATTTCAGTGCAATGCCTTCCATCAGTTACTGTCAAATGTGTTGTGTATTTTCCAACATGATTTTGTCTCATTCCAGATTTTCAATATCTGCAGCGTTTTTCTTTCTCCATCTGAGCACTTGATTGCATTTCCCAGTGAGGGGGTTGGAAAGGGCAGGTGTATTTTTTTTAAACTCCTATCGCATACTTCCTGTTGAGCTGGTCTGCTGTTTGAGCCTCGAAAATTTTAAAATCTCTGACCTGGTCCATAAGTTGACGCAGACAAGCTTAGCTTTTTGAAAAAATATTTAAAATACAACGGACATATGGGGCAGCATTTTCACCCTTTAGGGGGGTGGTGAGGTTTTGTGTGGCAGTGGGCACGAGCGGGCGGGTTCCCGATCGGCGCGCGTTGCCATTTTACATGGATGGGCCTTCCCAGCATGACGTGCGCCAGGAAGCCCTGTGCGGACAGTGGGTGGGATTCCCCGAGCCAAGAGTGCGCTCTTTCGCCCATGCTTGCGAAAGAGCACACAGATCTCCCTGAGGCAGATCGATGTTACTTATAAAAAGATAATATATGATGTGAAAAATCTTATTGACATGTCCCCTCATGTGACGCTGTCACACGAGCTGGGACATGTCAATTACTTTTATTAAAAATGTAACACAAATTTTAAATCCCTCATGAAACCTCATCCTGCCCACGGATGAGGTTTCATGTTTTTTTCTGTAGGCGGCCTGGGCTGTTCGCCTGCCCCACCTTAAGGTTGGACGGGCAGCATTCTTAACAACTTTAATTGGTTTAATAATGGCCTTTATAGACCTTTGACAGTTCGGCAGGCGCGCAGCCACATCGGCTGTGCGTCTGCCGAACTGACAATCTAAATGACGCACGGTGATGTCAGGACGCCTGCCCGACGTCACCGTGCATCATTTTACACGTCGGCACACGGGGGCAGGGCCCGCTCGCTGAAAGGAGAATTCAGCCCCTCCAACCTTTACTGCCAGTCAATTAGATCATGGCTGATTTGTATCATAGCTCCATCTTAACTCTGCTTTGGTTCTATAATCCCTTAATACCCTTGCCTAACAAAGATCATATCAATCTTGGTTTTGAAATTTTCAATTCATCTAGCCTCCCCTTTTGAAGGAGAGGGGAAAATTCCAGATTTTCAGTACCCAGTACCCAGAACAGCCCAGGAATAAAGTTGTTATTCCCTTTGTTCTGGTCTCTACCACAAAAGGAAATGGTTTCTCTCAGCCTAACAAACCGTTTAATCATTTTAAATATCTCAATGAAATCACCTCTTAATTTTCTACGTGCAAGGATGTACAAGCTTAATCCATGTAACCTGTCCTCATAATTTAACTCTTGAAACACCACCACCAATATTTATTTCCACACTGTGTTCTATTTTCTTATGTCAAGCCCTGGCATCAGAACAAAAATCCATGTGACTGCAGGGCATTATCAACCAAATTTTGCCCTCATTAAAATGCTTACCACACAGCTCAGTATTACAGGCAAATTCTGTGTTCCTTCTCTGTTGTGATGCTGTTAAGCTCATAAGTAAAGGGTGGAGTTGTGCCTATCCATTGTCCACTCAGGCCTCCAAACACACCCTCTACCAGTGGGAGCAGGCGAATCCGGCCTATGTCACTCAGTGGGGACATATTTAAATCCCGCAATTTGTTTTGGGATTTTTTTAAGTTATTTTTCCACAGAAAAGATATGAGGAAAGCAAGTCACATCGAAGTGCACGTCAAAGCAATTTTATGAAGTAAATTTGTATATCTCTACTAAGACTTCAAGTTATAGTCTGAGTCAAAAATCAGTAAACATCTCACACCCATTGTAATGGGAAGCCCCTAATCCTGAGCTCTCAGCAAAGACCTAGGCTCTACTATGGAGTTTTGGGTTGTGGGCACCACAGACAAAAAGTCGGAGCAGCGGGAACTCAAGTTTTTAAACAAAAAGCTGCAAGGGTAAGCTTTGGCCTGGCTCAGAACAAGAATGCTGGAGGGTAGTTAGGAGTCATTTCGTTTAAGCCCAGGATGATGACCACTGTTGTGGGAAAGCATAGTGTGTTTGTTGTTTTATATCATTGCTCTCTCTCTTTCTCTAGTGTGCCTTTGCACAAGCTGCAGGATTTAACATTGGATCTGATAATAGCGATTCCATTTCAAGGACACTGATAAATGAGCCTACAATATGAATAACAACTATCGTGAATAATAGTCACTCTGTGTTGAGTGGAAGAGTATTGTAAACCTGTTTAATAGTTTCCTGGCGTGATCATGTAGGTAATTAAAGTTGTTAATCACATGTTTACAACATATTAAGCTATATATGCACTTTGTTCTTGAACAAGCCTTCTGAAGCCCTAATACATTTCGAACTATTTTTTACTGCTGGAGATAACCTTCCAAATATCCAGAAAAATCAGGAATCTGTCAGTTTTAAGAACTGATATGCGAGGATGATATTGGACGGAATCATCTCGCATCGAGGGTTCTGAAGTTGGAACTGGAAGTGGCAGCGCTTCCACTGGGAGGCAGAGCAGGTGGCCCCACACAGTCACATGGTGGCCAGGCAATTAGATATGCAGAGGTGAGAGCCAATCATTTGGCGGGGACGGGCAGGAAGTCGCTGACCCTGCCATTATCTCTTGTGGTTGAATGTCCGGGCGCCATATTTGAATGGCATCAGCACAGGCACCCACTACTTGACATCCAACAGCATCAGTCTGGCTGTTTGTGAGGTGTTTGTAATCCCTGCATCTGCTGCCATATCTGTGGGTGCCTTACTGAATGTGGCTGGAATCTGGATGTACTGAGGGTGTCACAGACCTATTTGGCCTGCTGCTCCATTCAACTTGTTTTGCCTTTGGTGACCCGCAACGTACCTACCCCATCACCCTTGACCAATTATCATTCACCCTAGAGCTTCGACCCCACCCAGTCACCATTGGTTAGCTCCCCCAGCACATTGGAACAGCATCTCCCTAACCTTGACCTGCCATCCATCATCCTCAATCCTCCCTCTATCATCCTTGATCTGCCCTCTGTTACCCTCAATTCTCAGGACCTCCCCATAATTATGCTTGACCTAATGTCTGTTGACATTGACCATTCCTGTGTATTCCAGCCTCCTCTCTCTGTCCGCCATCTGGCTTTATAGGGATGTCACCACCCTCCCTCCCTTGGTCAACCACACACTGTTCCCCTTTCATGGCCATTTCCCTCCCTTCCTCCTTCCCTCGGTCAGCCATGCCTCTCTCCCCTTTCACCTCCGCCACACAATCTCCATCATCAATGCCCCCTCTCCCCTTGTTCAATAAAGCTTTCCATACAAGAACAGCAGCTCCTACTCAATCCAAATCCACGAGGAAGACTACCTTGCCTGCTCCACACCACCTTTAACTAGTTGTGAATCTGAAAGCAGGTGTTTCTCGTTTGCTACAGACTTAATACCAAAGGTCGAATTTAATCCGGTGAAGTTGTGTTTTAATGAACATACATGACATGCTAATATTAAAAAGTTCCCACAGAACTTTGTGGGCCAGAGTGATGGGCCATGCTGCTGGATCTATAAGAGGGAGGGAAAAATTAACCCAATTCATGCAGTAAATAGGAGAACTTTATTTTCCAAGTTCCATTATTTAGGTGTAATGTATCAGTTGCGTGTACTGAAGAAATGGAAATCCTGTTTATAATGAAAGAAAAAAGCTAGTTTACCTCCAGGTAAAACAAAATTATGGATGGTTATAAAATCTGTTTTAAAGAGAATTGAAGTTCTCCAGGTTCATTCATTCATCCCTCAAACATTTCTGTCAAAACAAAATAACTTAATTTATCTCATTGGCTGTTGGACCTTACAATATGCAAGTTGATTGTTGCACGTCCCTAAAAGAAAAAGCAATAGTAACTAAGCTTCAACAGTCACTGGTTGTCAAATACTTTTGACCTGAGATTCTGATATGTGCTTTACAAATGCAAGTTCTTTATTGTGGTTTCTTATTTCGTTTGGACAGCAAGTGTTGGTAAACAATTTCACTGGTGCTCATCATAACTAAACCCAGGTCTGTTCTCAGCCATCATCAACGTATAGGAGCTTCTGCCTCATCAAAGGGCACTGAGGCCAATTGGACAATCTACCTATTGCCTTAGCTGAGTTCCAATAAATTAGCCCTGCTCAGGTATCAAACCAAGCATCTTCAGTGTTAAACATGTTACCCATGACTCAATGCTAGCATTCTCATTTCTGAGTCAGAGGTTGTGGTTCAATGCCCACTTCAGGTATTTGAGCACAAGACCTAGATTTTTAAAATTTGTTTATGGGATGTGGGCACCGCTGGCTAGGCCAATATTTATTGCCCATCACTTATTGGCCTGGAGAAGGTGGTGATGTGCTGCCTTCTTGAACCTCGGCAGTCCAGGGGCAGCATTTTCCTGTTGGCGAGTGGGGGGTGGACCAACGCATAAAATGATGTGCGGTGACATCAGACGGGCGTCCCGACATCCTCAGTTCCTTATTGCATTTTCTCCTTTTTTCCCCACCACCGTCCCCTCCCCCCACCCCATTCCCTACAGGGCCGTCAGTCACTTGTTCCATGTTGTTCTTTACACAATGCTACCCCCGTTCTGCTATAATCACATTCTGCTTTCTTACCTTTACACAGCTATTAGCACCTTTTTTTAAGCCCTAACCACTACCTTAACAATCCATTTGTCCTTTAGTTCATGACATCTTTGTCAATCCCTCCTTTGTCCCCACCTATCACTGGCCTTCTATCCAGCTTCATCTGCCCCAACCCCCACCCCCCACTTTAAACAGTATAAATTTCATCACATTTCCACTTCTGCTCAGCTCTAAAGACGGATAATAACAGACTCGAAACGTTAACTTTGTTTTTCTCTCTCCACAGATGCTGTCAGACCTGCTGAGTTTTTCCAACATTTTCTGTTTTTGTTTCATATTTACAGCATCCGCCGTATTTGCTTTTATAATGACTTTGTACTTTGAGTTTAAATTCCACCAGCTGCTGTGTTGGGATTTGAACCCGTGTCCCCAGAGCATTTGCATGGGTTGTTCTTTCACATGATGCTACCCTTGTTCTGCTATAATCACATTCTGCTTTCTTACCTTTGCGCGACTATTAGCACCTTTTTGTCAGCACTAGCCACTACCATTAACAATCTCTTTGTTCTTTAGTTCATTACATCTTTGTTAATCCCTCCTTTGTCTCCATCTATCACTGGCCTTCTATCCAGCTCCACTTGCCCCACACCCCCTTAAACAGTATAAATTATATACTGTTATGTACTATAAATAGATTTGTGTGGGTCTCTGATTACTAGTCCAGTGACATTACCACTACGCCACATTCTACCCTGGCTGATGTACTAAGTGAGTGCTTTTGGAGGTTCCATCTTTAGAATGAAATAACAAACCAAGTTCTCATCTGCCCTTGCAGGTGAATGCAAAATGTGGTGGCTCTCTTTGAAGATGATGTCCTGGCCAAAATTTATCCTCTTGACCATAATCAGTAAAACAGATTATCTGTTTTATTATCACATTCCTGTTTGTGGGACTTGCTGGTGCAAATTGGCTGCCTTGTTTCTTGTATTACAACAGTGACTGCATCCATAAGTACTTTCTTTAATGGCTGTAACATACTTTGGAACATCCAGATGGTTGTGACAGGTGTGATAGAAATGCAAGTCTTTTTTTTATGGTTTGGTACCTCACCTGTATCCACTGAGTTGCTCAGTCAGTCAGGAAAGCTGCTGTTACTTATAAATCTGCTAAATGTTCATTAGTGAAGGATTTCCTAATGGATGACACCAGTCCTTGCTCCTAAAACCTGTTCTGAGAGTACCAAGTGAAGTAGCTGATGTTCAAAGCATGAGAAACCAGCAAGAAATTTATATTAAAAATCCTGCCATCATGTTATGTAGCATCTCATATATAGCACTTTCAATGAAGGCACTACATAGATGCTATTAGCCAAAATTTGACACCAAGCCAAATAAGGGGATAGTGGGACAGGCAGCCAAATGCTTGGTCAAAGAAATAGTTTTTAACAGATATCTTAAAGGAAGATAGAGAGATGGACAGGCAGAGACATTTAGCAGGGGAATTCCAGAGCTTAGACCTAAGCAGCTGAAGGCATGGCTGCCAATTAAAATCAGGGATTTGGAAGAGTGTAGAGATATTGGAGGGTTGTCAAGTTAGGGGATTTTGTCCATTCACAAGTGAGAGCTTAAAGTGGGGATTTGGATGCAGGACAGTAATGGAATGAATTCATTAGAGGGGGGATTTTAGGAACTCATACTTGTGGTATAGAAGTTCTCAAGTTAAAAATGGATGAGCGTAAGAGGGCAGGGAGCAGATACATGATTTTTTGATACAAAACACAACACATGCTTGAAATCAGGCACAAAACAGAAAACGCTGGAAGTACTCAACATGTTTGGCAGCACCTGGAGAGAAAAACTGAGTTGATGTTTTAAGTCAATGAACTTCCAACAGAGTCATCGATCTGAAACTTTAACCCTGTCTCTCTCTCTCTCCACAGAAGCTGCCAGACCTGCTGAGAATTTCCTGTTTTTATGCCCCATTTTCCTGATTTTTCACCCAGTGGGTGAATCCCTGACCTGCTACTGGAGCTTCATGTGAAAATAAGCAAACAATTTATATGTGCGGTTGCTGCTTCTGATATTTTGAACTAGACATAACCAGTTATTTTGCATTAATGGCATAGCTTAAGGTGTAGCCACATTACAAACACCTAGATAATTCTGGGATTCTCATCTTGGGCATTTGCTGTTTAAAATGGCAGCTGTTTGGTTAACATTTCTACTTAGCAGAGTGAAAAACACACTTTGGGTAATGGAAGCACTTTTTAATCCAGTCTCAACATCAAGCATTCTCAGGTAAGTCGTATGCAGGCGAGCAGAACAAGGCATCTTGATCCTACTCATTGTATTTTACCAGCATAATATTAATTCTTTTACCACCCATGATTGTGTCCTCTGAGTGAGGGCCCCAATTTAGTTTTGGATTGTGGGCAATTCTACATTGTTGACTTATGGCCATTGGGAAACGGATAGACAATGCACAAATTCATTTCACAGCTAAAGATACAGATGGAGAAACAAATGGAAAGAGGGAAATTGCACAGATAGATGGAGAGAGAGAGGGAGAGACACAGCCAGACAGAGACATGGAGAGATTGAGGGAGGGAAGAGAGAGTGACTTCCTTCCTCCCTCCCAGAATCTGGGTTAGCCATTTGTAGTGTACAAATGCAAATTCCTAATTTAAATATTCATTCTAGAACTAGTTCCCCATAGAAAAAGGAAGATACATCAAGAATAGTGCTTAAATGAAGCTTCCCTTAGGTTTTGAAGGCACATACATACTAATTGAAACATCCAAATGCATTTTGAACTCAAACCTAAAACTATAGCAAAAAATGTACAGGATAATGCTTTTTGGAAACCAAAAAGAAGAGAAGGGAACTGCTGCAATTGCCACGTCATCAATATATAACTGAATATTTTCATCAATTTAATTTGTACATTTACCTATTGATAAAATCCATCCTTAAGTAGCTCCTTCCTTATTCATAAAAATTATATTTTTCCTTGTGACATTGCTTGAACCAAGTACATTGGATTGTGTGAATTCTGGGCCAACTACTGCTCATAAACTTAGCACAAGCAGTGCATCTCATCGTGAGCATAACTGTAGCATTGTGGCCTGTTAAATGTAGAACACCTGTACTGTATTCAAAATTGCCTCTGGAAAACATATAATTATGGGGTAGAATAAATCAGAAGATGTCATTTGATAGGAGAGAACTGAACAGGCTTTGATTTCAGCAACATACTTATTATCTACTTCCCCTGGGACTGTGGAGAGCACATGGAAATGTGCCAGTATGGTACCCTGCCACTTGTTGCCAATTTATTATGCATTATATTGGCGGTTGAGTGAGTAAGCCTACCGTGCCATCTTGATGTCATATCAGCACAGCAACTTGTGATCTAGCAATGCACTACCTTAAAGAGTGAAGAAATAGATTCAGTGGTAATTTTCAGAAGAGAATTGGATATTTACTTGTATAGGAACATTTTTGCAAGGCTCTGGGGGAAGAGCAGGGAGTGGAACTCTCTTTCAAAGAGCCAGCATAGACATGATGAGCCAAATACTCCCCTGCTATCCTGTAAGATTCTTGATTCTAGAGCTTTAACTTACATCTGTAGTCTGAGCTTTTGTGTCCATTTTTTATTATTCGTTCATGGGATGTGGGCGCTGCTGGCTAGGCCAGCATTCATTACCCATCCCTAATTGCCCTTGTTAAGAGGGCATTTAAGAGTCAACCGCATTGCTGTGGGACTGGAGTCACATGCAGGCTGGAGCGGGTAAGGAATTGCTTCCCTAAAGGATGTCAGTGAGCCAGATGGTTTTTTGCTGACAATCAGCAATGATTTCGTGGTCATCATCAGACTTTTAATTCTAGATTTTTATTGAATTCAAATTTCACCACCTGTGGTGGGATTTGAACTGAGGTCCCCAGAGCATTACGCTGGGTCTCTAGAATTCTAGTCCAGTGACAATACACTATGCCACACCCTCCCCCTTGTGAGGGCATCAAACATCGAAATAATTTCTTTGTTCAGTTATATATGTTTGTAATGACTAGTTTGCAGGATTAGAGAGAGGATGGTAGGGTGAGGAACAAGGGGGAAAGAAGAAAACCTGGTAGGCTGTTTGCTTCCATGCCAATACTTCTGATCTATAAAATGAGAGGTTTGTATTTATATAGCACTTTTCACGATCCCTGGCTGTTCCAAAGTGCCTTACATACTTAAGTGCCTTAAGTACTTTTGAAGTGTAGTCACTTTGTAATTTATGAAACAGGTTTAGCAGCTCATGCGCTGACTTCCACACATTTCATTTCTCAAAACAAGAGTTTCAGCTCTTGCTATAGAAATTACATTGTGGCATTACACTCACTAACAATTTTGTACTGCTAGCTGCTTAGCCAGTACTGGTATTAATTATGTAAAACAATTAATCACTTTTTATGTTGATCGTGGTTAGTCTGGGATCACTGTTAGCGCTCTTACCTTAAGAAAAAGAAACATAAGAAGCATAAGAAATAGGAACAGGAGGAGACCGTTCTGATTCTCGAGCCCACTCCACCATTCAGTAAGATCATGGGCGGGATTTTCCGCACCCACTCGCTGCCGTGATCTTTTGGTCCCGTTGCAAGTCAAAGGACTTTTGACTGGGACGCCGCCTTACCCTCTGCCGGTCCCACCCGTGACGGGGCTGGAAAATCCAAGCCCATGGCTGAATGTTTTTCGAATTCCACATTCCCATTTACCCCCGATAGCCTTTGATTCCCTTGCCTAACAAGAACCTATCTACCTCTGCCTTAAAAATATTCAATGACCCCGCCTGCACCACCTTCTGAGGCAGAGAGTTCCAAAGTTGCACAACCCTCAGAGAAAAAGTTTCTCTTCATCTCTGTCCTGAAAGGGCGACCCCTAATTTTAGAAGCCTTGAGCCTTCAAGTAGGTTCAAACACAACACTAGAGACATGAGCACATATTCCAGACTAGCACACTTGGTGTTGTAGAAAGGGAGTTGTACTGAGGCCCCAACTGCCATCTCAGGTGAACTTAGCAGATTCCATGGCATGATTTAAAAAAATCTGGGAGTTTTCCTTAGAGTTCTGGCCTTGTGGCCAAAACCTTAACTGGACCATCCACATAAATAGCGTATCTACAAGAGTGAGTCAGAAGCAGGGAATTCTGCAACAAGTAACTCGCTTCCTGACTCCCCAAAACCTGTCCACCGTCAACAAGGCACAAATGTGATGGAATACTCCCGACTATCTTGGTAAGTGCATCTCTAATACTCAACTAGCTTGGCACCAAAGCAACCCACTTCATTGCCACTTCATTCATCACAGTTGACATAAGAAGTGATCCAATATTTTGCATAATCAATATCAGTACCAGCTAAGCAGTTATCAGTACAAAATTGTTAGTGAGTGTAGCCACATTGTAATTTCTATAGCAAGAGCTGAAAACCTGTTTCCCAACTTACAAAGTGACTACACTTTAAAAGTACTAAATTGGATGTAAATCACCGTGGAAGATCCTGAGATCATGAAAGGTTCTATATAAATACAAACCTATCCTTTTATTGAACAAAAGTATTGGCATGGAAGCAAATAGCCCACTGGAATTTCTTCTTTTCCCATTGTTTCTTCACCTATACCATTCTCTCTAAACATTCACTTCCTCCACCATTGATGCACAATGACAGCAGTGTGTACCATCTACAAGATGCAATGCATCAGTTCACCAAGGCTTCTTCAACAGAGCCATCCAAATCTGCCATCTCTACCGCCTAGAAAAACAAGGGCAGCAGGTACATGGGAACATCTACCACCTGCAGGTTCTTCTCCAAGCCACACACCGTCCTGACTTGGAAATATATTGCCATTCCTTCACTGTTGTGGGGCTCACTCACGTCACAGATACCTGGTCATTTATCTCACTGCTGTCAGCTATGAACAAATTGGCTATCAACTTTTCCTACGTTACAACTGTGACTACATTTCAAAAGTGCTTACTGTAGAACTAATGAAAAGGAATTAGGCGAGATCTTGATTAGTTCTAATGAAATGGCGTCTAGTGATATTTACTAATAACAAACAAATAAAATGGAAGCCATAAACTCCAGCAAGATCAGGAGCATAACAACTCAAGAAGGGCTTTTGGAAGGGCTAGAAATAATCCTTCCTTTGTGGTACAGTTTGGACTTTCTTCTGAAAAGAAATAATATTCAGGTCAGACAATGATTAAATCTTTCAGAACACCTGATTAACGTAAAAAGACACAGACATGGGCTGAGTGTAAAAAGAGAGAGCAACTATAGTAACAATTGGTCCGCACTGGACACAGTTCAGAGAAGGTTCACTCGGCTGATTCCTGGGATTAAAGGGTTGATTTAAGAGGAAAGGCTGAGCAGGTTGGACCTACGCTGATTGGAGTTTAGATCTTTAGATCTTATAGAAACATGTAAGGTTCTGAGGGGGTTTTACAGGGTAGATAATGAGAGGACGTTTCCCCTCATGGGTGAACTCAGAACTAGAGGGCACAGTTTCAAAGTAATGGGTTTAAGATGAAGGTGAGGGAGAATTTCTTCTCTGAGGGTTGTTAATCTTTGGAATTTTCTATCCCAGAGAACAGTGGAAGCTGGTCATTGAATAAGTTCAAGGCTGAGTTAGACAATTTTTGGATCTGTGAGACGAGAGATATGGGCGCCAGGCAGGAATGTGGAATTAAGGCCACAATCAGATCAGCCATCATCTAATAGAGTGGCAAAACAAATTCGAGGGGCCAAATGACCGACACCTCCTATTTCTTATTTTCTTATATTTTAAAGTGTGACTTGATAGAGGAAGATAAACCTGGATTTCATCCCTTTATTAAATCTTAATTTACATTTTAAATTAATAAAGATCTCTTATTTTCTTCCTGGGTTTCACACTTTTGCATAAATTGACATTGTTCTGATGAGCTTCATGTCAAATTAATAGAGAGTTTTGATTTTGGTTGCAGTGATGTGGAGATCCAACACAAAGAAGAAATATAGTTTTGGTCTTAATCCCCAGTTGTTCAGGGAACAAATGATTCTGAAGTAGTTAGTGCAGTTTTGTCAAACAAAGATATGCAAATTATTACACATTCTCTGCCTGATATATGTTGCGCTAATGAATAACTGCTGGCTGATTGCTAAGTGTTATCATTTTGTTGACTGGCTGATCAAAAAATGTAGCTTTCACTATCTTAACGAGTAATTGGAGCTTTGCATTCACAGGCAGCGATATCACTGATTGAACGGGTAACTTGGGTCATTCCTTTATCTTCCATTTGAACAAAAATTTCAATGTGCTTAGAAGAAACAATTTAGTGCACAGGGGAATGCCATATGAATGTGAAAAGCCAGGGTTTTCAGTGAACGCAACTTTAAATGTCTCATCCTACCAACTGCACCGCTAGCCTCAGATGGTACTCAAATCACCATACTCCACTCATTTACTTAGAAACGACTTCTGCCTCATGCACACATCTCACAGCTAGCACACACTACCAGCTAGACAACCATAAAAGCCACCTTAGCCAAACAGAACGCACAATCCTGGCACATTTCCTTCTCTGTTGTGGGATGAGATGGCACACAACTAGCAGCAGCAGGAGCTAACTGGAGAGAAACAAGTTTTTTTTTTATTCATTCGGGGGATGTGGGCATCGGTTGCTGGGCCAGCATGTATTACCCACCCCTAATTGTTCTTGAGAAGCTGATGGTGAGATGCTCTCTTGAACTGCTGCAGTCCAGGTGTTGTGGAAACACCCAACGGTGTTGTTAGGAAGGGAGTTCCAGGATTTTGATTCAGTGACAATGAAGGAATGCCGATATAGTTCCGAGTCTGGATGGTGCATGACTTGGAGGGGAACTTACAGGTGGTGGTGTTCACATGCACCTGCTACCCTTGTCCTTCTAGGAGACAGATTTGGAAGGTGCTGTCGAAGGAGCCTTAGTGAATTGTATACATTGCTGCCACTGTACATCGGTGATGGAGGGAGTGAATGTCTAAGGTGGTGGATGGGGTGCCAAGGGGGCTGCTTTGTCCTGGCATGGTCTGGAGCTTCTTAAGTGTTGTTGGAGCTGCACTCATCCAGGCAAATGGAGAGTATTTCATCACATTCCTGACTTGTGTCTTGTAGATGGTGGACAAGCTTTGGGGAGTCATGAGGTTAATTATTTGCCACAGAATTCCCAGCCTCTGACTTGCTCTTGTCACCACAGTATTTATATGGCTGGTCCAATTCAGTTTCTGGTCAATGGTAACTCCCAGGATGTTGATAGTGGGAAATTCAGTAATGGAAATGTCATTGAATGTCAAGGGAAGATGGTTAGATTCTCTCTTGATAGAGATGGTCATTTCCTGGCACTTGTGTGGTGTGAATATTACTTGCCACTTACTCAGCTCAAGCCTGAATATTGTCCAGGCCTTGCTGCATATGGATATGGACTGCTTCAGTATCTGAGGAATCGCGAATGGTGCTGAACATTGTGCAATCATCCATGAACATCCTCACTTCTCACCTCATGAGGGAGCGAAGGCCATTGATGAAGCAGCTGAAGTTGGTTGGGCTGAGGACACTACCCTGAGGAACTCTTGCAGCGATGTCCAGGGACTGAGATGATTGACCTCCAACAGCCACAATCATCTTCCTTTGTGACTCTACCCAATAGCGAGTTTTCCCCTTGATTCCCATTGACTTCAGTTTTGCTAGGGCTCCTTGATGCCACACTCAGTCAAATGCTGACCTGATGTCAAGGGAAGTCACTTTCACCTCACCGCTTTAGTTCAGCTCTTTTGTCCATGTTTGGACCAAGGCTGTAATGAGGTCAAGAGCTGAGTGGCGCTGGTGGAAACTAAATTCAGCATCAGTGAGCAGGTTATTGCTGAGTAAGCGTGCTTGAAAGCACTGCTGTTGATCCCTTCCATCACTTTATTGATGACCAAGCGTAGATTGATGAGACAGTAATTGGCTGAGTTGGATTTGCTCTGCCTTTTGTGGACAGGACACCCTTGGGCAATTTTCCACATTGCTGGATAGATGCCAGTGTTGTAGATGCCCGGAACATCTTGGCTAGAGGCGCGGCAAGTCTTCAGTACTATTGCACCAGTATGACCTAAACTCCATGGATGCTGACCATTATTGGGATGCCCATTTTTGAGGCTGTGGTAGAGACATGGCTGAAATGTTCGAAGATAACAGTGGCCTCGTACTGAATCCTCCTCCTTGCATTCCACTTCCCCTCATACCATATTCAAATATGCACCCCTTACTTTTTCCCCCTTCGCACACTGCAGTTTTCCTTTCAGATGCCCAAGAGATGCAACATGACTGTGAATTGGAGGAACATCAAGAAGAGAGTGATGACCTCTAGTTCAGATGCTGACACTGTATATCTGAGAGGATAGAGTAGCAGCAAGATCTGCATGTGGAGAGACTGGGGACAAGTGGGTTTCAGCCATGGTAGGGGGAATAACAGTGCAGGTGCCAGCTTGTCGGAGGATCAGGTCACACAAGGGTTCTGCTGCAGAGGACTCGGTTGTTGACATTGATGGGGCAGCCTACTTAAGAACGCTGATGGATATGCTGAACAAAATACTGGTATATTGGAAGCCTGCCAGAAAACCTCTGGTAAGTGTCAAGGAGTGTGGAGGAGCCTGGCACCAACTTGGCACAGCGTTTTGCAGAGTTTAGAGCCCATCCTTTCCAGCATGGAAGTGCCATTAAAGACCCAGCCATGATGTGGCATCTTAATACTGCAGCTTTCATTATGGCACAAGCAGCAGCCATCTCATGTCTAGTGTTGCCTTGCAAACTTGGATTGCTGTTATGGCTGTTGATTACAATGCACAAAGGCACCAACAAGGGTGTCACAGTAGTCCTGCAACCTGCCCTTCAACAAATTAATGCAATTGCTGAGGTATTGTCCTGTGGGGAGCAGCCGTGCCTCCATGGAGCACAAGCCTGCTGTCTTCTCTCAGGCTGACTGCATTCATCCTGCCATATCTGCCACTCCGCCATTGCCCTTGCTGTTGCCTGTCAGCCAGACAGCCCAGATTGCTTTTGCTTATTTTGAGATTGTGCAGTCTGCAGCTGGGTCTTCTGGCCCCAGAGTTGCTTGGGGTCACCCGCCAAGGTCATCTGCAGTCTCCCCAACAGAAAGTTGGCAACCTTTCATCAGCTATCATGAAGCCACTGGAGTAGCACGATATAGGAGCACTAGGATAAGCAAGAGCACATGGAAGACAGGCACTCAGAGTGTTCACAATGGTGATTTAATTAACTTTTCTATGCACTATGGTGTGATTTTGGTTATGAATTTGGTTTGGAATGTTTAGTTTGCATTTTTACAATGTAACCATGCAGACCTTATGATGTATACTGAAAAGATAAGGTATGTGACTGTTGGTGACTGGAGAATTTTGGTAGCAGCTATTGATATCACACTCTGCTGAGTTCTTCATGTGCTTAAAGGGGCTTTTCATCTTCCTCTTCCTTAAGCTCCTGATCTTCAGTTGTTCATTGTGCACCTAGTAGCATTAGCTATCCTCCCATGATGGCAAGATTGTGCAGCACGTGAAAGACCACCAAGAACTTTGACACCTGCTGTGCCAACTACTGCAGGGCATCTCCAGAACAGTCCAAGCAGTGGAAATGTTGCCTCAGCTTGCTAACAGTCTGTTCTATCACATTTTGTATAGCAACATGGTTTTCCTTATGCTTATTCTGCGCATGCCTGTGTGTGTGGGTTGCACATGGGATTCGTAACCCATGGTGTCAGCAGATGGCCTTTGGCAACCAGTAGTCTTGGTGTCTCAAATGCAGGGCACAGTGATCTGCAGAATGAAAGCACCATGACTGCTGCCAGGAGACCAGGCATTGAACTGCATGATGTGCTGCCTATGGTCACACAACAGCTGGGCACGGGGAGTGCAAACTAAATAGTGGAGGCAAGGGATCAAGTTTGGGAAGAAATGATAAGTTAAATATAGAAGACAGGGCAAGTGAGCAAGGTAGAAGTAAGGGAAATGATGTTCAGAGCATGGCATGAATGGGCAGAGTGTTCAAATCTAAGAGTACACCAGCAGATAAGCCTAGAGGTTCCAAAAATAGTAAAAAGGCAGAACTAAAGGCCCTGTATCTGAAAATATATAGCATTCGTAACAAAACAGATTGTTATGACTGGGATTGGAGGAGTGCACAGTTTATTTAGCCCCACTCCTCCACAGCTTGCACCATTAATGTAAATGTTTAATTCATTCACTGAAATGACCACTTATTTACCTTCAGTACTGTTAGACCCAGAATAAAAGAGATTTTAACCAGGTTTCTTTCAATAAAATCAGAATGATTGATTTATTGAGAAACGAAATGTATTAAAAAAAAAGTTGCAAGAACTGGTTAACACATGATTTGTATTCTTGAAGTGTAACCATCTATTCCTTTTAAAATACCCTAGAACACACACACGCACACATACAAAGAACAAACAACTAGGGTCTCTGAAGAGGTTGGCAGGCAAAGGAAAACATTGTGCAAAGGATTAAGTTTGCAGCATTTTGATGCCACCAATTTGGTGCTCTCTTGTGTGAAAATGGAATGCTGGTCTCAGTAAGTTTCTGGAGGTTCTCACCAATGGAGCTTCAGCATGGAGGAAAATGGAACTGGATCAATCTTTGGAATCTCCCTCTTGACTCAGCCTCTCAGGCTTCCAAATACAGACAAGTTCCACTGAGATGAGGATTCCTAACTGGACACTGATAATCATACTCTATTTCAGACAAGGCAAGGGGAGTGTGAGCTGGGCAGCTTTCCCCCTTCTCGGTTTATTCCCAACTGGGTTCAAAAAAAATCAAAACA
The DNA here is from genome assembly GCF_017639515.1 of Carcharodon carcharias. Classification (NCBI taxonomy): domain Eukaryota; kingdom Metazoa; phylum Chordata; class Chondrichthyes; order Lamniformes; family Lamnidae; genus Carcharodon; species Carcharodon carcharias. The sequence continues at coordinate 200,685,173 of NC_054469.1, forward strand.
AAAAGCTTATCTTCTTCAGGTAATTTGTGGTAAATCACCAGGGCCTTAGCCTTTAAAACAGTTTTTTCCCCCCAGCCATTAAAATAATTTCATTCAGATAAGCATGTAGCTGTCCTCCTCAAGTGCCATACTGGTCAAGTGATTTCTTGGAAAAGGTGCGCTTGCTTACAGTCCATGGTCAACTTATGACATTTTTAAAAATTCCTAGTCAATCCCCTGTTGTCCAGAAAATGAAATGTCCTTCCAAATTTTAAAAGAAAATATAATCCTTGAGGAAATAGATTTTCCAAATAGATCAATTGACAGCAGCAATAGAAATAAATATGTATGACCTTTACAGAGACATGGCCGCAGGATGGTACATGACATTTAGAAAGAACAGGACACTAGGAAAACGAAGAGGGGCAGCTCTGTTAATTAAGGATGGTATTGATACAATAGAGAGAGAGGCGACCTTAGTTCTGGAGATCAAGATGTAGAATAATTTTGGGTCGAGATGAGAAATTGTAAAGGTAAGAAGTCACATGTGAGATTGGTTTATATGTCCCCTAACAGTGGCCACACTGTAGGACAGAGTATACAGTAAGAAATAATGGGGGTTTGAAGAAGGGTGCAGCGATAATCATGGGTGATTTTAAGCTACATACAGATTGGACAAATCAGATTGGCAAAATGGCCTAAATGATGAATTCATAGTGTTTTCAGGGCAGTTTCTTAGAGCAGCACATTCTAGCACCAACTTGAGACAGGCTTTACTAGAACTGGTAATGTGTAATGAGACAGGATTAATTCATGACCTGATGGTGAAGGTGTCCCTAGGTAGTGATCATAAGATGATTGAATTTCACGTTCAGTTTAAGGATGGAGGAGTAGAACTAAAACTAGTGTTTTAAACTTAAATAAGGGAAATTTGAGGGCATGAAGGCAGAGCTGGCTAAAGCGAACTGGGAAATTAGGTTAAGGGATTGGTCAATAGAGGTGCTGTGGCAGACATTTAAGGAGGTATTTCAGAATATTCAGAAAAGATACATTCCAGTGAGAAAGAAAGACTCTAAGGGAAGGATACACCAGCTGTGGCTAACTTAGGAGGTGAAATATTGTATAAAATTGAAAGAAAAAGTGTATAATTTCACAAAGATGAGTGGCAGGCCAGAAGGTTGAACAGAATATAAATAATGTTAACACATGACTAAAAGATAAATGAGGAAGAAATTAGAGTACGAGAGAAAGCTATCTAGAAATATAAACATAATTAGAGTTTCTACAGCTATTTGGAAAGGAGAAGAGTAAGTAAAATGAGTGTTGGTCCTCTAGACAGTGAGAATGGGAAATTAATAATGGGAAACAAGAAAATGGTGGATGAACTGAACAGATATTTTGCACCTGCCTGCACTGTAGAGGATGCAAATAGCATCCCGAAAATAATTGTGAATCAAGAGTTCAAAGGGAAGGAGGAACTTAAAACAATTACAATCACCAGGCATAGAACATTATGAGAACTAAAAGCTAACAAGTCCCCAGGTCATGATGGACTTCATGCTAGAGTCTTAAAAGAAATGCCTGCTTAGATAGTAGATAGATTGGTTTTAATTTCCAAAATTCCCTAGATTCTGGAAAGGTCCGATTTGATTGGAAAATAGCAAACGTAACTCCTCTATTCAAGAAAAGAGGGAGACAGAAAGCAAGAAATTACGGAACAGTTTGCCTAACATCTGTCATAGGAACATTTCTGGAATCTATTATTAAAGAGACTATAGTGGGGGCACTTAGAAAATCATAAAGGTGAGAAGCCACATGCTGAATGTGGAGTTGAGGCCATAATCAGATCAGCCACGATCTTATTGAATGGCAGAGCGGGCTCGAGTGGCTTACTCCTGATTCGTATGTTCAAGTGGATTGCATTGTCCTGGATGGTTTAAAACCTCTCGAGTATTATTGGTCACAAAACTCTTCAAAACTCTGTTTTCCTCACAAAGAATTTCAGTTCCTCTACCTCTAGGTCTTACTCTGCTTCCCAGTCAACAATAGAGCACAACCAATCCGAGTTCCATTGCTATGATCTTCACCAAAAATGACAAATGTAAGCAGAGCCCCCTCAACTCAGTCTGGGTGGCATAGAACCACCAATGTTATCTTCAAGTCACAGAAACAGCTGCAGCAACTATATTTTTGCTTATTCCCAACTTTTGGATTTAGCCACTGTCTTCTTCAGCTTGCCTGTACTACATCACTGGACTCATCAACTTTTACTGATTTCGGATGGCTCTGTGTCCTTTAATAGCTTTCAACCAGGTTCAGCCTCCCCAGAAGTTTTGGTTTCCAATCTTAATTTCAGCTTTGGCTTCCTGAGACGCAGGGGGGGTCAGTTTCTTTCCCTTCCTCAGTTCGCCATTCTCAGTTTCCCTTTTGAATTAGGATCTGTCTCAAAAAATACAAGCTTTGACCAGAGATTCCATCGCAATGTGGACATGAACTGCTTGATTATCTGAGAGATTGCAAATAGTGCTGAATATGTTTGAACCTAAGAGACTGCTCTGAGCAACTGTTACAGTGATGTCCATGGACTGAGAAGATTGACCTCCAACAGCTGCAACCATCTTCCTTTGTGCTAGGTATGACTTCTACCAGTGGAGAGTTTTCCCCTGATTCCTGCTGACTTCAATTTTGCTAGGGCTCCTTGATGCTACACAGTCAAATTTTGTCTTGATGTCAAAGGCAGTCAGTATCATTTTGCCTCTGAAATTCAGCTCCTTTGTCAATATTTGGACGAAGGCTGCAATGAGATCTGGAGCCGACTAGCCCTGATGGAGCTCAAACTGCCCACCAGTGAACACGTTATTGCTGAGCAAGTGCCACTTGGTTGCACTGTCAGTGATACCTTCCATCACTTTGCTACTGAATGACAGTAGAATGATGGGGTAGTAATTGGTCAGATTGAATTTGTCCTGCTTTTTGGAATGGTCGTACCTGGTTAATTTTCCACATTGTCGGAAAGATGCCAATGTTCTGGCTGTTTTGGAACAATGTGACATGCTAGTTCTGGGCCACATGTCTTCAGTACTTCAACTGAGATCTTGTCAGGGCTCATAGGCTGCTGCATTCAGTGCCTTCAGCTATTTCTTAATGCTTCATTGAGTAGAATGAATCAGCTTGGCTGAAGACTGGCATTTGTGATGCATGGGACCTCAGGACGCCGAGATGGATTATCCACTTGACACTTCTGGCTGAAGATGGTTGCAAATGTTTCAGCCTTGTCTTTTGCACTGACATGCTGCACCCCCACCCCCACCATCTTTGAAGATGGGATATTTGTGGAGCTGCCTCCTCTGGTTAGTTGTTTATTTGTCCAGCACCATTCAAGACTTGATGTGGCAGGACTGCAGAACTTTGATCTGATCTGTTGCTTGTGGGATCATTTAGCTTGGTCTATTTCATGCTGCTTCTGCTGTCTAGCATGCATGCAGACCTGGAGCTTCATGAGGTGGGCACCTTATTTTTAGGTAAGCCTGGTGCTGCTCCTGGCATGTTCTCCTACAAATCCCTATTGAAACAGCTTTGATTTCCTGGATTGACAGTTATGGCAGAGTGAGGGTCATGTCAAGCAATGAGATTACAGATTGTGGTTGAATAGTTTTGCTGCTGTGCACAGCACCTCATGAATGTTCAGTTTTGATTTGCTAGATCTGTTCTGAATCTATCCCACTTAGCACGGTGGTGGTGCCACACAACATCTAGTAGGATATTCTCAATATGAAGATGTGTGAATTCATCTCCAAAAGGACTGTGCTGTGCTCGCTCCTACCAATACCGTTTGGACAGATGCATCTGCAGCAGGTAAATTGATGAGGATGAGATCAGATAGGTTTTTCCCCTCTTGTTGGTTTTCTCAGCACCTGCTGTAGGCGTAGTCTAGTAGATATGTCCTTCAGGTCTCAACCAGCTCTGTCAATAGTGGCACTACCAAGCCACTTATGGTGATGGACATTTAAGTCCTTCCTAGCCTCAATGCTTCTTCCAAGTAGTGTCCACCAATCACTACCCGCTCTGCATGTGGCAGAGTCTGCAAATTGTGCCTGGCCTTATCAGCCATTGAACCAGAGTGGAGGCAAGTCCTCAGTCCTGAGGGACTGCCTAGGAAGAAGAGTTGTTCAATATGGAAGAGTACTGATCCATCAGCTGATGGTAACAATGACATAGTGGTAATGTTACTTGACTAGTAATCCAGAGGCCTAAACTAAAGCTCTGGAGACACAGGTTCAAGTCCCAGCATAGCAACTGGTGGAATTTAAATTCAATTAATTAATTAAGCGTGGAATGAAAAGCTATCTCAGTAATGAAACTATTGGACTGCTGTAAAAACCTATTTGGTTCACTAATGTTGTTTAGAGAAGGAAATCTGCTGTTCTTAGCTGGTCTGGTCTACTTCAGACCCACAGCAATGCGGTTGCCTCTTAACTGTCCTCTGAAATAGGCTAGCAAGCCTCTCAGTTGTATCAAAATCATGGGGGGAGTAGATAGAGAGAAACTGTTCCCATTGGTGGAAGGATGAAGAACCAGAGGACACAGATTTGAAATGATTGGCAACAGAACCAAAAGTGACATGAAGAAAAACATTTTTATGCAGAGGGTGCTTAGGAGCTGGAATGCATTGCCTGAGAGTGAGGTGGAGGCAGATTCAATCATGGCTTTCAAAAGAGAATTGGTAAGCACCTGAAGGAAAATAAGTTGGCAGGGACATGGGGAAAGGGCCGGTGGGGGGCGGTGGGGTGGTGGTGGTGGGGGGGGGGGGGGGGGGGGGTGGTCTTGTAAAGAGTTTGCATAGGCTTAATGGTGCATATGACAACCTCCTAATCTTTAACCATGATTCTATTCTATAATGAACCAAATGCATTAAAGTGTATTGCCATAGTCACCTTCAGAGTACTGACAATGCGCTCCTTGCCCTGCTCTAAGGTTGTAGTTATTATTTCAGCCAGTGGCCGATTTCAGCAAGGTTGCCCCCACTGAAGCACGGACACCTCTCACATTGTTCCGTGCAGAGATCCTGGTAGAAAAATTGCTCCCTCAACACCCTAGGTGGACATCACCTCCTTCTGTCAGCCCTCCCCCCCACCCCTAGTCCCCTTTTCAGCTGTTTGCCTTACTTAGCATGGCCTCTGTTCATTCTCCAAGTCATGCTGTATTCCAAGGGAATGCCCATTAGTACACTTATGTCTGGGAGCAACTGGTTTGTGCAGAAGCCTTGGAGTCAGAAAAACTCGTTCTGCACTTACCACATTATATTCCCTGTAGATCTTTGCAACCTGAAATAACTATAGAAAGCACAAAACCTTTGGAGAAACATAGCAACAGCCAGAAGAAATAAAGCAGCATCGAACGTGCAAGTGGTTGATAATCTCTTCAACTGGTATGGATGGGGACTCCTTCCTGTTGTTGAATGCTTCTTCGCTTGTGTGATATTAAGAATGGGCATTAGCTGGAGCGTTGAACTGAAAATTGGCAGGCTGTGTCAAATTTGCATATTATTTGCACAATGATTGATGTCATGATCTGCCTGTTCTGGGTACTCCCGGCATTATTGTGCGAACTCATGCCCTCATCAATTTGATGTCTGTGCCATTTGCCATGGAAATGTGTCTGTGTACCACACGTGCCATTTTGGAGCTCTGAGTAACATACAAAGAAATGAAAGCTGCTGAGCCCAAATTCTCATCCTCTGGCACCTGATATCGGCAACAGTTATTTTCAGGCTCATAGACACAAAGATAATGATGCTTCAGATAAAGTAGAGTGCTGGATAAGATCATAATTCAAAGAGCCGAGTGACTGTGGGAAACATCCTACTTTTGAAGTATGTCCTCCCAGTCTGATCTGCATTGGATTCCCCCTAGGCTTTGTTTCTGAGTGACTGTCTGCTGTGAAAATCAGAAGAATAAGCACAAAGCTGCTTGAGTGAACCTGGTTTCTATTACGGGCCTTGCCTGTGTTAAATTAATGTTTGATTGTTTTGAGCTGGTTAAATGATGTAGTATTGGGGTGGGGCAGTTTGTTTTCTGAAAGAGAAGATGGGAATGAGTGTACCTTTCATTTTTAGATGAATTGACCATTAATGTTTCTGTCTCCTCTTGGGAAGACCAGATTGCCCAGTAGGTAGTGGGTGTTGGGTAGGACAGCAAGGTTTTCACAGTTCAGAAAGAATTCTGAGCTTTCATATGTAGATAGATAAAGAAAGAGAGATAAAATCAAAATACCGCAGACACTGGAGATCTGAAATAAAAACCCTTTCCAACCCATTTCCCGCACCCCTGCCCTCACCCCTCCCCTCCCTCCCAGAACCACAATGGGGTTCCCCTTGCCCTCACTTTCCACCCCCACCAGCCTCTGTATTCAAAGGATCATTCTCTGCTCTTTCTGCCAACTTCAGCATGATGCCACCACCAAACACATTTTCCCCTGCCCTTCCCTGTCAGCACTCCAAAGAAACCATTCCCTCTGTGACACTCTGGTCCACTCTTCCATCACCCTCAACACCTCATCCCCTTCCCATGCAATCGCAGGAAGTGAAATACCTGCCCCTTTACCTCTTCACTGTCCAAGGCCCCAAACTCTCCTTCCAGGTGAAACAATAATTTACTTGTACTTCTTTCATTTAAGTCCACTGTATTCACTGCTCACAATGCGATCTCTATATTGGGGAGACCAAATGCAAACTGGGTGACAGCTTTGTGGAACGTCCTTTCAGTCTGCAAGCTTGACCCCAACCTTTCGGTAGCTTGCTATTTCAGTTCACCATCTTGCTCTCATGCTCACATTTCTGTCTTCGGCCAGTTCCAGTGAAGCTCAATGCAAGCTTGAGGAACAGCACTTCATCTTCCAATTAGGCACTTTATAGCCTTCTGGACTCAGCATTAGTTCAACAACTTCAGACCATGAACTCTGTCCTCCATTTTGAATTTTGTTCCCCTAATGCCAGTCTGTATTTTGTTCTCATGTATTGCTTTTAGACAACGCTGACATTTATTCTGCTATTAATACCTACTCTGGACCAATACCTTGTACCTTCACTACTACCATTACCTCTCCCTTGGACTCTTGTTCCACGACATCTTTGTCATTTAATCTCCCCCGCCATCTAACCTACTCCCAAAATTCCCTCTTTCTCCACCTAACCCTGCCCCCCCATCCCTTTCTCAACAATGTTAAAGCCATCACATTTCTACCTTTCTTCAGTTCTGAAGCAGAATCATATTGGACCTGAAATGTTAACTCTATTTCTCTCTTCATAGATGCTGCCAGGCCTAAAGGGCAGAATTTTGCCCTCATCGAGCCGGCTTGGGGGCGGCCGGGAGGCTGACCGCTCCCCCGATCAGGGCTAGACCACGATTTCACACTGGCGGGCCAATTAAGGCCCGCCCAATGTGAAGCACAGATAGCAGCGCTCAGCTCTACCTGTGTGCAGGGTGGGAGTGAGGAGGGAAAGAGCGCAAGTCCGCACATGCGCGCGAATGTGCACTGGAAAAGCTCCCTGAGGCACAGAGCTGCCTCAGTGAAGAAGAGATAGAAATAGAAAGAGAGATAAAAATAAAGATTTTTTAAATGTTATAAAACATACCCCTTCATGTGACAAATGAATAGGAACATGTTATGAATGAAATTTTAAAGTGTTTTGTTTTATGTTTATTTGCTGTTGGAACCCCCCCCCCCCCGCCCCCCCGCAACACCCCCAACACCCCTTGGACGAGGTTTCCTAAAAAATGCAAAGGCCACATTACTTTTTTGCCTGCCCGCTGTGAGGTCTTTCGATTGTAACTTCAATGGCCTTAATAGGCCTTTTAATTGTCGGCGGGTGCGTGGCTGACCCCCAGGCGCGCCCGATGACGTCGGGACACTCGCCCAATGTCGTTGTGCGTCATTTTATGCTCGGGCGGGCCAGGCGCACATCAACTCGACGAGTCTTATATTCTGACCAATATTCTTCCAGCACTTGCTCTTTTTATTATTGAAGTAAGAGAGACTTGCATTTATATTAGTGCTTCTCGTGGCCTCAGGACAATCCAGAGCACTTTACAGCCAATGAATTACTTTCAAAATGTAGTCAGTATTGTAATATAGCAAAAATATAAACACGCATACAAAACAGGGAGGTAGACATATACATGTAATTATATGTATTTGAGATATAACTAATATATAGAGATGCATATTGTGATATAATGCAATGCCTGCATGTGTGTGCGCATGAATGCAATCCTGTTGCATTGTAAGTGGGGTGTCAAACCAAGTGTAGTCTTTATGGGGGTGAGTTTTCAGAGGGGGGAAAGAGTGCATAGGGGGTGGCAGTCAGACTAGAGAGAGTCATGGTGGCGGTTGGGTCATAGTTGGATCAGAGGAAGGGTGCTAACTTCACGCTAAGGCATACAAACATAATTTAGTCATCAATTTAGAGTCATACATTCTGCCCTTATTTTTCTATTTCAATTATAAATATCTCTGTCTCCGTCTTTAATGGAAACTGCCTACATAAACTGGTGACTCTTTAGTGATCTTTTGGGTGATACTGTAGTATCTCCACTGGGTGTTATTACAGTTTGACAAGTTTTATCTAAGCAACTTCCATTATAAATGTGGAGATAGGAAATTATGATGGAAAAAGTTGATGGAAAGTATATGCAGACGTAACTTTTTTATTACAGATGTAAAATTACTTATTAATTTTAAGCGTAGGTGTTTAGTTTTGATTTTGACTTTGAGATAGTTGTTAGTTGCCAGTGATAGTTGTGCGAAAGAGGTTATGTGCACGACATCATCACCTGAAGTTTATCAAACAGCAACTCACTACTAACTAACAACGAAATTCACTTTTTCAATCTCTGCCTTTTTTTTTTACAAGCGTTGGTTGTATTTCCAGCTAGCGACACTATTTTTTCCCCCCTTGCACACGAGCATGACACACACATTAGTCAAATTCTTTTGAAAGCACTGACACTGCAGCAGTGATCACATCGGAAATATGAGGATTATGTAATTGCTCAAAACACAGCCACATCGATGTATAATGGAATAAAGTCCACAGCCAAAGCCGGTTTCTCCTTATGCAATATTCTCTACGCTTCACTTTACAACTGACAATTTTATGTGAATTTGCTAACAGACATCGTTGCAAAGCTGGACAGGTGATTGTGCTCCAAAAAATGGTCAACTTTGAAAAATAGTCTATTTATAGATCACCGAGCCATAATAAACTTGGGGATATATATCCCCATAGATACACATAGATAAATTAGGTAAATGCAGAGCTATGGCTGGCCAATGATAGATACAGTCATGTTGTATAAATAGAAAAGATATTGGGGCTTGTTGGTTCATGAAAAGTAAACCATTTATGACATCAGAAGCAGAATTTGGTTTTGCCTGCAACACTTTGCACTTTATTTTTCATATGTGGCTCATCTTGAGTCTGTTTGCATCATTTCTTCTCTATTTGCAAAACCCTTTTGCACCATGAACTAATCATTTTTGCTTAACAAAATGGATCTGAACAAAGTGAAACAATGCACATAGCTTGGATCAGTCATAAATTGATGCCTTGTTCATTGACTGCCTCATCTTCACCCATGTCCCAGTGGAGTCTTCATATGTAATGAAATATCACCAATTCAGCAGTTACCTGGAAGGCTCTCCACTTCGTTGTGCTTTTTATAAATACATATATACATGACATGTGCATACTCTTCCCAGGTTGACACCTCACTACCCTTATTTTAAATTAAATCTTTTGAAATATAGGTTTGTATCCTCTAATTCATTTTGTATCATAAAAAAAAGACCTGTGCTTACTAGTCACTTCTTTCCAGACTGATTTTGTAATTCAACTTGAGAAAATCCATTTACAAACGGATTATTCACTGAGTTTTGAGTAAATACGTAAGTGGAGAGACATTTGTTATGTTATAGCTTATCCCCTGTGTGTGGTTGAATTCAATAATCTTTTATTGCATTTTCTGAAAGATTTAATTCAAGTGGAACTTCAGCCGTTAATTCAGTGTTTTTGCCTCTTTTTTGAGAAAAAATTCACGGACCATTGGTGTGACATTTTAATATGTTGTACATTTGTTGCTGAATTAGCTATATTTTTCAGAAAAGCAAGTGATTTTTTTTCTTTGGGTGAGGGTGAGCAACGGATGATGACTAAATTAATAAAATGCAACAAAGAAGTGTTGTAATGCAGTTTTTTCCTGCAAATATTTACAATAGCTATGATGTGTGCTGCTCGTTTTGGGAGCAGACTAGTATTGGTCACATTAGTGCCAGTTCAAGCTTCGTATGTAAAGTGAAACCTGCCCTAACAGCCATGTGAGTTAGCGATTCAAATTGATTCTCATGTTGTTTCAACCATACATATCCAGCAGTTAAAGTTGATAGTTTGTCAGTTTTTAGTCAAATCCTATTTTAATCAAAATTTATAGATAGGCAGTCCCTGTTCCCCAGAGTGTTAAAGGTATTGAGACCCTTAATGCAGTCACCCCCCTCAACTTTCTCCCTCAGTCATTTATAATGCCATAGGGTTACCAACTCTGGATATATTTCTAAAGTTGTCATCACATGGCTTCCTGCTTCCAACCTCCCCACCGCCACACTCCTGACATTGCCACTCAGCTTAATTCATTGCCATTCTTTGCATTCCCACACCAATTAGAAAACACACAGACTCTTCATTACTTAATTGGATGATTTTATACTGGCAGGTAAATAATCTTTATTCTCATATCTGATATTCTGATAACTAGTAAACAAAAGTTTTCAAAGAATTTTTTTAAAAAACCTCTTCAACGCCTCTATCATCTCTTTTCTAGGTTGCCCACAGCAGTGAATGAGAGATCATGGGCAGAATATTGCCGTTGGCTTGCGGGGAGCGAGCCCAACACACTAATGCATAAAATAATGCGCAATGACATCGGGCATGTGTCCCGATGTCATTGCGTGTCGATTCGATATTTTGTTCGGTGGGCGTGTGCTGGAAGCGGTTACCTGCTCACCGAACTGTCAATGGCCTATTAAGGCCAATAAAAAAGTAATTAAAGTTGTTGAGAATGCTGCCCGTCCAACTTTAAGGTTGGTGGGCAGGCGAAGAGCCCTAGCGGCCTTCGTGTTTTTCAGGAAACCTCACCCATGGGCAGGATGAGGTTTCCTGAAGGTTTTATAAAATAATGAAATTAATTTTCCAAACTTCACAAACATGTGACAGCTCATGTGACACTGGCCCCACCTGCTCCTGCCCAGCCCACCTGCCAGAGGAAAAATTCTTCCCCATTTTTTAAAGTTCCCCGGACATATCAGAGCAATCCTGGAGGGTTGCCAATCCTCCAATAGCCACAATATTGTCCTTCCATTCATGGAAGAAAATGGAAATGGCTTTGAGTTTTGTATTATGATTTTAAAGAAAGATAAAATGACATTGAACTCTAGATATTTTCTTTTGGCATAGTTTACAGCAAAATGCTACTTAGAGCTTTTTGGGCAGGCAGGAGGAGAAAAATGTTGTTTACACCAATTTCCCTTGGTTAGCAAGTGTATTTGAGTGCAGATTTAGAAAGGTATTAGGGAGCTTACAAGTAGCAAGAAGTAAAAATTTAAAAGCGGCCAATTAAAGGTGAGTGGCACATTTAGGGATCAACAATTCTCAAAAGGCATCTTGGCCCTTCATGAAGACTGAAGGGGCAGGAAACAAAAAGGACACAAGGTAGAAAATAAAGTAAAAATAAATAAAAGGTGCAGACACAAACTTGCACGGAAGTGAAGTACCTATCATGCCTTATTTGATCACAGTTGAACTGCTGGTACTGCATGAGATGTTTCTTTGAGCATTCTCCACTTAGCATTCCATGCAACCTTCTTGTACATCAGCATTATTAGATCTCAATCCCCATGGTATGTCTCTTTTCATGTAATAGTGCTGAAAGCTTGAAATACCATGATTAAGACGCTTTTGAGGAAGTACTCGACATCTAACCTTGGCTTATTTTCATTAATTCATTGGGTTTGCTGTCCCATCTTCTAACAGTACTAACTGTCTGGCAAGGTAAGGCATTTCACCACTGTTTGCTGATGTGGGGTCCAGCAAGTGAGCCGCCTAGCATCCCCATTCTCAGTTGAGGAAATTCCTTTGGAAAACCTGTTGGAATCAATTGTGATGCTGGGGAAAGGTATAAACAAAATCACAACTGGCACAAAGGCTCAAAAGGACCAGAAAGTGGAAATGAAAACCAGGTGGTTTCTGTAATGGGTACCCAATCTGCCACGTCAGTTTTGCATCCTGGCAGCAAGTTGCAAGTACGCTCAAATGTTTACAGCCCATCGGCAATTTCATCCTTTAAGGAATATTCAAGAGAAAAAGGATTTCTTTGGAAAAGTTCCCATCTGTTCATCCAACTACTTTGGCTCCATCATAGCACATTAACATCTACGTCACAAGGTTTTGGATTTGCCCCCTGTTCCAGAGTCTTGGAACACGTCATTTTTGGGATAGTACTGTGGGGGTGTCATCTCTCAGATGAGACTATAAGCTGAGGCTCTGTCTGTCCTCTCAATGTCCTTGCCAATATTTCTTTATTCCTTCAAGGGATGTGGGCGTTGCTAGCAAAGCCTGCATTTGTTTCCCATCTCTAATTGCCCTTGAACTGAACAAATGGCACCCAACATGAGATTAAACTGAAAGATGATCTTGAGGCAGAGTGATGGACAGTGGGAGGTTTTTCTTTGGTACCTGCACATTTGGCGATTGGATAAATGGGATCAAACAAGTGGTTGACATGTGGTGAGCCACCAACCCCTAGAAATAAGCTGTATAAAAGATGTTCGGGAGGGAAGTGTTCAGCCTTCTTCAGATGGAGGAAGACTAGAGGAGAGCTTCCTAACGCTTCAGTTTGTCAAAGAAAACTGAGAGCAGAAGGGCCTGCTGCCACCAGCTACAGAGATCAACAAACACTGTACCATCCACCTGTTTGTCCTCCAGCACTGGTGAACTGTTCTCACCTGTCACGGGTTGTATGTTTTTTCTGTCTAAGTATGATGCCTAAGCTAAATAAACCATTGCTTAGTAAACAACTAGAAAATCACTTAAGAGCTCAAGCTGGGGGAAGCTAGGCTTCATTTGCACCTGCATCACACTGACTCTCTGAACCAGGCACCAGCACAGATACCAACAACCTCAATGGGCATTAGATCGGCAGCTAGAACGTCAGTGCAAATTGGTGAAGGCACTTCACACTCACTTGAGGTGCAGGCAGAGACAGGGTGCCAACAGTTGGAGGATTGCTGGGGACCAGGACGATGCTGAGCCGAAGACAGGTGATGAGCCTCTGGAGTTGTCCATTAGGCGGCAGATGCTGGATGTCCAGTGAGATGTGCGGGAGGATCTGGTGAAGATCCATGAGGGACTGCATGCCATGGTCTCCGTTGTGGAGGAGTCCATGCGGAGCACGAGCACTAAATTGACCCTCATGGCTGAGCACACTGCCTCCCCCATTGAGAGAGTGGCGACTCTTATGGAAAGAGGCAGCTCCAGGGACACAATCAGGGGTTCCTAGGGTTGCGCTGAGACCTGCAAGCCCTCAACAGGCAATGACCTCAGGTATTCAGTGCCAGTGTGGAAGATAGATGAGGCACCCAGTATCCCAGCCAGGTGCCTGTCCATCGATGGTGAGCAGGGAGGTCCGGAGCAACCTCACATTGACGCACAAGTGCTTATCATCTCTCCAGGCTTCTCTCAGAGCGCTCTGGATGATGGCAGCATCTCATCCACCCCTCTGCCAGTGACCGTCGCATCTGATGAGACTGTGATGACTGGGGAGATGCACTGGCCCCTCCCTCCCAGGCCGCACTGGTCAGAGGACGACCGCCAAGGGCATCAAGGCCAACAAGACAGCTGAGTCAGCAGGCTGTCTCCAATGCCGGTGCCAGTGAGGGGGCACACCAAGATGTAGCACTCAGAAATGTAAGTTAAAGGCACCATGAGCACAAGAGGGACAGTTCACGGGTGATTTTCTGTTAATTAATGTTTGGTTTATATGTCTGCTGCTGTGGACATCAACACCAGTAATAGTAATGCCCTTATGCATTCAATGTGACAACAACATTAAGTTTTCTTTGGTTCTAATGGCCTGAATATACTTCACCTTTTTTCTTTCTGCTTCAGGGTACACAATTTATAGTGCTGGACGTGAGTGGCTCTAAACTTTATTGCACAGGCATTGAGTAAATTTTGGATGCAAAGGGAAGAGTCATTTCAGACATCCAGGATGGAGACGACAACACTGGAACAAGGTGGAAGCAGGTCTTTGGTAGCCTAGCTGAAGGGGCGTTGGATCAAGGCATCCCTGGCGTCTCTGCCTCCCTGGAGGTTACCGAGGTCTGTCTCCCACACCCTCGGCATTCTCCTCACCATGCTCCTCTACTGACTCACTACTGGATTCATCCTCTGTGGCCTGTAGAGCTGCCTCAAGATCCTTTTCCTCCAGTGGGTTGCCCCTTACCAGTGCCAGATTGTGGAGAGCACAGCATGCAACCACGATCAGTGACACCCGCTCTGGGGGGTATTGTAGTGCACCCCCTGAATGGTCCAGGCATTGGAAGTGCATCTTGAGAAGACCTATGGTCCCTGCTGTCACTGCTCTTGTGGAGGCATGACTCCCATTGTAATGCTGCTCTACCTCTGTTCTTGGATGGCAGAGAAGCATCATAAGCCACCTTTTCAACGGATAACCCTTGTCACCTGGCAGCCATCCTTCCAGTCAGGCTGGAGCACTGAATGGCCTCGACACCTGGGAGCATCTGAGGATGTAAGCGTCATGGGAGCTGCCAGGGCACAGACTTGCAGAATCTGCATCCTGTGGTCACACACTATCTGCACGTTCGTGGAGTGGAAGCCCTTCCTGTTAACAAAGGCACCGGGCTCACCTGCTGGCGCCTTGATGGCCACATGTGTGCAGTCAGTGGCATCCTGGACACTGGGGAACCCAGCAATCGCTGCAAGGCCTCTGGCTCACTCAGCTTGGCTGGCCTCATTCACCTGGTAAAGAGTAAAGGTCAGTACCTGCCTGAACAGAACTTCTGTCACCAGCTTGGATGCAACTGTGGACAGCTGATTAGGAGACTCCACACAGATCCCCCACTGAACCCTGGGAAGAGCCAGAGGCAAAGAAGATGAGGGCCGCTGTGACCTTCAGAGCCGATCTCAGGCCCAATCGTCTGACAAATGGAGGTTGCTGTCTCCCTTGAAAGGCAGAACCTCCTTTGGCATTGCACCTCAGACATACTGAGGTTGCTGCATCACTACCTGTATACCCTGGCAGCAGGATAGTGCTGATGCAGGATACTGGCGCCTTCTACGGCCCCTTCCGCCTTGGACTTCCTGCTGGCCCTGTGCCCCTCTTCCCACAGGTCCCTCCCCTGGAAGCTGCATTGGGACACCTGGTCTCTTCTCCCTTCTGCCCTTCTTTTCCTCCTCAGAGGAGGTGCCACCAGCGGAGACCACAATCCTCATTACCAGGGTAGCAAAAGGTCGTCTGATATCTGGAAGAGTCCGCATGGTCTGAATTCTCCGGGGGCCTTGGTGACACCAATAAGTCCCCAAATGAAGCCCTGAAATGCAAACAATGAAGCCCCAAACAGAGATGAAGATGCCAAGCACCAATAAGCAACCAGCAGCAAACTATCTCCAAAACTACTCACCCTGGCAATGCAGCTAACCCTTTTTATCACATCTTTGGATGAGGTTAAGCAAATTATTGGCTGCCTGCCTGCCCGTTTTGCCCGTGCAACGAGCGCGAATTTGCATGGACAACGTAAAATCCAGCTTAATTGCCTTTTTAATGGCCTTAACTGGCCTCGTAATAGATTGTGGGCGCGGCTCCGACTCGCTCGTCCGCCGACTGAAATATCACAAGAATGCGCAATGACGTTGGGACACTGAGCCGATGTCACCACGCGCTATCTTATGCTCAAGCAGGTCAGGCACCCGCCCGCCCACTCGCTGAGCGAAAAATTCTGCCCGAAGTGTTAAAGGTATTTATTTAAAAAGTGTCATACATGTTGTAAAATATTAAAAACCATTCAAAAATCTCACCTGTCATCGAGCTGAAGGCTGACCTCAAGGAGCGTGTCTTTAGCTCGTGACGTCGCTTGGGGTCATGGCTTCACCGGCAATCACGCTGGACGCCCCTGCTCTTTGTCCCATGCAAGGCCCTGCTGAGCCAACAGAAAAGGGATGTTTGGGTTTTTTTGTACCTTATGTAGTCAGCAGCAAAAACGCCAAAGCTTCATCCCGTCAGGTAAATCAAGGTCATTGAGTCTGATCCCGGGTAGTGACACATCTCAACTATGATGTTGATTTATTGTTATAATTTATGATGCTGTTTCAACCACTCGATGTGCGACTGCCTTGTAACAAACTATGTCATCCTAAATATCTGAAACCTCAGATATGAATTAACTGTTGTCAGATTGGAGAAATGCACAGATAATAAACAGTACTACAAGAGAGTGACGGCTAGCCATAGTTAATTTAACACTAGGTGAATATTGTATGCAATGTATTGATACATTTTCAGGATGATAGAAAACGTATGCTAGGGGTCATCAGAATTGCAATTAATCTCTTGTTCCTGCACTTGCTCATGCTCTGAAATGCTTTAAGGTTTGGATTTGTTGGATACCAAATCTATCACTTCTCTGATCTTTTGCTCAACTGACAATTAATTGTGAATAAAACTTATGGCATCCTTGCTGGAGCACAGTATTTTGCTACAGCTGAATGTTATTTCGTGTCTAGCACTGAACTTGAAAGTACATCTCCTACACTCTTGCTGCAAAAGAAACGGCACTTCCAACTGTGAACCTCCTGACGGTATAAAGAGAATGATGGAGTAATCACGGTGATGGAGTGCCACAGCAAGAAATGTCTCAAAAAGTCATTGTGGGCGGCTCCATGCCTTCCAATGAAGCATAGCTAGAATTGTGGTCAATGTCTTGTGATATCAGGAACAGCCTAAAGAACTATACGTCCTACAGCCCTATGAGAACTCTCTTCCTTTAATTCTGGCAATCCTCATTTTCTTCACTCCTCCATTTTCTTCATTCCTCCACTGGCAACTGTACATTTGACTGCCTAGACCATAAGCACTGGAATTCCCTCCCTTAAACTCTCTTCCTCTTTTCCGCTCTCTCTTTCCCATTGAGATGTTCCTTTAAATTCACCTCATTTAAACTGTGACAAAGGTGAGGTCGTGATGTGATAATTCAAGATTATGCCGAGGCCACTGATGTGATGCACACATATTTGGGACATCTGGAAATAAAATAAAGGGTGATTCATTGAGTTTTCTTTTAAGGGGACTTAATCATCAAGTTCAAAGTGCTGAAGGGTTTTGATAGAATAGATGGGGAAAAACAGTTTCTACTGACAGGAGAGTCGAGAGACAGAGGACACAAATTTAAGGTAATTGGCAAAAGAACTAGCGGGAGATGAGAGGATTTTAAAAATGCAGATAGTTGCATGGAATGCATTGCTTGAAATGATGATGGAAACAGATTCAATATTAACTTGCAAAAGGGGATTGGATATATACTTGAAAAGGAATAACTTGCAGGCCAATTGGGGAAAGAATGTCGGAGTGGAACTAATTGGATAGCCCTTGCAAAGAGTTGACACAGGCATGATGGGCTGAGTGGCCTCCATCTATGCTGTATGATTCTATGATTCTCTCATCAACTATTGCTGTAAGAATAATTTTTATACTACAGGAAACGCCAGTCTTTCATTCCTAGTTAACCATGGAGCTTGTCTAGTATTCTTTCGGTGCCACGCTGAAATGCTGGCTTAGATTATGTGCTCCGGTCTCTGGAGTGTGGCTTGAATCCACAACCTTATGAATTGCAGATGAGGGAGCTTCCACGGAGACAAGGCTGACATCTTGTGTATAGTGTGTTACGGAGTCAGCGTGGATGAGTTTTGGAATGGTAGCAAAGTCTCCTTCCCCTAACTGCAAAATCTGGCTAAAATTAAATTGATGTACATGTCCATTGGACCAATTACAAGCTGCCATGCTTTGGAGGGATGTAGGTGTGACTTTTGTATTCCTTTATTTTCCTCCCCGCTCTTCCCCACCGCATCCCCTCACCACCAAAGCGTTGTATTGAGTTGCTGGTCTTGGGACATAGTGCACTGAAGAGATGCTAAATGTAAATAACGGACTCTGCACAGCGAAGAGAAATTGTCACTTGGTTAGTTTATGTTTTATTTTGGGAAAGAGAATTCATGTTTTATTTTTTAAATGCATTGAACAAAGCAACACACTGGAATATTACAACAAAACGGCCATTTGTTATTTTCCATTCCTGACCAGATTACATTTCGCACAACATGCAGGCTGATGCTAAATGACCTTGAGCTTTAATCAGTTGTTGCTTTCAAACATGATGCTGGTTTTCTTGGGGATTCTTTGGGGTAAAGGTAGTAACCCCCCCCACCAAAAATGCTTTAGTAAGATAAATAAATTGTCTCATCACTGCTGCATCATGGAAAAAAATAGTCAGTCAAGAATGTGTGTAGTACTGATTAATAGCCACTACCTTCATGTATAGCATATTGTAATAATTATAGAGAGAAGTACTTTATAAATTAGACACCTAATCTGTATATGCCTTGATGATTGCTAATTACTACACCTTGCTATTCACTTTGACTGCTCAGAGATGAGGCCTCAGTTCAGCATTTTCACCATTAATTCATTTAATTCTTCCCTTCTCCCCTCTCCCACCCCCGCCACCACCTGAAATATAAGTCTACTTTGCCAAAATTATAATCAGAAGTAGGGGAGTGAAATAATGAATGCACTGGGCAGAATAGCACATTAAATTTTACTGAGTCATGTTCTAAATTGGTTTGACTGAGTTTAAGATCAAAACCTATTTGCATAGAACATTTGGGGGAGTTTAACCTTGAAAATTAACTGTCATCCTGAAAGATCAATGGACAGTAACGTTAGAAACAACTTGTGTCGGTCTTTGAGACAAGTGAAGTTTAGAAAACATTTTTGCTGGGAAGGCACATCTAGAGGAAAACTATTTCTTTCACATATATTCGGAACATATTCCGATGGCTAAACTACATAGGGCTGGATTTTACAACCCAAATCGAGTGGTCTGCCTACACCGTCAACCGCCCCCCTTCCACCCCCACAGCAACAAAAAAATCGGCACAATTAACATGGTGTTCGCAATATGACACCTTCATGCCAGTTTCCCAAACTACAGAAGGTGGGTGGGCACCAAAACTGGCAGCCCACCCGCCATTTTGAAATCACCAATTAACAAGCTATTGACCTTGTTAACAACCCAATCATCCACAATTTTTCATTGCCCACTGCATTTTTCAGGTGTTTTACGAGAAAATATTCAGGAATTTTTTTTATGACAGATACAACAAGGCAGCACAAAAACATTAGAAAAGGTCTGCCACTGGGGCCATGGTTGAATGTACCAGAAGATTCTGCTGGGCAAGGTGGAAAAGTCTGTATGTTTTTAAAATTACATTATTCTATCTTTTTTGAACCTTTAATAAATAAATAAACACATTCTGAGAGCCGGGGGCCTTTACAGTTCCAGCCATGACTGACTTCCTGTTTGCAGCAGTACCCCTCTGCCGTAAGACATCCTGGACGAAAGTCCTGATTGGGCGTGGAGCTAATTGACCAACTAACGCTTGATTGAATGAGCTGCAGGAGTGGAAGTGGGAGCTAGCAGAGCACTCAGTTTCCATTCTACGTCCCTCACCCCAATGAGAAACATAAAATCCAGCCCATGGTGAAGAAATGGTTAATTTAGAACTCATGCCAGAAACTTAAAGCAGGTGAAGAATGATGGTAACCATCTCCTGTGACGCTACTTAACACCCATGGGAGGAATTAACATAGGTTCACATTCCAGTGAAGCATTGATGGAGAGCTGCACTGTCAGAGATGCTGTTTTTCAGATAAAAAATTAAACTGAGGTCCCACCTGCCCTGTCAAGTGAATAAAAAGATCCCTTAGCCCTATTTCAAAGAGGAGCAGGAGAGTTCTCCCTGGTGTCATGGGCAACACTGACCCCTCAACCAACATCACAAAACATCTTATTTGGTCTTTTACCGTGTGCAAATTCCTGCCTTACAGCAGTGAATACACTCCAAAAATGACTGTAAACGGTCATCCTGAAGTTATGAATAGTGCACATTTAAATTCAATTTCCTTTCTTTTGAATAGCTTTCCATTAATGCCCTGGTGACTTAACATTTAAAAGATGAATGGAATATTTATTGGTGAACTTCGTAAGCTGAAAGCTCTCAAAAGCATTACACAGGTGCAATATTTCCCTAACCTGATGGAGAATATCTTTTGATCTATTTTATGAAAATTAAATTTAACTGTGGACATGATATGGTCTCTACAGGTTGCAAAGTCAGGGGCCACTGTAGAAGACCAAGTAAAATCAAAACAGAAACCATACAAAATGCACTCGAAGGTTGATTTCAATTTTTTACACCCCTGGTGTTCATACTAATCTTGGCGACATTTCCATTAACTTTCTACCATGGTGCAAAATTGTCCTCACTGGCAACTGCATTCTGCACATTCCACTCAACACTAACTTAAATCCGACAGAGACGTATATGGAGCCCTGGCAATTCTCCTGTGATTTTAATGAATCAGTTGTCTATTTTTTTAAGACTTGTAAGAACTTTACAAAATGGTGGCACTTACTGTGATAAAATTAGTGATGAGTTCTTTCAGAGCAAGGAACAGACTGAGCAGCGTTCTTTTGTCCTTGATTGTGAGTACGAAATGCCTGCAAGGATGCTCTGCAGATTTACACTTAAGTAATTTTTCTACCCAATCTAAAGGCGTACTCCATCACCCCAGCGTTCACTCAAGGAAATAAAAATATAACTGCTAATCTGAGAGAATGATTGATAGCTCAGGAGAAAGGCATCTAACATTATTGACAACTCACACTCGCTTAAGAGTGAAACACTCGATTGAATTTTATTAAGGGCGTGTCTAGTAGTGAGTTGAGATTTTCAAAGCAGAAGAAGGGTTACCGCTGCAAAGTAATTGGCCATTCAGATGTTCCTTTCCTTTCTTTGCAAGCAGCCCTTTATTTTTTTTTGCTAGCAGCCACCCTTTGCTATTTCATAGTAAAATTGGATTTATGGGCAAGGGTTTTCCTGGCGGGGGGGCGGGTCCCACTTGCCGATGTGTAAAATGACGCGGAATGATGTCAGGCGGAACTCCCGATGTCGCCCCGCCCCATTTAAATTTTCAAGTAGGCGGGAGCTCAGCAGAATCAGCTGAGGCCGTTGATAGAGTCATTAAACTAATTAATGGACCTGCCCATCCAACCTTAAGATTGGCGGGCAGGCTGGGAGCCCTGGCGGGCATTAGAAAAAGCTTGAAACCTCATCCACGGCGGGATGAGGTTTCATGTAGGTTTTTAAAAAATTTAATTGAAGTGTATTTAAAAGTTATGGACATGTCCCAACTCATGTGACAGTGTTACATGAGGGGACATGTCAAGGAATTTTTTTTTCTCTATTTTACTGATTTTTTAATGTACAACCGATCTCCCTGAGGCTGCACTTAGCCTCAGGGGGATGAGTGCGCTCTTTTTTGTGCATGCATGAAAGAGCGCACTCTCGGTTCAGGGAATTCACCCCCCCACCCCGCCCAGACAGGGAGCGCATAGCATTTCTGTGCGGACGTCATGCTGGGCGGGCCTTAATTGGCCTGCCCACGTAAAACGGCGGTGCGCCTCCGGTTGGGGGCGCCGATCGGAGGCGCACGCCTGCTCGCCTGCTCTTCAGCTTCTCCCCCAACAGGGGAAAAATTCTGCCCATGGTGTAACTAGAATCTATACCTGGTGGGATTTTGAAGTCTGCACAACAAAATAACTCATGCCTTTGAACCATAGAGGTTTACAGCACAAAAGGAGTCCATTTAGCCCATTGGACAGAACCGCCCCAGATTTGCACTAAGTGCGGTTTCAATGGTGGCTTTCCACACTGTATCATCCCAAACCTGCTGCATTAATTTTGCATTCCTGGAAAACACAACATTTCCATGGTAGGCAGGCTCTCATTCACCTGCCAAGCCATCACTTACCGCTTCAAAATGCCGGACTCCATATTTAAAGTCCAACTGTTCGTACGTATCTCAGTACTTCCAGCCCACGACTGCTGCAAAGAAGACATTGTCCTGAAAGGCAAAAAGACTGCAGCTCCCAGATTCATTGATATGCCCCTCGAGCTTCTTTTTGATGCAGTAGAGGCTCGCCATGATGTCCTCTACCCCCACTCTGGCTGCAGGATGGGAGCAACATCAGTAGTACGTCTTGGGAGGTGGTGGCAGTGATGGTCAATGCCAACGCCCTTCGAAGGAGGACAGCCACCCAGTGCAGAAAGAGAATTAATGATCTCCTCTATTCCGCCAGGGTTAATCACTCTTCTCATCACTCTCAACTCACACACTCTCAAATCCATCACACATACACAGGGCCCTCACTCACTGCTGGTTCAAGGGACATCACCATTTACTCTCTCATACACACCTTAATATTCCTCATCCCACCCATGGGACCACTCACCACTCACAAATGTCACGCATACTTATCACCTGGCCTGGCAGGCGTCATCCATCTTTTCATCTCCATCTCTATTCATGCAGGACAAGCTGTCGTACAACAACCAGGAGAAGACACAGTTTAGTGGAGGAATGCCTGAAATCAAGGTCCTCATGGACTTTGAAAACAGAGCCATCCAGTTGGCTGGTGAGGATCTGGACCATTCCTGTGCTGATGGTAAGGTCGGCGGTGCTCTACCAAGTGAGGATCCAGCAGTATAACCTCCATCAGACAACCATGCTGAGAGTGATGTATCATGTTTCACAGGCCACTTGCCATGTACTAATTATCTCTTCTTGCTTCTGCAGGCACTTCTGGGAAGCAGCCAACTGAGTCCATGACCCAGGGTCTCCAATCAAATCTTGAAGCAACCTCTCAAGAGTAATCTGGAGGCACCCTCCTTGAAGTCCTGTCACAGCACTCACCCACACCCTCCACCAGAGCAGGGACACATACCTTGGTGGGATCTTGCTTTACAGTGGCCTCAGGATCACAATCTGGTGAGCACATCGCACTTTCTGATCCACAGTAGGCAGCAGCGGCAGGGCCTTCCCAGGTTTCCGGCACTTGGAGGACTGTTGGAGACCAGAAATTTGCTGACTCTTTGTCAGATGATGAGCCTCTGGACTCAGTCATGTCACAGTTGCTGGAGCTGCAAAGGCAAGCTCGGGAACATCAGGAAGGGATGTCCACTGCACTCCTCAGATTGCAAGGCACGATGGAGGAGTTTGTCTGCCTTCAGGCTGAGGTGATAGTGCCGACATGTCAATGCACTGAGGTCAACACTGGTAAGATGGCAGTCACCATGGAGACCTTGGCCAAGGATGTTGCTCCTGTGCTGCTGCGTGGGCTCAACTCCATCACTGACACCATAGCTAGCTTCCAGCATTGTGTACACGAGAGGGTCGCAGGGCAGCTCGATCTCAGTCCAACTACCCCTTCCTCTCAAGGAGTCACCACGGGCCCTCAGGCACCCATAGGGAAGAGGATCATTAGGTGCTCCCCCCGGGGCCATCCATCCAGGTGTTTCTGGGAGTGTCTGCCCATCCAAATCCCCTCTTTCTGCGATCTCAGCAGCTCCAGCTCCACAGGCCGAGGAGGGTGCCACTGCCACACAGCAGGACCCCGAAAATGGACCGGGGCCCTTCAGGTCTTGGCCCTCCAAAAGAGACGAGAGAGGCAGATTCTGAAGAGGTTGAACTTAACGGCTTCACTTCAGCCCTCTGGGAAACTTCTGCAGAGCAATGTATGGGAAAGGAATCTTCAAGAATGGCTGTTCTGATTACCATTTATTTCTTGAATGGTATTAGGTAGAGTTGCTAGCTACATTCAGGTGATCTACACTTTGAACTGGGACAGAAGACCTACTGGATTACCATTTTCCCCTCCAAGCCTCTCCCATTTTCTGTAACTCTGCTCTTGCTACTGTTTCTAAGGCTACATCTAATTGAAAGATGGGAGTCAGCAGTTCTGTTCTTTTGATTGGTGGGTGGGCATGAGTAGGTGAGGGAAGCGCATCCCTTCCCTTTCCCCTCAGAGAAAGTGTCCAGCTACCAGTGGAATTGTTCCTAACAAACTTCAGGGCTTGTTTTAGTCAGGATTGATGAAATTGAGCAAGTGTTTAGTTGGATTTAGTCAGCATGTAATCACTCCAAATGACATATTTCCTCAGATTCCAGCCATACATCTTGCAAAAGCTTTTGCTGCTTTCTTGCTGAGCCTTGCCCGAGGCCATTCAGGTAACTACAAAGGGGGAAAAAAAACATCCATCCAGTGAGGACTAGTTCAATGCCTGCCTGCCGTGGAGACCTCCCAGTAAGAGAGTGCCACCAGCATGCAACGTCAACCTGCTCTACTAAAATAGCACATTTTAGATGCAGAGAAATAGGATTAAGTTTTGGGCCAAGCCATTTGTGATCATGTAGGCTGCAAAATATAGTTTCCAGTAATTTCTTATCAGTTACCTGAAGAGGAGAAAATCCCTCAATGTGAAATTTGTAAAGATTATTATATTTTTAAGTAAATAAATCTCACAATATGGCTTGCCAGCTGACTGACACTGCCATCCTCATCTTAG
Source organism: Carcharodon carcharias (assembly GCF_017639515.1). Classification (NCBI taxonomy): domain Eukaryota; kingdom Metazoa; phylum Chordata; class Chondrichthyes; order Lamniformes; family Lamnidae; genus Carcharodon; species Carcharodon carcharias. The sequence continues at coordinate 200,709,960 of NC_054469.1, forward strand.
TTCACGTGACACACCACACTCTTGGCTCATTGCTTTTGATCACAGAGCAAGCTATTTGGAGATGAGGGCAAGTTGTGAAACACTTTTGCATTGAGCCTGGAAATGTAGTTTAATGTGGAGGTCAGCCACCAACTGATGAGTTTTTAATAAGTAATTAAAGCATTATATTTATGCTTTAATTTTAATTTAGATGAAGTGATTATGTCTGCAAGCACAAAGGGATTAAGTTGTTTTATCTAGAATGTGTTCTCTGTATGCGCGTGTAACTTTCAATATGGATGTACAGACTTGGAATAATGCTGATACTGTCCACCATAAAACAAAATGCTTTTTCCTCGTGTTACTGCGGTTAATTTGTTTATGGTTAAGACCATGGCTCCAACTGTTTCCAGTCACAGTTTAATGACAGTTGCTGCAGTAATGTTCGAGGATTCAGGAACTTGCAGTAAAAGTTGGACTGAAGGCAATCCCGGATGAAGCTATTATTGATGGACTCCACAGTATTGCACTGCTGATTTACCACTCTGAAGGAAGCTGGAATTTTGCTGGCTTAAGTGGAAACAAATAGGGTGGTAAAACCCTGGAGCGCACCTGGACAAGATAAAAAGGATTCAAGCTAAGTCGTTATCAAAATCTAATTATGCAAGGCAATTTAAGCACTTTTAAAGCCTTCTCAATTCTCACGGTAACTACTTTTCTTGCAACTTGTTAGTCTTTTCTTTTAATCTAATACTTAATTGCACCAGTTAGCCATGGCTGCACCGCTTTTCCAACAGTTATTATTCCTCAAGAGAATGGTTGTACTCTGAGAATTGTGGATAATTTTGTTAAATGATTGCTGTTGCTTATCTTCTGCCAGATATTTTAAACTAACTTCCAATCTACCCCTGGCAATGCTTTTATAAGTGACTTTAAGTTTAAGACCCTGGTTTGGACTTAACAATGAAATTTTCCAACTTCATTTGGCACAGAATTTTGCCCTTGGTGGGGGTGCTCGGTGGGGACGGTCGGGAAGCTGACCGCCGCCTGCGATCGGCACTGCAGCGTGATTTTACGCAGGCGGGCCAATTAAGACCCACCCAGTGTAGAACATGAACGACAGTGCTCAGCACTGCCTGTGCGGGCAGGGGGAGGAGGGCAAGCGAGCCTAGTGTGAACTTCGTGCATACACCCGAGAGGGCGCTGAATAATCTCCCTGAGGCACAGAGCTGCCTCAGGGAGATTAAGCGCTTTTTAAAAACAAATAAAGAGAATAAAAGTGTCATAAAACATGTTCCCGCATGTAATTCTGTCGCAAGAGGGGACATGTTTTGAATTCAAGAGTTAAATTTCTTATTTTATTTTTATTTGCTTTAGGAAACCTCATCCCGCCCGTGGATTAGGTTGAATGGGCAGTGAAAAATTCAGGACAATTGTTTACTTAATGGCCTTAATAGGCCTTTTAATCGTCGGCAGGTGCGCTTCCCACCGACCTAACTATCGTGAGAGTGTGCATTGACATCGGCACATTTGGCCGCCATCAACGTGTTTTATTTCAGGCCTGTGCCCGCACACTAAGCTTAATTTTCTGCCCATGGAATTCTGTCATATTATGATCCCTCTTCCCTAGTGAATTATTTGCGATTAAGATTACTAATTACCCCGTCTCATTCCATAACACTAGCTCTAAATTCACCTGTTCCCTAGTTGGTTCTTCGAGATATCGTTCTAGGAAACTGTTGCAAATGCATTGCATCAACTCATCTTACAAAACTACTTTTGCCACTTTGGTTTGCCCCATTTATAGGAAGGCTTAAGTTCCTGGAATTACTTCATTACCCTTGTGATATGCTCCTCTAAATTCCTGATTTATACCCTGTCTGATTCCATCATTAATGTTAGGCACCTATAAACTATTCACACCATTTTCTTTGTGCTTTGTTATTTTTAGATCCACGCATAATAATTCTACATCCAGATTTTTTTTGGCTAATATTCTTTCTCCTTACTGCCTTTATCACATTCTTTATTATCAGGACTACACCGGCTCCTTTTCCATTTTGACTATCTTTTCTATAAGTGGCATATCCTGGGATATTTTATTCCCAACCACATCTCAGTAATGAACCTAGGAATGAATGAAATAGGAGTAGTAGTAGCTATTCAGCCCTTAGAACTCTACTCCACCATTCAATGAGATCATGGAGATCATTACCTCAATTCCACATTCCCCCATTATTCCAAAACCCTTAATCTTCCTAATAATCATCTTAATCCCGGACATCGCTGCTGGAGTCCCTCAGGGTAGTATCGTAGGCCCAACCATCTCCAGCTACTTCATCATTAACCTTTCCTCTATCATAAGATCAGAAGTGGGGATGTTCGCTGATGATTGCACAATGTTCAGCACTATTTGCAACTCCTCAGATATTGAAGCAGTCCATGTCCAAATGCACCAAGACCTGGACAATATCCAGGCTTTGACTGATAAGTGGCAAGCAACATTTGTATCACAAAAAGTGTCAGGCAATGACCATCTCCAACAAGTGAGAACCTAACCATATCCCCTTGACATTCAATGGCATCACCATCGCTGAATCCCTTAATATGAACATCCTGTGGGTTACCATCGAACAGAAACTGAACTGGACCAGCCATATGAATACTGTGGTTACAAGAGCGGGTCAGAGGCTGGGAATTCTGTGGTGAGTAATTCACCTCCTGACTTGCCAAAGCCTATCGGCTATCTACAAGGCACAAGTCAGGAGTGTGATGGAATTCTATCCACTTGCCTGGATGAGTTCAATTCCAACAACACTCAAGATTCTTTGACACCATCCATGACAAAGCAGCCCGCTTGCTTGGCCTCCCATTCTCCACCTTAAATATTTACTCCTTCCACCACCAACGTGTAGTGGTAACAGTGTGTACCATCTACAAGATGCACTGCATCAACTAGAGTCATAGAGTTTTACACACGGAAAGAGGCCCTTCAACCCATTGTATCCACGCTGGTTATCAAGCTCCTATCTACTCTAATCCCATTTTCCGCCACTTGGCCCATAGTCTTGTATGCTATGGCATTTCAAGTGTTCGTCTAAATACTTCTTAAATGTAAGGGTTCCCGTCTCTACCACACTTTCAGGCAGTGTGTTGCAGATACGCCCCCACCCTTTGGGTGAAAAAATCTTTCCTCAAATCCCCTCTAAACCTTCTGCCCCTTACCTTAAATCTATGCCCCCTGGTTATTGACCCCTCTACTAAGGGGAAAAGTTTCTTCCTATCTACCCTATCTATGTCCCCCGTAATTTTGTACACCTCAATCAGGTCCCCCCTCATCCTTCTCTGCTGTGAGGAAAACAACCCCAGCCTATCTAGCCTCTCCTCATAGCTGAAACACTCCAGCCCAGACAACATCCTGGTGAATTTCCTCTACCCTCTCTCGCGCAATCACGTCCTTCTTGTAGTGTGGTGATCAGAACTGCACACGGTACTAACATTTAATACAGCTCCATTATAACCTCCCTGCTCTTGTATTCAATGCTTCGACTGATAATGGCAAGAATCCCATATGCCTTATTAACCATCTTATCTACCTGTCCTGCTGCCTTCAAGGATCTATGGACATGCACACCAAGGTCCCTCTGACCCTCTGTACTTCCTAGAGTCCTACCATTCATCGTATACACCCTTGCCTTATTAGTCCTCTCAAAATACATCACCTTACACTTTTCAGGATTAAATTCCATTTGCCACTGTTCTGCCCATCTGACCTGCCTGTCTTTATCATCCTGCAGTCTAAGGCTTTCCTCCCTGCTGTTCACTACACTACCAATTTTCGTGTCATCTGCGAACTTACTGATCATACCTCCTACATTCATGTTTAGATCATTAATGTAGATTAAAAACAGCAAGGGACCCAGCTCCGTACCCTGCAGTATGCCACGGGACATAGGCTTCCAGTCACAAAAACAACCTTTGACCATCACCCTCTGCTTCCTGCCATTAAGCCAATATTGGATCCAGTTTTCCAAATTGTCCTGGATCCCATGGACTCTTATCTTTTTGATCAGTTTCCCATGCGGGACCTTGTCAAAAGCCTTACTGAAGTCCATGTAGACTACATCAACTGCACTATCCTCATCTACACACCTAGTCACCTCCTCAAAAAATTCAATCAATTTGTTAAACATGATCTCCCCCGACAAAGCCATGCTGACTATCCTTGATTAATCCTTGCCTCTCCAAGTGGAGATTATTCTGTCCCTCAGAATTTTTCCCAAAAGTTTCTCTACCACTGATGTTAGACTCACTGGTCTATAGTTCCCTGGTTTATCCCTACCATCCTTCTTGAATAATGGTATCACATTAGCTGTCCTCCAGTCCTCTGGCATCTCTCCTGTGGCCAGAGAGGATTTGAAAATTAATGTCAGGGCCCCTGAAATCTCCTCCCTTACCTCTCACAGCAGCCTGTGATACATCTCATCTGGGTCTGGGGATTTAACCACTTTTAAGTCTGCAAAAACCACTAATAACTCTTCCTTCTCAATGCTAATTTGTTTAAGTATATCATAGTCCTCGTCCCTGGTCTCTGCACCTATATTGTCCTTCTCTATTGTGAATACAGGCTCAAAGCACTTATTTAAAACCTCACCTACATCTTCCTGCTGCTCACACTGTTTGCCACTTTTGTCCCTAATGGGCCCTCCTATTCCCCTGGTAATCCTCTTGCCCCTGATATAGTTATAAAATGCCTTTGAATTTTGCTTTATTTTATCCACCAGTGTTTTTTCATGACCCTCTTTGCTCCTCTAATTTATTTTTTAAGTAACCCTCTGCACTTTCTGTATTCGTCTAGAGCTTCCGCTGTTTTGAGCCCTTGGTATCTACCATAAACTTCCCATTTTTTGTTTATCCAATCCTTTACATTCCTCGACATCCAGGGTTCTCTGGACTTGTTGGTCCCACCCTTCACCTTTACAGGAACATGTTGGCCCTGCACTCTCACTATTTCCTTTTTGAATGACTCCCACTGGTCTGATGTAGATTTTCCTGCAAGTAGCTGCTCCCAGTCCACTTTGGCCAGATCCTGTTTTATCACATTAAAATCGGCCTTTTCCAGTTCAGAACCTTTATCTCCTGTCCATCTTTGTCTTTTTCCATTTGAGGAACCTTCTAAGATATCATCCCGCCTTATTGCAGTAATTGACTCAATATTGCAACACCCGCCTCCTCTTTTACAACCCCCGTCTCGCCTGAAGATTCTATATCCAAGAATATTAAGCTGCCACCTGCCCTTCCCTCAACTATGTCTCTGTGATAGCAATGAAATCATATCCCCATATGTTAATCAGCAGCCTTAACTCATCTGCCTTACTCACAAGATTTCTTGTATTAAAATAAATGCCACCCAGCCTTGCCACGCTCCCTTGTGCCTTGCCTTGACTATATACGCTCTGCCTTCCAGACTGATTTGTTTCTTCTTCTAAACTTGTCTGTGCACCACCCTCTACTATACCTCCACTCCCTACTATATCCCACCCCCATGACAAATTACTTTAAACCCCCCACCAACGGCACTAGCAAAATCCCTCTGCAAGGATGTTGGTCCCATTCCGGTTCAGTTGCAACCCATCGGACTTGTACAGGTCCTATCTTCCCCAGAAATGGACCCAGTGATCCAGGAATCTAAAGCTCTCCCTCTTGCACCAACTCTGCAGCCACTCATTCCTCCACTCTATCCACCTATTCCTATACTCACTAGCACGTGGCACAAGGAGTAATCCAGAGATTACAACCTTTGAGGTCCTGCTTTTCAATCTGCTATCTAGCTCCCTAAACTCTTGTTGCAGGACCTCATCCCTCTTTCTACCTACATTGTTGGTACCAATGTGAACCACGATCTCCGACTGTTCGCCCTCCTCCATCAGAATGCCCTTCAGCCGTTCAGTGACATCCTTGACGCAGGCCCCAGGGAGGCAACACACCGTCCTGGAGTCACACCTGCAGCCACAGAAACACCTGTCTGTGTCCCTCATTATTGAGTCTCCTACCACTATTGCTCTTCCTCTCTTTCTCCTCCCCCCTTGTGCAGCTGGGCTCTGGCTGCGCTTCCCAGAGGAACCATCACACTCACCATTTTGCAACACAGAAAAGCTGTTTTTGAGTGAGATACACTCTTGGGCCACCTATCACTGGCTCTTTACCTAGCTCTTCTTGTCCGTCCCCCCCACCTTAAACCAGCTTATATTTCACCCCTTTCCTATTTTTACTTAGTTCTGTTGAAGGGTCATGAGGACTCGAAACATCAACTGTGCTCTTCTCCACCGATGCTGTCAGACCTGCTGAGTTTTTCCAGGTATTTCTGTTTTTGTTTTGTACATTCTTGGGCTTTCCTGACTACCTGCTTGTCTCCCTCCTTCTGACTGGTGGTTGCCCATTCCTTCTTAGACTGCACTTTCTTGAGCTGTGGGGTGACTACTTCTAAAAAAGGCCAGTCACATAACTCTCAGCCTCGCGGATGCACTGCTGTGCCTCCAGCCGATGCTCAAGCTCCGAAACCCGGCGCTGAAGCTGGTCAAACCAGTGGCACTTCTTGCAGCTGTGGTCATCCAGACTGCCAGGACTCAGCAAGGCTTCTTTGACAGCATCTTCGGGAAACCCACAATATCTACCACCTCAAAGGACAAGGACAGCAGATGCATGGGAATACCACCACCTGCAAGCTCCGCTCCAAGCTACACACCACCCTGACTTGGAACTATATTGTTGTTCCGCCACTGTCGCTGGGGCAAAATCCTAGAACCTCCTTCTAACAGCACTGTGGATGCACCAAGCCACATGGCCAGCAGCAGTTCAAGGCAATTAGTGATGGTCAATAAATGCTGGCTTAGCCAGTGATGCCCGCACGCCATGAAAGAATATTTTTAAAAATCTCTTAATAACCCAAAATCTATTCATCTCTGTCCTGAATATACTTGGTGACTGAACATCAACAGCTCCCTGGGGTAGAGTATTCCAAAGATTCACAACCCGTTGTATGAAGAAATTTCCCCTCATCTCAGTGGCCAACCCCTTGTTCTAAGACTGCAACCCATAGTTCTAGACTCCCCAGCAAGGGAAAACATCCTTTCAGCATCTATCTTGTGAAGCCACTTTAAGAATTGTGTATGTTTCAATGAGAGTACCTTTAATTCTTCTAAATTCTGAGGGATATATGCCTTGTCAACTCAATCTCTAGTCAAAAGGTAATCCTTTCCTTCTAGGAATCAGTCTAGTTGATCTTCATTGTACTTTCTTTATGGCAAGTATGTCCTTCCTCAGGTGAGAAGACGAAAACTACAAACAGTTCTCCAGGTGTGGTCTCCATAAGATTTGCTTGACTAGTAAGACTCCTTTATTTTTATACTTCAATCCCTTTATAATAAAGATGAACAAAGCATTTGCCTTCCTAATTGCTTGCTGCACCCTCATGTTAACTTTCTGTGATTTATGCACAAGGGCACCCAGGTCCTCCTGAATAGCAACATTTCCTAGCCTCTCACATCAAAAAAAAAATCAGCTTTTCTATTTTTCACAATACCCCAAGTATTCCATCTGCCCTGTTCTCGTCCAACTTTGCAGTCTCTATGTTTCCTCACCATTTACTTTCCTGCCTAACTTTGTATTGTCGACAAATTTGGATACATTACATTCCATCCATCATCTAAGTTATTGACAAAACAAAAACAGAATTACCTGGAAAAACTCAGCAGGTCTGGCAGCATTGGCGGAGAAGAAAAGAGTTGACGTTTCGAGTCCTCGTGACCCTTCGACAGAACTAGGTGAATCCCAGGAAGGGTTGAAATATAAGCTGGTTTAAGGTGGGGGGGGGGCGGTTTGGGTGGGGGAAGAGGGAGAGAGGTGGAGGGGGGGTGGTGTGGTTGTAGGCAAAAGCAGTGATAGAAGCAGATCATCAAAAGATGTCACAGACGGCAGAACAAAAGAATACATAGGTGTCGAAGTTGGTGATATTATCTAAACGAATGTGCTAATTAAGAATGGATGGTAGGGCACTCAAGGTATAGCTCTAGTGGGGGTGGGGGGGAGCATAAAAGATCTAAAAATATTTAAAAATAAAGGAAATAGGAGGGAAAAAGAAAAATCTATATAAATTATTGGAAAAAAACAAAAGGAAGGGGGAAGAAACAGAAGGGGGGTGGGGATGGAGGAGGGAGGTCAAGACCTAAAGTTGTTGAATTCAATATTCAGTCCGGAAGGCTGTAAAGTGCCTAGTCGGAAGATGAGGTGTTGTTCCTCCAGTTTGCGTTGGGCTTCACTGGAACAATGAAGCAAGCCAAGGACAGACATGTGGGCAAGAGAGCAGGGTGGAGTGTTGAAATGGCAAGCGACAGGGAGGTTTGGGTCATTCTTGCGGACAGACCGCAGGTGTTCTGCAAAGCGGTCGCCCAGTTTACATTTGGTCTCTCCAATGTAGAGGAGACCGCATTGGGAGCAACGAATGCAGTAGACTAAGTTGGGGGAAATGCAAGTGAAATGTTGCTTAGTCTACTGCATTCGTTGCTCCCAATGCGGTCTCCTCTACATTGGAGAGACCAAACGTAAACTGGGCGACCACTTTGCAGAACACCTGCGGTCTGTCCACAAGAATGACCCAAACCTCCCTTTCGCTTGCCATTTCAACACTCCACCCTGCTGTCTTGCCCACATGTCTGTCCTTGGCTTGCTGCATTGTTCCAGTGAAGTCCAACGCAAACTGGAGGAACAACACCTCATCTTCCAACTAGGCACTTTATAGCCTTCCAGACTGAATATTGAATTCAACAACTTAAGGTCTTGACCTCCCTCCTCCATCCCCACCCCCCTTCTGTTTCTTCCCCCTTCCTTTTGTTTTTTTCCAATAATTTATATAGATTTTTCTTTTTCCCTCCTATTTCCTTTATTTTTAAATATTTTTAGATCTTTTATGCTCCCCCCCCACCCCTACTAGAGCTATACCTTGAGTGCCCTACCATCCATTCTTAATTAGCACATTCGTTTAGATAATATCACCAACTTCGACACCTATGTGTTCTTTTGTGCTGCCATCTGTGACATCTTTTGATGATCTGCTTCTATCACTGCTTTTGCCTACAACCACACCACCCCCCCTCCACTTCTCTCCCTCTCCCCCCACCCAAACCGACCCCCCCCCACCTTAAACCAGCTTATTATTCAACCCTTCCTGGGATTCACCTAGTTCTGTCGAAGGGTCATGAGGACTCGAAACGTCAACTCTTCTTCTCTGCCGATGCTGCCAGACCTGCTGAGTTTTTCCAGGTAATTCTGTTTTTGTTTTGGATTTCCAGCATCCGCAGTTTTTTGTTTTTATCTAAGTTATTGATACAGATTGCAAATAGCTCAGGTTCAAGCCTTCACCTGCCCCCTCCCTCTCGCGTATTAATTTGAAGCCCCTATCTACTGCCCTGGTTATTTAACTCACAAGAGTAGTGAACTCAGTCCACTTCAAATGGAGTCCGTCCTGGCAGAACAGTGCCCTCTTTCCTCAGTACCAATGCTGATGCTCCATGAATTGAAACCCCTGCCTCTCACATCACTCCTTCAGCCATTAATTTAAACCTCTAGTTTCTTTGTACCTATACCATTTATGTGTGGCTCAGGTGGAAATCCAGAGGTTTTGCCTTGGAGGTTCGGCTTTTTAATTTGCACCTTAACTCAAGTTCCCAGTAGAATCTCATTCCAAGTTCTACCTGTATCTTTGGTTCTGATGTGGATTACTACAACTAAATCCTACCCCTCCTTCTCCAAGTTCTTCTCCATCCATGAGGAGATATCCTTAACCCTGGTGCCAGGCAGCCAACAATGGCTTCAGGATTTCCTGTCACGGCTGCGGAGAACAGTACCTATCCCCTACTGCTAGAACATTCTGTTTTGCTCCCCAAACTTGAATGGCCTCTTTTGCCATGGTGTCAGGGTCCATTTACCCATTGTCCCTGCAGTCTTTGTTCTCATTTATACCAATTGCAAGACACTTGCATTCATTAGTCTATGGCAAAGGCTGAGGCTGCTCCATCAGTGCGACCTAGCACTGAAGTGCGACCTCAATGGAGTGCTGGGAGCTTGGTGAGTTGATGCTCTCTTAAACCTCTTTCTGAAAACCTAATGTTGTTTGCATCTAACATTTAACTGCAAGTACTGTTTAATTCTAAATCTCATCCAGGGGAGATAGAAGCTATCCATTGGGGAGCAGCTGTAGGTAGTTAAGACCATAAAACCATAAGGCATAGGAGCAGAAATTAGGCCATTCGGCCCATCAATTCTGCTCCGCCACTCAATCATGGCTGATAAGTTTCTCAACCCCATTCTCCTGCCTTCTCCCCGTAACCTTTGACCCCTTACCAATCAAGAACCTATCTATCTCAGTCTTAAATACACTCAATGACCTGGCCACCACAGCCTTCTGTGGCAATGAATTCCATAGATTCACCACTCTCTGGCTGCAGAAGTTTCTCCTCATCTCTGTTCTAAAAGGTCTTCCCTTTACTCTGAAGCTGTGCCCTCGGGTCCTAGTCTCTCCTACTAATGGAAACATCTTCCCCACGTCCACTCTATCCAGGCCTTTCAGTATTCTGTAAGTTTCAATCAGATCCCCCCTCATCCTTCTAAACTCCATTGAGTATAGACCCAGAGTCCTCAAACGTTCCTCATATGTTAAGCCTTTCATTCCTGGGATCATTCTCGTGAACCTCCTCTGGACTCTCCAGGGCTAGCACATCCTTCCTGAGATACGGGGCCCAAAATTGCTCACAACATTCTAAATGTGGTCTGACCAGAGCCTTATAAAGCCTCAGCAGCACATCCCTGCTTTTATATTCTAGTCCTCTCGAAATAAATGCCAACATTGCATTTGCCTTCCTAACTACCAACTCAACCTGCAAGTTAACCTTAAGAGAATCTTGGACTAGGATTCCCAAGTCCCTTTGCACTCCAGACTTCTGAATTCTTTCCCCATTTAGAAAATAGTTTATGCCTCTATTCTTCCTACTAAAGCGCATGACCTCACACTCCCCCATGTTGTATTCTATCTGCCACTTCTTTGCCCATTCTCCTAACCTGTCCAAATCCTTTTGCAGCCTCCCCGCCTCCTCAATACTACCTGTCCCTCCATCTATCTTTGTATCATCTGCAAACTTAGCCCGGATGCCCTCAGTTCCTTCATCTAGATCATTAATGTATAAAGTGAAAAGTTGTGGCCCCAAGTTAATTATGAAAGCTAGCTTGACCTGTTTTTTCTGTACCTGGGCTCAGGTGTTTTTCAGTCCATTGCAGAGTTTTACTTGGAGCTGGAGTACTTGGTCACCATCTTTGTCCCTTCCGACACGGCGTACTTGGCCAGTTCCCCATGTAGCAGCAGGCGTACAGCGGTCTGGATCTCCTGGGAGCTGATGGTGCTGCGCTTGTTGTAATGGGCCAGGCGGGAAGCCTCACCTGCGATGCACTCGAAAATATCGTTCGTGAACGAGTTCATGATGCTCATGGTCTTGGAGGAGATGCCAGTGTCAGGGTGAACCTGTTTCATCACTTTGTAGATGTAAATGGAGTAACTTTCTTTCCTGGATCTTTTCCTCTTCTTGCCGCCCTTTGTGGGCAGCTTCTTCTGCACTTGCTTGGCGCCCATCTTGCAAACCTGCTCTTTCTTCTCATCAACCATGATCACAGTCAGCTTCAGGCATACCTTTAGTTTCAGAACATATAAATTCAGACATTTCAATGCGACCTCAACTGAGTGCTGGAAGTCCGGTGAGTTGAGCAAGTTCACTGAGAAAGAGAGGGGATGCTCCTTTGCTTTTTTTTTCCAACTTTTTCACCCTGTATGATTGGTTCTTGGTCTACTACATGGGAAGAAGCCAGCTGTTTGGTAAGTATCTGGTAAGTATCTGGTGAGTGGTTAGGCCTGTCCTTAGTGCTTACTGTTAGGGACAGTGTGTTAAGAGGCATCTTAGGACATGGGAGTTAAGGTAGATCTATAATAAAAATAACTAAAACTTTTAAATTCTAACAGTTAAGAAACGTGGAACTTTTAGTTGTCAGTGGTATTAACATTCAATAAGCAAAGTAAATTGTAGCATACATAGGAATTATTCCAAGTTAATTAAAAAAGAAATTAAACTAAATTAACTAAATAACAAATAATAATGGCAAGACAGGTGTTACATTGCAGCTGTGGAATGTGCGAACCTTTGGACACCAAGACAATGTTCGCAGAAACTGTAAGCAGCTAGAAGAATTCCGGATCAGGATTATTGATCTGGAAGCTGAACTGCAGACGCTATGCAACATAAGGGAGGGGGAGAAATACCTCGACACTTTGCTCCAGAAAACTGTGCCAAGAAAAATTGACATAAGGTCAGAAAACAGCTTTTCGTGGTGAATGTTTTTTTCAGACTGATGGTAGGCAACAATATTCCCCAAAGGTCAGTGCTCAGACCTTTGCTTTTTTGCCATATACAATTGACTTGACCTTAGAGGAAGACAGTAGAATTTCAAAATTTGCCGAGAATACCATTGTTATGGACAGGAGAGAGAGGCAAACTGAACTTCTTTATCTTCTCACCGTCTGTTTGTAAGCAGAGGTGCTTTTGAATTGTTTAAAGTAGGCTGTGATGTGTTTCCCCAAACTCTCAGTTTGTGTTGTGCAATTTTAGAAGTAATACGCAGCAAACTGTCTTTATGATTAACTCAGAAGGTTAGTTTATTTCACATTCAAACCTGGTGGGGGAGGGGTGGGTGGTTATGCGGGAGTGGGAGGGTGGTTTGGAGAGATGTTCACAACCTCGCACACACTCACGCATGTTCAATAAGGGGGATAGAAAGGGGTGGGATTTTATGGTTACTAGGCTTTTGAACAAGTCGATGCATTTTATAGCCTCACTCCCGCCATGATGGAGCCTTAAAATTCCACACGGATTTTACAACTATGGTTAACAACAGTAAAGGAACCACACAAATGAATATTAGTTCACATGATTCCCAGACTCCAGAGGGAGTTTCCTTCGTGGCAGATTTTTGTTCCGATGGGTTCCTGGTTGGAGATAGCAACACAAAAGTCCTTTAAAACGAATGAGGATATAGCACGATGAGGTTTCTGTACCTAGATCGCTTAGCAGGCAATGGCTTGGATGCTTTTAAAATGAAACAGTCTCGAGGAGTTGAGAGATAATGGCCGGCTGCTTGGTCAGCTGGGAGCCTTGCTTTTCTTTTCAGGTTGGAAGTAGTTAGCAGACTGACTTGGGAGGCTAGAAATGTAATATTAAAACTGTCCAAGAGGCTAGAAGCATGGGGGCATGTCATGTGGCCCATTAATGAGTTAATTGTGGTTTCATAAGCAGTTTCTGTGCCTCTGGCCAAAATCCATTGTTTCCCTTAAATGTGAAAAAATGGCTGTTAAAACCTCTTCAGGGATATCAAGTTTCAATGTCTCTGTCTTTGTTATTGCCTCTGCTTGAGAGCCAATTTGTCTGTTAGCCATCTAGTTTTGTGATTATAATATGGCCTTACAATGGGTTGTGAGATTCCATAAAAATGAGAGTGGAACTCTTTTGTTCTTGTAATCCCTGTTGGAAGCTTCCAGAACAGATGGCCACTCTTGTGTCATATGACGTGAGCCGCCATCTTTTGGTTCAACAAAAGTCCATTTTAAAATAGCAATAAAAGAATAAAGTTTTGATGTACACAGTTTTGATTTTGTTTCATGTCTTATAGATATGATGCTAAACTTGCAGGAGTGGCACATAGTAAGGATGATGCGAATTGCCTGCAATATGACATATATAGACTAACAGGATGAGCAGACAAGTGGCAGATGGATTTTAATATGGAGAAGTGTGAGTTGATGCATTTTGGCAGAAGTGACAAGGAGAGGCAATATAGACATTGTTGAACAGTTCTAAAGAATGTACAGGGGTAGCGGTTCCTGGGGATACAAGTGCATCGATCATTAGAGGCAGCAGGACATGTGGGATCTAGGGCTTCATAAATAGAGCATTGAATACATAAGCATAAAGTTATGCTGAACCTTTTATAAAGGTCTGGTTAGGGCCCAGCTAGAGCACTGCATCCAGTTCTGATCACCACACTTTTTGTATGGTATGAGGATCCTTGAGAGGCTGCAGAAGAGATTGGTTTCATGGATGGGGGAGTTTTAGTTCTAAGATTAGATTGGAAAAGCTGGGGTTGTTGTCCTTAGAGCAGAGAAGTTTGAGGGGAGATGTGGTAGAGATGTACAAGGTTATGACAGATTTGGATATGGTACCCTGCCATAGATATAATTCCATTGTTTGTTGTTTCCCATTTCAATGTGAGCTATCTTACATTTTTCACATAAGAATCAAGCTGACATTCCCTCATCTGTCTACTTTATGGCCCCAAATATCTGCGTTAATCAATCAACATGTTAACACATTATTGGAAACTGTTTCCTTCATATTAATAATAAACAGAATAAACAGCAGGGGAGCCAACACAGAACCCTGTGGAACTATTCTGTTCACTGTGCCAAGACTAGGTCTGTTCCATTTATCATCACTTTGAATTGCTGAGCCAATCTGCAATACAGCTCACTAATTTGCCATTAATTCTGTAAGCCTTGATCTTCTTTTAAACCATCATATTCAGGAATTTTATTGAATAATTTTCCAAAAAGAAATCAAAGAAAATTATATCCACCCCACAGCATTTATCCATTAGCTTAGTGGCTGTCTCAAAGAATTCCATCGGATTTGTCAAGCTATAAATGTTGATCATTCCTTATGGCCTCAACACTTTCAAATGAATTTTGATAGCATACAATAACTGTTGCTATTAAGCGTTATCCCTCCCCCACTACAGTTGCCCATTTATCTATAATTTCATTGTGATTTTAATAGTGTGCTATTTTTGAAAAATACAAGCTTTCATTGCTCATGGCAAGTTAGGTATTAAGACAATATTCTGTAAGGATTGTTCTATATAGCTCAACCTAAATTGTCAACCCTGCTGTTGGCATTTCCCCTGACCCCTCTCCAACCCCCCACCCTCCACTTGAACTCTTCAAGTCCAGGCTGTGTGTTTGGCTCTGCAGTGGACCCACCAGATTTCCTAACTCACTTTTCCTGCCTTCCCTTAACTATCCACCCCACCTCACCCAGACTGATGAGCTGCCTACAACCATTGGCTCAGTGCTTGTTGACATCATGCAGATGAGGCCTGACTTTCATCCTAGCTTGGGCCTCGTGCCATAGAGGTCATGCAGATGGTGTGACCTCACCACATGCTATCATTTCAGAATGAAAATTGGCCCCACTGTATGTTTTCTCTACATATTAATCGATGGTCCATGCCAGTGTATGCCGGTGGCCTTGTGTTGTGTTTGGGAAGTGGAAAGAAATGCAGGGGGATTAGGATTACCCAGAAGTGGTGCAGAAGGATGAGTGAAGATGACTACAAATCATCAAGAAATATTCACACTTATACATTTGTTAAAATTTAAAATAATCTTGAATATATTTTATAATCATATATAGAAAATTAGTGAGAGTAGAAGAGAGTTGAAGCACCTTCCTGTCTTGAAGCGCAAAGGTATGAGGCTTGGGAACAAGATTGGCGGTGGGACTGAAATGGCAACTCAGTCTGAAGCCTGCAGACAAACTTGGAACCAAGCATTCCCAGGTTGCAAGAACCTTTCGAATGGGATATGTAAGACAGCAAGGGATGATGTATGTAGGATCATGGAGCTGGTGGGAACAAGAGACAGGCTCGGAAATTTGCAGTGAAGACTTCTTTAAATCTAAGAGAAAGTTATGAATGGATTACTTTTTTAAAGCTTATATTTACACATCCCTGTAGACACTATAGGGTTCATTGGTTCTAGTAAGTGTACAGTGGGTCCATGGACGTGGAAGTGTCATAGCTCGGCCATGGAGGGTGGGTGGAAGAGCTAAGCCTGTAATAGGGGGCAAGTGCGGCCATAGGGGGTGGATGGGGCATAGGGAACATTTTGAGGGTGAGGGAGTGTAAAGAGTGAGGAATGCAAGTCCTTTGTTTTTATTTTAACTAGGACAAAGTCCCACGGCACCAAGATGGGAATGTTAAACAGCCTGCCTCTGCACCTGGCAGCCTCTGTAGTTACCTCCAAACTTCTTCCTGAGTTGGCTGACCCGACCCCAGCCTGCACCCACCCCCTGGCAATGAAGATCCTGCCTTTGCAGGCACTTTCTCCCCGGGCGGGTGGATTGAGCCAGGAAATCTCCTGACCCCAGCTACCCATCCCGAGGATGAAAATCCAGGCCAATTCTTCCATAGCTCTCTGATGTACTGAAGACATCATAAGGTAATTTTCCTCTGGGGCCTTTCCTGGACCTCATATTTTCTGTTGGAGTGCCATATCACTTCTCTGATTTTGTTTATTGCATGCATATTTAGGGTGTGCTGACAGCCTCATGGTCCCTTCACTGCTTGGGGCATCTGCCCTGGTTAGGCAAATGATCCTGTCTGGGGAATGGTCTGGGCCTCATCACTTGGGAGCCATAGTTGCCCACTACAATCACACTGACGCAGAGGATTGTCACTTTTATATTGGAGATAGATGTTGATGGCAGAGGAGCAGAAACAGCGTTGAAAGCCTTTATATGATAAACCTTGGAAGACGGATTATGCTTTCAGTTCTTACGACGGTGCTTTCACCTGTGTGATACCATAAATATATTTTAACAGGAAATGCTGGACAAATAAAGCAATATTTATAGACGGCAATCATGTATTCCATTTCCATTGATGGTTAACCATTTCACAAAATGTTTTGATTCCTCTGCTGAGTTAGGTGTATCAGTAATCAAATGTTGAACAGTCGATGAGCACCTTTTGTGGCCAAATCATGTCCAAAGTTAACCACATCATATTTATTTCAAGTTAGTCTTTAAGTGAAATTAATTATAGCATGAGATAAGTGGCTAATTGTTACCAAACTGCATAATGTTATGATATTTTGTAAAATTGTGTAACTCATTGAAATTATGCAGAGTCCAGAGACAGCAAACCCATATGACCCTGGCGCAAGCGTTAAAAATAGGAATCAGGTCACATTTTGGGTGGAATCATCCCAGATTTGCACTGTGTGGAAAAAGAACTTTTACCCACGGGCCGCAGTGGTGGCTTTCCACGCTGTATCATTCTAATTCTGCCTCATTAACCATGCATTCCCAGGAAACACACCTGCCACGCTGTACCTCACCGCTTCCTCATGATGGGCTCCATATTTAAAGTGCATCAAGGCCGCTGCACAGAAGACTGTAGCCCCCCAATTCAGTGATGCACCCCTGAAATGCCGTTTGGACACTGTGGAGGTCTGCCAAGATGGCTTCTAGCCCGCTCCAGCCGCAGGAGAGGCAGCAACCTCAATAATCTGACTTGGGAGGTGATGGTAGCGGTGGCCAATGCCAATGACCTGCAAAAGAGGACAGCCACCCAGTGCCGAAAGAGGGTGAATGACCTCCATTCTGTCAGGGTACGTCACTCTCAACTCACACACTCACAAACCCATCACACATCCACAGGGATCTCACTCACTGCCAATTCAAGAGATATCACCATTCACTGTTTCACAGACGCCTTCATTATCCTTATCCTGTCCATAGTACCACTCACACCCACACATAGCAGGCATACTTACTATCTGACCTGGCAAGCACCCTGTTTATACTCTCTCCATCTGTCTTTATGCAGGACAAGCTGATACACTACACTACAAGCGGGGGAGGTTGCAGACGGGTGGAGGAATGCCTGAAATGAAGGTCCTCAAGGACTTTGAAAATAGAGCCATCCAGCTGGCCAGTGAACATCTGGACCATTCCTGTGCTGACGGTGAGGTCACAGTGCCCTACCATGTGAGGATCCAGCAGTGCAACATCCATCAGACAACCATACTGTGAGTGATGTGTTCTGTTTCACAGGCCACTGCCATCCACTAATTATCTCTCCTTGCTTTTGCAGGCACAACTGGGAAACAGCCGATGGAGTCCACGACCCAGGTCCTTGACCCAAGCCCCAAAGTCACCTCAAAATAAGAATCTGCTGAAACCCCCTTTGAAGACCCGTCACAGCACTCACCCATACCCTCCACCAGCGCAGAAACACACACCTCGCTGGGACCAAGCTTTAGAGTAGCCTCAGAGTCACAACCTGGTGAGCACATTGCACTGTCTGATCCACAGCAGACAGAGGCGGGGATTTCCCAGGTTTCCAGCACTCGGAGGACTGCTGGAGGCCAGAAATCTGCTGAGTTCGAGTCAGATGAGGAGCCTCTGGACTCGGTCATGTCACGGTTGCTGGAGCTGCAAAGGCAAGCTCGGGAACATCAGGAAGGGATATCCGCTGCACTGCTCAGATTGCAAGGCACGATGGAGTCCACCCCCCTTCAGTCTGAGACGATAATGTGGGCATGCCAATGCACTGAGGTCAACACTGGCAGGATGGTGGCTGCAATGAAGACCTTGGGGAGGATTTTCCCTTGTCAGGTGGGCACGGCGGGCAGGTCCAGGAATGGCCGTGAGACTAACTACCGCCCGTGAACTGGCTCTGACCGCGATTTCATGCTGGCTTGACAATTAACAGCCAACCAGAGTGAAAGGCGTGCTGAGGGCCTCAGTGCTGCCAGGGTGGGGGAGCGGAAGGAGCACTAGCGCTGAAGTGTGCGCATGCGCGGGGGAGTGCACACTGACATCTCCCTGAAGGCACAGAGCTGCCTCAGGGAGCTGAAGGATATAAATATGAAAAATAAACTTTTTACATATTATATAAACATGTCCCAACCTGTGACTCAGTCACATGAAGAGGGACATGTGAAAAAGGATGTTAAAAATGTTTTATTGTTTACTAAGTAACCGTTGGAAACCTCATCTGGCCCGTGGATGAAGCTTCGATAAAATTGCAGAGGCCACCTGACCTATTCGCCTGCCCGCCAACCGAACTGTTGAGTGGGCAATGAAAAATGCAACTTAATTAATTACTTAAGGTCCTTAATAGGCCTCCTAATTGTCAGTGGGTGTGCTGCCGCCTCTTGCGAACGCCCACTGACCGAAAGATCGTGAGAGTGCGCGATGACGTTGGGACACTTGCCCAACATCATCGCGCGCTATATAACTCCCGTTCGGGTTGGGCACGCACCCGCAGACGGAAAATTCTGCCCCTAGTCCAGGAAATCAGTCTTGCCCTACTGCGCAGTCTGAACTCCATTGTTGATGCCAGTATTGGCCTCCAACAGCGTTAACAAGAGAGGGCTGCGGGGCAGCTCGATCTCATTCCAGCTTTCCCTTCTCCTCAAGGAGTCAGCCAGTGGCCCTTTGGGCACCCATTGGGACGAGGCTAAGCAGGTGCACACCCCGGGGCTATCCACCCAGGTGACTCCGGGAGTGCCTCACCCATCCAACTCCCCTCTTCCTGTGACCCCAGCAGCTCCAGCTCCACAGGCCAAGGAGGGTGCCAATGCCACACAGCAGGACCCCGAAAGCAGGCCGGGGCCCTCCAGGTCTTGGCCCGCCAGAGGACGACCGTCAGGGCAATGACAGGAGGCAGGCTGCCTCCACCTCCGCTGTAGATGTTGAGGCAGCACCAACTCATAGGGGCAGGGATAGGAAGGTTAAGAAGATGTATTTGCACAGCCAGGGCATGGGTGTTGATCACTTGTCCATCATGTTCACTTTGTAAATGAGCTCCCAAGAAGGTCTCCTTGCCTATGGCTCCTTGTTCTGATGAACAATGTTCGTGTTGCTCAGATGTGAAACCTTGGTCCCTGCAAAAGATAAAGGCAGGTGTCTCATTCCATGGCCTCTTCCCTGTGCTTTGTGCAACCTTCCTAGCACTCTGGTGGTGTGCCTTCACTGTCACTGGACACATCCAGTCATGCCTGCACCTCATTGTGGTTTATCACTGCAGCCAAAATGTCCTGGGCCGGCGGCACAGAGTTCTGTCATTCTTTCTGTGCACTCCAGCACCTTTGTGGTGTGTCTGGCAACCCCCCATCTTATCAGCATCTGTGTCGGGTGACAGTGTGGTTCTGAAGGATTCAGCTCACGAAGGATGCCATAAAGTCAGGAGAAATAAAAGTTCCCCCATTGCATCACCATGATATGACCCTGTTTTCAGAGCTCAAACAAGGTGCCATCACCCAGACAGGAGTCAGACGTTCACATAAGCAATGTGAGGATCAGTGGAGTGTTCCCACTGCATGTCATCGTCAATTTCCTGGAATGTAGGGATAATGGACATCTGTTGCATCTCCATGACAAGAGCCTTACCACAGAGGGTACATGCGCTGCCATTAGCCAGACAGGAGTCAAACGTTCACAGATGTCATGTGAAGATCTATGGTGTCTCCTCAGTGCATGTCATCATCATCCTTCATGAATTTAGCAGCTTTGAGGGCCTCCCAAGCACGCCTGTCTCGTCAGGCCAGCATGATTGCCTCATTGCCCTCATCTTCACTATCGAGGACCTCCTCACCCTCATTGATGTCCTCCTCATCGGAGTAAATGTACAGCTCCTCTATCTCCTCCTCAGCCAGCTCCTTTCCCCGTTTCAGTGCCAGGTTGTGATGGGCGCAGGTGACGACGATGCGTGACAACTTCTATGGACTGTATTGCAGGGCTCCACCAGCTCGGTTCAGGTACCAGAACCTCGTTTTCAATAGTCCGATGGTTTGCTCCAACAAAGTGCAAGTTGCAACATGAACATCATTGTACCTTCTCTCTGCTGCACTCATCAGCCACGTCCTCTGCAGGTAGAACTTGTCTACAAGGAGCCATCCCTGCAGCCTCTGTGGACCCTGGAAGATGTCAGGGATTTGAGACCTACTGAGAATGTAGGAGTCGTGGACATTCCCTGGGAACCGTGTGCAAACCTGCAGGGAGCATTTGTGATGGTCGCACACCAGCTGAACATTCAGCGAGTGGAAGCCCTTACAGTTGAGTTAATTTTCTGCTTGTTGCCATGGAGATCAAAGCGCCATGTGAGTGCAGTCGATGGCATCCTGCACCTGTGGGAAACCTGAGATCTGGATAAGTCCCAGCACTCTTGCTTCCTGGATTTCCAGAACCTGGTCAAAATGCACAAAGTTGTCTATCTTTGCGAAGATGGCATCTGTAACCTCATGGGTGCATTTGTGCTTGGAGGCTTGTGATATCCCACAGAGGTCACTGGCATAAAAATTGAGCAACAAGGTCACTTTCACAGCCACTGGCACTGAATGCCCTCCATGTTCCCATGGCAGAAATCCTGCAGCAGGTGGCAGATGTGACTGACCAGTTCCCTGGACATCCGCAGTCTTCGGCAACACTGGTTTGCGGTTATCTGCAGGAATGACAAGTCCTGTTTACAGACCCTGGGTCTAGCTAGGCACTGACCAGCGATGACTTCTTCCCTTCTTCCTCAGGGTGCTGCTCCTCCCTCTGCCCAGCCAGGCACCCCCGTTGCTGTCTTCTCCTTCGTTTCCACTCTCTCTAAGCCGCGAGGCACACAGTTAATTGACCAGGCTGGATGCTGCTGATGTATTGCTTCTGGAGGAGGAAAGAGAGTGATGTATGGATTAGCTTGAGTGTACTAATAACCTCTCTTGGTTAAGTCTGAAGGCCCCTTAATGCATCCCAGAGAGCGTTAGCCATCACTTGGACGGCCAGAGTTTAGTGCACTGCATGGCTGCCCGAAACCTCACCCACCTCTGCCTCATTCCACCTGACAGATTGGCGGCAGCTTTGTGTACTGGACTACATGCTTTGCTCTCAGCTCAGGCACAAGCATTCTCCTAACCCACACTACAAGGCTGCACTGTTAGCTTGAACCATGGGCAAAACTGGTCCAAACCTGAACGATGACATTGCAAGAGGCTGTGAGTGTCTCCACCAGTGACTGTCCATGGCCAGCTTCCTCAAGGAGACTGTACAACATGCCCAGTCATCCCAGTTGTTCTGCAGCCCATTAAAATGCTCATTAGTTTGCAGTCTGTGCCCGAGGGGTTAAAAACTGTGGAGCATTTGATGGCGCTTTCAGGCCTGTGCATTGTTTGAGTGGGCAGATAAGCTAAAGACACCACTCCAATCATGTCAATGTGGCTATGCCTGAACTGTCTCAGCTGTGGAGGAATGATCACTTTATACAAGACTTCCCTAATGTGTGGCCACTTGCCTCCCCACACCCTCTGCACGGGCTTGTGCGCTACCAACAGTGCCGCTGTTGCTCCCCCTACTCCGCAACATGCCTCAATCACAGGGTAGCCCTTGCCCCAGCACCGCACTGTCAGCCAGCCGGGAAAATGCGACATGCCTGTGCCATCACCTTAAAGCGCTGTGCCTCAACTCTGAGATCCAACAGGCTATCCTCACGAGCATTGCGCAACGTTACAGTGCACTCACCTCCAAGTTCCCCTTGGAGTACAGCTTGCCAGGTGCATGCCTTATAAATGCTGTCGTGAAACACATCGGCATGGCCGAATGATCCAGTGTGGCGGTGGGGGGTGGGGGGTGGGGGGTGGGGGTGGGGGGAATTATTGCGGTGAGCAGGACTTATAATGGTATGCTGATGTACTAAAACGAAGTTCCTGATGTGTGGCGGTGGGAAACATGGCCCGCCATTGACAGGCGGAACGGACGATTGTAAATTGGTTTCACAACATTGTGAAACCGATATTTGACCTTCCCGCTATAATGTCCACTCACGTTTGCCATGACGCCCATCACCAACAGGCAGGGAAAATCCCGCCCAAATGGACTTACACTTTGTCTTTAACAGTTTAAAGACATTTTGCACAAATAAGGCAACAGGAAAAGACAATCAGAAGGGTAATTTTGAGGAAAGAGAATTATGTGCAGCCTACCACAAAGGCAGCAGGACGGACTGAATCATAAGTAAAAACACTCATTTCTCTACCTGCTTTTTTGGAAGATTATATGTAGTTGTTAAGTGGGAACACTCAAAGAACTCATGAATCTGGTATACAAGGAAAATCCAACTGCACAACATGTATTCCTCAAGGAGCTATCTTGCGAAAGCACACAATAAGGTCTGAAAAGCGTTACAATAGCCAGAAGGTCACAAAATCTACCTGCTCACTAGCTAGGCAAAGATATTTTTGAATTTCATGTGGCACCATTGCCTGTTAGCAGAGGTGCTATTTTTTCCTTGGAGGATATCTTTGTCAATACATTTGTCCAAAGCTCCCCAAATAAATGAAAGCTCTTTGCCCTTGAAGCTATGCAATTTTCTCAGACAAGGAATTTATTGCCTGACTTTTTGGAGAATAATATACAATTGCCTCATTCAATTGCCTGTCAGGAGTGATATGGGATTTCTTTGGGGGATTTCACTGACTTACAACATGCTTCAAAAGAACTTGGAGGTATTGTGGTAAAAAATCTGTTTACTTGCTCACTTTCTTTTTGCAGTTTTTGACACTTGTTAGTTTGTGGAAGCTACTGAACCTTAAATACACATCTTGTGCAGCTTCACCTTACTGTATAGACACATATCAGCTACCCAACATTTCTTCTACAACTGCTTAACAAAGGCAAGCATGCTGATTGCTTGACACTTGATGTCACATTTGTTTGGTATTTCTGGTTCACCCAGATGAGTGCAGAACCACGTGGACATTTTAGTTCTTCTATTGTGGCTGCTGGAGGTATTGGTAGATCTCATCAAATAAAGCCTGCAATATGTTGAAGTAACACTGAAGCAAGATTCATAGAATGAATGAGCACAATCCTTTATGCAGTTGTTCCAGATTACAGCATGGGAATTAATCGCATATAAACAGTAACTGATGTCAATTTACACTGCTCAAATGCTATCACTGTACCTCTTGTACAGTATATTTGCTGTTTGTCACATTCAAATTATTCAATAACTCTACAGCAAAAGTAGAGAATAGTATGTTACATTTTGCCTGAAAAAGTATGCTTTCTTTAAATTAACCAATTTCACGATGTGCATTTCACTGCTGAAGCAAACATTAATTGCCCAGTGCAGTTTCCTGAGAAGGTGGTGTTGAGCCATGGCCTTGAAGAGCTGCAGTGTGCCTGGTGAAGGGACTCCCGCAGCATGGTTGTGTTGGGAGTTCCAGGATTTTGATAGAGCGACAATGTTTCCAAGTCAGGACGGTGTCTGACTTGAAGGTGATGACCCCATGCATCTGCTGCCCTTGTTCTTCCAGCTGGTGGATATCACAGCATTGAAGACGCTGTTTATGAGGTCTGTTTTAATTTGACATTGCATGGAAAGGATTGCCCACCCGTGTCACCTCCTACATGCTTGGATCACTCAGTACATTTGCATAATGTTTTAGTTTTCACAAGGAACACAAACAGTTAACCTCTGTAGAAGATATTTCCTCTTCCTTTTCGAGTTGCACAATTGACTTAATGAAATTTCTCCTTCTAATATATAACTTAAAGGAATATTAAGACTCATGTAGAGGTTGAACCCTGTATGCTTCATTTAATATTGTTACTTAACAGCTGATTTATTGGTAGCATTAGCGAACAGATTTCACAGAGAGAAAATGGGAGGGAGAGGGAAGAGGAGGGTAATGATATAGAATTACTCAACTCAAAATCAAAGGATATGGCACAGCTGACCTTGTATTTTACTTCAACTTAGGGTGAAATTGGTTTTGGACAGTAATGCAAAACAGACGATTGTAAATTGGCATCCTGTTTTACACACCAGTCAATTTTCTTTTCAACTGACTTCTATTGGGGTGTAAAATGGCCTATTAATTCATGTTTGCTGTTTTGCACTACTGTTCAACACCAATTTCATCCCCAGTGCAATTTATTTTTGAAAAACTACTTTGAAACTATTGTTATTATATTCCTAAAATAGTGGGGCTGCATTTGTTTTTAAAAGAAAGACTTATATAGTGCCTAATGACCACTGGAGGTTTGGCTAGTCTACACCTCATTTCTCAGGTGAAAATATGAGCATTCATCCCACACCCAGGCCTCTGTCAACCTCAATCTTCAGACATCTGCAAGTCTTGAGAGTGGCTTGTTTGACCTATCTTGCCACCTTCCTCTTCCTTGCTGCACAAAGAAACTGGGCCTACTATCAATATGCCCACATAAAAATGAGATTAAAGTCTAGAACTTGCACTGTGAAGAATTTTGGGGAGGTACCCAGCATTTTATATACTGCTATTCAGTGAAACATCCGATACAAAGATGTGGAATGTACTGGAAAGTTCTTCACTCCCACAATCAATGCATAATGCTTCCTGTGAACTCTCTTAAATCTCTTACAACAGTGCTCCCCATTAGTGCAACTGCAACCGGATTCTAACTCCCATTGTATTCCTCATCTAAGGCGCAACTTTGCTAACTTAGCTGGATTCTTGCACCAACTTCACCCAAAATTGACAATGCCAGCTTCTACAGTTATTAAACACTGGAAAATAAATTTTGCAACTTGGCGCCTCCCATACCATTTATAGTTGCTGCAAAATTTTCCTTGCCTGGCTTCCTATTGGCATCACTCACTCTTGCACTGAATATACTACAGCTATTCAAATGATGACATTATGATACAGCCCTCAATTTTCCAGGGCTCATTTCAAACCTAGTTAGGATGGACACTAAAGGACAGCAAGATTATGCCATCGTATTGCAAGGTTGCTGGGTGGCTATCAAAGCACCCGGACCTACTTGATTTCTTGCAAGAGGAGCGTGATTAAAGATATGCCAGGGAGATTAACGGGCATCAGAGGCAGACTGCCCACATCTGATGATATTACCAGCAATCCTATCTACAGGCCTAGGCACAACTGCCGAAGGAACTGTCTGTGCAGGCTGTGGTTCAACAGAGAAGCAACTACACAGCTGAGTCATCCTCAGCAATGAGAACCTTTTCCAGCCACTGCCAAGCCAAGGCTCTCTGCTGCCCAAACTTCTTTTTTGCTTACAGACACTTCCAATCTAGCATAGAATTATCTTCAGTTTTGCCCTATTTGCTTACATCAGATAATCCAAACAACTGCTAAATTGTGCAAAATCAGTATGTCCCCACGCAACACAACCATGAAAGGGTTACCCAATTTCACCACAGCTGCATTTCACAGAGATCAGGGATAATAATGGTTTCCATGTAGCCTTCTAAATAGTGGGTTTTTTCTTCACCGCCACTTGCTCCTCATTACTTGTGAACTTCGTCTACCTGAATGCTACCTCCCAAAGTTCACTATCTACATCCCTTATGGGTTCCAGAGCTGTAGTGGTGCTTATTGGTATGGTGAAAGTAATGAGAGGTACTAGCTTCAAAGTTACTGGCAGTGAAGGTGGTCTGCTTTTCCAAAGCCAGCAATGACAGAAGAGGAACATATGTTTGGATATTGGTAAGACACTTTCAACCGGAGCTTGCGTCTCAAGCTGCATTAGGTGATGTTTTGGTCACCCTGTATATGTGTTTGTTAGTAAGCAACAGAACATGAGCAGGATGCTACTCGCTCTGACCTTAGGTGAAGCGTTCACATTTGCAGCCAGATCACATTTGTGTTGCAAAGAGCAATTACCGATCTGCTGCTGCATCTAGTGTAATTGAGTGATCAAAATGCTTCATGTGTCTCTTGTACAGGAATGATATGAAGCAATATTACTTAGAAGCTCCACCTGTCGATTTAGATCATTCAAGGGGCAGAATTTAGCTCTTGGCTGGCGGCCGGGCCCCACCAGCTTGGCGGTGGGCAGGCAGCTGAACCCCGCTGCCGAAACGAGGCCCGCCGCCATTTTAAATGGGTGGGCCAATTAAGGCCCGCCCAGCGGCCTGCCCGACAGTAAGCGCTATGCGCTTCCTGTTCCAGAGGGAAGGGAATTCCCAACTGTCAGAGTGTGCTCCATCGCGCAAGTGCACTGCTCCCTGAGGCAAAGTCCTGTCGCAGGGAGATTAGTGACAGGTAAGTAAACTCTAAAATAGATAAATATTAAAATTATTAACATGTCCCCCTCATGGGACAATGTCACACGAGATGGGACATGTTAATAATAAACACATAAAATTTATTACATTTTTAAAAAACAAGCATGAAATTTCATCCTGCCAGTGGATGAAGTTTCATTAATAATCTGGAGCCCACTGGAGCTCCTGTCCTGCCCGCCAGCCTTAAGCTTGGCCGGGCAGGTCTTTAATTACTTTAATTATCCTGTCAATGGCCTTAATGGGCCATTGACAGGTCGGCTGGTGAACTGCTGATTTCACTGTCCGCCCGCCTTTGTGAATATTTAAAGGGACCGAGATGACGTCGGGGGTTCCTCCCGAAATCATCCTGCGTCATTTTCCCATTGGCGAGCAGGCCCCACCCCCAAATCGCCAAGGGGAAATTCCTGGCCAAAGTCATGCACCCATGGTGGCACAGGACAGAATAATACCATGGCCAGGATATCCCGGTTGGCGAGCGGGGCCCACTCACCGACACGTAAAATGATGCGGGATGACGTCAGGCGAAACTCCCGATGTCACCCCGCCTCATTTCAATTTTCAGGTTGGCAGAGGCTCAGCCGAATCAGCTGTGCACCCGCTGAGCTGTCAATGGCCAATTGAGGCCATTGCAAAGCACTTAAGGTTATTAATGGACCTGCCTGTCCAATCTTAAGGTTGTCGGGCTGGCCGGGAGCCCTGGCAGGCTTAAGAAAAAGCATGGAAAAAGCATCCACGGGTGGGATGAGGTTTCATGTAGGTTTTTAAATTTTTAATAAAAGTATAACTAAAAGTGATGGATATGTCCCAACTCATGTGACAGTGCCACACGAGGGGATATGTCAGGGAATTTTTTTTTCTATTTGTAACATTTCTTAATGTGGAGCCGATCTCTTTGAGGCAATACTTAGTCTTTGCGTGAAAGCGCACACGTGTCTTGGGGAATCCCCCCTCCCCCTACCCGCACAGGGAGCACATAGCGCTCCGTGGCAGATGTCATGCTGGGTGGGCCTTAATTGGCAGGTAAAATGGCGGTGCGCCCCCGATCGGGGGCGCCGATTGGAGGTGTGCCTCCACGTGCCCGTTCCTGAACATCCCCCCCGACGGGGGGAGAATTCTGCCCCATCAAAACCTGCAATAGTGACCATGTGGGTCACCCAGGTATGTGCAAAGGTTAGGCCTGTACCCTGTCTGGAATTTGCTTTATGTTGACATCATGTCCAAGGATAGATATCACCAGCCTATGCGAAATGCATAGTTCAGCGCAGGTAATTCTTGGCTATACTCCGATTAGCTCGCTATCTGTCCTTGTGGAGAAGTATTGGATACATCCCTTCGACTGCTCCACTGTGCCATACAATTGAAAATGATGCATTCTAACCCGAACAAGTTAGTGCCACCTAATAAGCAGCCCAAGTCCTTCATGACTGGAATTGAGAAATGTAATAACTACCATTGCTGATTAAAACATGTCTGTAGTACTGGGGTTCTGGAGAAGAAGCTGAAACTTTCTGCTTCCCTCCATGCAGATCTCATTAGCACTAAATTGTTGCTTTATATTTTCCCCCAAACTCACCTGTAGCACAAATGGCAGTAGGTCCACTGCATGCTTCAAAATTCCAACTCATATGAGCTTATGAACTAGTAGCAGAAGTGGGGCACTTGGCCCCTCCAAGCATGGCAGCTGTGGCTTAGAAATCGCAATTGTGTTGGAATCCGTGACTTCAAAGCTTGTACTTTTGGAGATTGACCCTAGCTGAAATGGAAACTTCAGCTACATGAAAGGGAAACTGAACTTTTAAGTAAAGGAAAAACCAAAACTAAAACTGAAGTGGAAACGGAAATTTCATGTTTCTGGGGAAACCAACACTGGCTGAAACTTAAATCCCAATGTCGCAGGACAGGCAGTCTGAGGAATCCAGGAGTTCGGAATAAGAAAATAGGTTACTGCAGCTGTTTCGGTTACTTAAAGATAACATTGATGGATCCACATTAGAGGAGTGTTGGTGGCATTGTGATAATGTCACTTGACTGGTAATCCAGATGCCTAGGCTAATGCTCTGGGCATATGGGTTAAAATGCTACCACAGCAGATGGTGGAATTTAAATTCAATTAATAAATCTGGAATATAAAGCTAATATCAGTAATGGTGCCAACTATCATTGATTGTTGGTTCACTTATGTCCTTAAGGGAAGGAAATTTGCCATCCTGGCCTAATGTGACTCCAGGCCCACAGCAATGTGGTTAACTCTGAAATGGCCTAGTAAGCCGTTCAGTTCAAGGGAGGCAACAAATGCTGGTCTTGTCTGTGATGCCCACATCCCATGAAAGGATTTTTTAAAAATCCAAGTCGTCAAGACTGTTGTGAGCAGAGTTGATAAGGCTCTGTAGACATGTCCTTGTTGTGGTGAAGATAGGTTGTTTGGGTGCTGCTGTCAGCTGGGGGTCAGGCTGAACCCTCAAAGAATGAGAGCTGAAATTGTATGATAGAACGTTCAGAGCTTTGAAGGGCGTTGTGGCTGAAATTAGTACCATAGACACTGAGTGAACTGCCTAGTAAATCTGTGAGAACTATCTTTGTTGTATCTGCTTTTAATGTGTAATTTATAGGGCAGAATTTTGCCCGAGGCATGCGGGCTCAGCGGGGGTGGGCGGGTTGTGTGGGAAGTCGATCACCGCCTACCATCAGGCCCCAAAGGCAATTTCACGCTGGCGGGCCCGTTAAGGCCAGCCCAGTACGAAATGCGAGCGGCAGCGCTTAGCGCTACCTGTGCGGGCAGGGGGAGGGAGGAGTGCGAGCCAGGCGAGCGAGACCTCCGCGCATGTGCGCAAATACGCACTACATAATTTCCCTGAGGCCCCAGCGAGATGAAAGCATATTTTTAAAAATTAATAAAAATATAAAAATGTCATGAAACATGTTCCCTTACGTGACTCTGTCACACAAGCAGGGACATATTATTAATGAAAAATTGAAGTTTTTATTTTATCTTTATTTGCTTTTGGAAACCTCATCCCACCCGTGGGAGACAGAGGTTGGGGGTGGGGGGGTGGGGGGGCGCGGTTTGCAGGGGGAATGAAATAATGGGGGAGGGGTGCAGAGGCAGCTGGAGGGGAGAGAGAAATGAGAGAGAGGTTTTCACTGCTGTACTGGTTTTAGTAAAGTTCGATACAGGTGAACTGGTTGCAGCTGAAGTCAGCTAAAAGTACTAGTGCAAACTCAACAGCTAGAAAACCCAGTTGGATTTCTGATGATTCCAGTAGAATTACCAGTTAATCGGTTGTCTCCAGTAAAATTCAGCTGAGACTGGTTCAAAACCAGTTCCTTCCCGCTCAGGCCAGTTCAATTTCGAACTGGTCTGAATTGATTTTTCTTCCTGGGGCGTTCTGACAATTTAGCCTCACAATAAGAGTGTAAAAACCTGATCATCCTGTTGGATTATTTAGTTTTGAATGCCCAATCAAATAGAGAGAGTCTAAAATCGAGCTGCCTGATAGGATATTTTGAATTTAGCATGTTAACATGTTGTGCAATCTATGATTTCTACTCCTCCCCCTTGGAACCTAATCTCCTGGTTGCTAATTTTACATTTCGATTTGAATGTTCTGGAGATGAAGCTAACTGAATGTGAGCTGATTTTTTTTCTGGGGCTGTTCAGTTTTACTGTGGCGTCAATGAATTGTCTCATCAGGATGTGAATTGACTTCCAGGCAACCAATGAGACAAATTATTAGATAGTATGTTCCCCTACTTAATGCACCTGAAATGTTTAGATCATTCTTTGGACTACCGAGTCTCAACTCGCAGAAAGAAGCCTCTAGACCCAGGGCTATATCTACCGGTCAGTGAGCGGGGGTGGGGCCCGCTCACCGATGTGTAAAATGATGCGGAGTAACGTCAGGCATGCGTCCCAACGTCACCCTGCGTCATTCACCTTTTCAGGTTGGCGGGCGCCCAGCCGAGTCGGCAGGGCGCCTGCCGACCTGTCAATGGCCTATTGAGGCTATTAAAAAAGTAATTGACATCATTAATGGACCTGCCCGTCCAACCTTAAGGCTGGTGGGCAGGCCGGGAGCCCTGGCAGGCTTCTGAAAAAGCATGAAACCTCATCCACGGGCGGGATGAGGTTCCATGAGGGATTTAAAAATTCCAGAATATGTTAAAATAAAAGTTATGGACCTGTCCCAACTCATGTGACACTGTCACATGAGGGGACATGGCAGCGAAAGTTTATCTCGTCTTTATTTACTGTTTCACTTCTGAGCCGATCTCCCTGAGGCAACACTTTGCCTCAGGGAGATCTGTGCGCTCTATTGTGCGCACTCCTGATTGAGGGAATTCCCTCACCCCCCTCCGCCCACACAGGGAGCGCATAGTGCTTCCTGGTGGACGCCTTAAATGGCCCGCCCACATAAAATGGCGTCACACCCCCAACCAGGGGTGCCGATCAGGAACCCGCCCACCCATGCCCACTCTCGCACATCCCCTCCAACTGGGGGAAAATGTTGCCCCCAGTTTTTCAAGCAGTCAGAGGTCAATTTTCTGCAAATTGCATGGTGAGATGCGAAAGGCAGGATGAAACATAAGGTAAATGATTTAAAAAATACTGTCCTTTAAATCACTCCTTGATAGTTAATTTTCAACTGATTAATGCCGACATTCGTAATTTCCTTCTCTGCTATTTTAAAGGAGGTGTTAAGCCAGTTAATTTAAATAGGTTTTTGTCTCCACTGTAATATTGAGAAGAGAAATTTAAGATGAATGCGAGGCATTCGCACATCATTATTCACAACATAATTTCAGGCTCATTATTTGAACAAAGCCAAAAAGCATTAAACAAGTAACAGGTAAAGATCAAACAAAAACATTTCAGTAAAGGATAAAGAGGGGATGAGAGCTTAGAGAATAGAGAAATTTAAACTTGCAATTTAAGTCATATTTAAAAATTCCATTTGTGTTTATTTATGTAGGCTGAGTTGGTTCTGATATCTGAATAGCTTTTCCCCTTCTGAAAGGCACTGGCTCCCTGAACAGGCCATAATTTACAGTTTTGAAGTGAAAAAGATGTAAATAATGACGTGTCCTGGGGTGCCAGGGACCACTAGGACTTCCTGGCAATGCAAGGGTCAAAATAATTCAGGTGGAAGAGGAACAGCTGTGTTATTGTTTGAAAACACTCAGTATCAAAATTGCTTCTTGATTGGAAAGATAAATCAGTGTAACAAAACTTGTGTTGTCTAAGTCATTCCTTCCTATAATGATTTTATTAAAACAAAAACAATTATTAATTTAAAATTAATTAAAAATGATTGCTTTCTTTTTCAATGCATTTCTATCCCCAAAGTGACCAGTGACCTCCGTGTTAGAAGCATCCTTGTAAATGTGAAAATCGCACAGTGCATGAGGAGTAACATGCCATTGGTGATCCAAGCCATTTATTCCTATACAATTGACTAGAGTCACATCAATATATAATTTCCATATGCTTCTAGCATATAGAAAATGCAAGGTAGCAGATCCTCTTTTCATCGATGTGGCCAATAGTGACATTGTGGAAATGTTAGGAACATAGAAACAGGAATAGGCCATTCAGTTGCTTGAGCCTATTCTACCATTCAGTGAGATCATTACTAACCTGTGCATTAACTCCATCAACCCACCTTTCCGTAACCCTTAATATTGTTGCCTAACAAAAATATATCAATCTGGGTTAGAATTTTTCAGTTGACCCAGACTCAGCAGCTCTTTGGAGAAGAAAGTTACAGATTACTGTTGTAGTGAAGCAATAGTAAATTGTAACTCATCTTAAAAAATCTTGTAACAAACTGTGGGAAGAATTATCCCCCTGTCGGGGAGAGGAAGTGGGCAGATGTGTCTCCGATCGACGCCACCATTCGGGGGCACGCTGCCATTTTACATGGGCAGGCCACTAAGGCCCAACCAGCGTGATGTCCTAAGTCCTAAGCTAAGTGCTGCCTCAAGGAGATCGGCTCCAAATTTAAAAATGGAAAGGTACAAAAGCAAAATTTCCCTGACATGTCCCCTCATGTGACACTGTCACGTGAGTTGGGACGTGTCCATCACTTTAAATCAAACATTTATTAAATTTTTAAAAACCCTCATGAAACCTCATCCTGCCCGTGGGTGAAGTTTCATGATTTTTCTGAAGCCCACCAGGGCCCCCGGCCTGCCTGCCAACTCTAAGATTGGATGGGCAGGTCCATTAATGAGGTTAATGACTTTGTCAGTGGCCTCAATAGACCATTGACGGGTTGGCGGGCATGCAGCTGATTTGGCTGCGCCCCCGCTGACCTGCAAATTGAAATGACGTGGGGTAACGTCGGGAGTTCTGCCCAATGTCATCCCACGTCATTTTATGCTGTCCGCCTGCCTTCCTTAAGATTTAAATGGCCCGGGATGCCATCGGGGATTCCTCCCGACATCATCTCGCGTCATTTTCCCCTTGGCGAGCGGGCCCCGCCCCCAAATCGCCGAGGGGAAAATCCTGGCCCTACTATGAGCACACTACTCATGTTGCTTCAGGCTAATTGGCAAAATTAGTGTTACCCCCTTCATTAATGCATAGGAGCCCATTAAGAGTTGGTGCCTCATCCAGGTTTCCATTTCACACATCCTGATATCCGCTCAGAGGGAGTTTATGGAAGTTAAGAAGGGTTTTCTTTCATAATTTAGCAAGCCTACCTTTTGCTACCTCCAGCAAAAGACTTGCCCACTCCATGGGTGAGTATAGCCAATTTTTGCTAGTCAGATGTGAAAGAGAACACCCAGTAGCCAATCCTAACACATCCATTGTTTTGTAGTTTGAGAAGTTGAATTCAGTTTTAAGAAATATGGAAGTAAAAAGCTGACCTGTGATAATAGCAGAACTGAAAGGGTGCAGCTATCAGAAAAGATGGAACAGGGTAAGGTTCTTTTCTTTAGGGTAGAATCTTACCTGTGACGGGCAGGCTGGGCAGAAGTGGGCAGAGGCAGGCGCACCGCCATTTTATGCGGGCAGGCCGATAAAGGCCCGCTCAGCGTAATGTGCGGCCGGTAGCACTCAGTGCTACCTGTGCAGGCGGGGGGAGGAGAGAGAGTCGGGGCCTGTGCTCTTTCACGCCTGTGTGCAAAACGTGCAGCAATCTCCCTGAGGCACGGAGCTGCCTCAGGGAGATTAAGTGGATAATAAAAGCTTCTGAAAAATAAAGTAAAAAATTATTTAAACCTGACCCCTCAGTGACAGTGTCACATGAGCTGGGATATGTTTGTGGAGTGTACAAAATGTATTTATTGATTTTATAAAACCTTCAGGAAACCTCATCCCTGAAAAACACGAACGTTGCTTAGGCTCTTCGCCTGCTCCCTGCCAACCTTAAGGTTGGACGGGCAGCGTTGTTAATAAGGTCAATTGCTTTCTTAATGGCCTTAATAGGCCGTTGACAGTTCGGCGAGCGTGCAGCCGCCTCTGGCACGTGTCTGCTGGGACGCACGCCCGACGTCATCTTGTGTCACTTTACATGTTGGCGTGTTGGGCCTGTCCTCACACACCCACGGCAATATTCTGCCCCTAGAAAAGATAAAATGGTGACGTGATAGGGATCTTTAAAATTATGTAGGGATTGAATAGTGTGCGAATAAAGAAAATGTTTCCACTTGTGGGTGAGTCCACAACTAGGGGCAATAAATATAAGATGGTCATTCTTAAATCCAGTAAGGAATTCAGGAGAAATTCTTCACTCAGAGAGTAATGCGAATGTGGAACATGTTACACTGTGAAATAAGTTGAGGCCAAAAGGGAAAGCTAGATTATTTTCTTGTTGAGATATGAGCGTCAATGGCAGGACCAACATTTATTGCCCATCATTAAATGCCCTGTTATAGGTGGTGGTGAGCCAGTTTCTTCAACTGCTGCAGTCCATTTGGTGTGGGTACACCCACAGTGCTGTTAGGAAGGAAGTTCCAGGATTTTGACTCAGCCACAGTGAAAGGGCAACGATAAAGTTCCAAGTCAGGATGGTGTGTGGAAGGGAACAAGATAAATAAATGAGGAAGGAAAGAATAGATGGATACGTTAATAGGATGAGATGAAGTTGAGATGAGGCTCGTGTGGAGCATAAATATCGGCATGGACTCTTGGGTTGTTTTGGTTCCATGGGCAAGAGTTTCTGCTTTGGGTGCAATTGATGATCCAGGCACATGATACCATTTTCAGAAGTTTTTTGTCTGTTCAAATTTCCACTCAAACTCACTTGCATATCGGTGTCCTAAAATCTTCAGTGAATCAGCTCAGTCAGGCAGTGTTTTAGAAAATAAATTTACACAAAATATTTTTGCGCTAAAAAAAATCCCTTAATCAATTAAGGTGACAAATTGGTGCAATTTTATTATGACAGCTGAAAATGGGTTTTTCACGAAAAATAAACTTTTAATCAAAAAAAATTTGTTATCTATATTGCACAATAGCCAGTTTCTTAATAAATTGAGAAAACGATTAATGTTTAGAATCTTTTAAAATGTGTTTTTTGGTCCCTTTGTGTCTTAACAATAATGTTTGATTTCAAGAGTAACGCAGAGACTTGTAAACAGACACGATGAACAGAAACTTGAAGCTGGATTTTACGTGCCCCGACTGGGTATGTTTTTGATGAGGGGGCATGTAACATAAGGCAGATGCCCAGCCCACCACCTTCCCACCCACTCCTGAGCTCACCCCCCTAACATGCAAGATGGGCGTCGAAATTGGCAGGCCACTCACCGCGTGCAACTAAATAATTAAGCGTCAATTCAGCTTGTTAACAAGCCAGTTGACCTCGATAATACACTGCTCACGCTATAACACAGCTGGCATGGGCAGTCAGGCGTGAGCAGGAAGGCTGTTTTTAAAAATGGTTTTTAGAAGGCTGGGAAGGAAGGGGAGGTATTATCTTTGGTGGGTGGGGGGGAGGGGTTGCCCTTTGCACACCAGCGGGCAGCCCTCCTAAAATAGTACCCACCTTTTCTTCTTACTCACCTGTTTTCCAAAACCCAGCCTGCCCACCCCCTGCAGCCCTGCACTACAGAGTTTCTTGGCACTGCCGGGACCGCTAGATCTACAGGCCAATCTCTTGAGGGCAATGTCCCACTGTGAGCCAATTTAACCAGCCTGCAGCGTGTCTTGGCTGTGGGGTGGCCTGGCATAAAGTGAGTTAGCTTCTAGCTGACTTTCTTTCCAGGGTGGGGGTGGTGTTGTCGGTGGGGTGTTGGTTTTATTCATTCACAGGATGTGGGCTTCGCTGGCTGGGCCAGCATTTATTGCCCATCCCTAGTTGCCCTTGAGAAGGTGGTGGTAAGCAGCCTTCTTGAACTGCTGCAGTCCATGTGGTGTAGGTCCACCCACAGTGATGTTAGGGAGGGAGTTCCAGAATTTTGACCCAGCGACAGTGAGATTGGTGGCGCTGTTCAACCCCACATAAAACGCAGCCCTCGGAATGATGATTAATTGATCTGAGGGTCTGACCAGTTATATAGGTGAAGCCAGCTTCCTGACTGATTTTTTTTAAACCAGTGCAAAATATTGTGGAATCTCCATGTGTAATAGACATAATTTGCGCTTAGAATTCCCCAACCTTTTTGTGCCAGTTTGGCCGAATTTGGGTGAATTGGATTGGAACTGGAAATTCTACATCTATTTATTTAGTTTCAAAATGGATCCCAGCTTTCAAGAGAATAACAAGTCTTCAGGTTTTCATAAATGAATTTGGATTAATCCAAAAATGAGTATTCTCAATGTGGTTATAAAACGTCATGTAGAAAAATGCTGCTTTTCCAGCCAGGCAGTCATGTTTTTGCGTTCAGAGGACACTCAAGTAATAATTGTTCAGCCAGTTTCGAAATCCTTGGGAAAAATTGTCCCCCCATTGTGGGAGCAGGTGTGAGTGTGTGGGCTCCCGATTGGCGGCCCAGGTTGGGGGGGGGCGCGCATCGCCATTTTACGTGGTCGGGCCACTGTCACATGAGTTGGGACATGTCCATAACTTTTATTGCAGCCATTCATTAAAATTTAAAAACCCTTGTGACGTCTCGTCCCACCCATGGATGAGGTTTCATGTTTTTTTCACAACCTTGAGGTTGGACGGGCAGGTCCATTAATGAGCTGAATTGGTTTCTTAATGGCCTTAATAGGCCGTTGATAGGTCGGCGAGCGTGTAGCCAAATTGGCTGCACGCCCGCTGGCCAGAAAATGTAAATGACGTGGGGTGATGTCGGGAGTTCCGTGACCCCCCCACACACACCGTCCGTCTCTCCGCCACCCCCCCCCCCCCCACCTCCCCACCACCCTCACACACACACACACACACACACACACACACACACACACACACTGATGGGAAAATTTCTGCCCCTTAATAACAAGACAGACCCAAATATGGTAAAAGTGTTGAAAAAGTTCAGTTGATCACACGTGGATGTCAGCCCTACAGTAATCAACACGCAGCCTACACAACTCACTACAGTGTGGGATATGGCTTTACATACATGAGAGCACAGTTTGGATAGGTAAATACTTATTCTATCCCCAGCTGCCCCGTCCAGTGGGCTATGCTATTCCACACTGCATGCCATTCTTCGGCCAAATATTAAGAGGTGCAAGATAGCAGTACACCGAATGAGTTCCTCTTCCCAGCCTCCCTTTATATTCATTTGGCAAATTACAGATTTCCCATCCTGGCAATTCTAAAACGGATGATGTGCATTTAATTTAGATTTTTATTTTAAATATTAAGTTTATGGAGTGTGGCAAAAAAGGTTTTCTCTCATTTTTCAGTCCTGTCGTTATACCTCCTTATGTAATGAGCAACAGGTTGGCAAGTAAGAGATTAAGTCATACATAAAAACATATCATAGAGTAAAACACCCTATCTTTTAAGAAAAAAATTATGTCAAAATATGCTGTTGAATAAAAAAAAGTAGATCTAATATAAATAATTTTAATGCTTTCTGCAATAGTATTCTGTCCATTCTGCTCTCACCTGCAACACTCCTCATCTCCATATATTCTTTCTTCAGCAGGAAGAGCATGTGAATGGCCACAGACATCTTTACTGATTCTGCCACCAGTCTTACCCCATGGCTTTGCCGACAGCAGGAGGTAAGCTGGCTGACATTAAATGTGTAGATTTTGTTTCAATATCACCAATGTTTTCAGGGGGAAAAAGGTAATTTTTCTCCTTTGAACTCAATGTGTATGAATTGCAATTGCTGCTAATTAAGGTCCTGAATTATGAGTTCTTTAAATATTAAGGAATCTGGTGTTTGCGGATGAAGATGTTTAAAATTAATTTAAAGAACTGTCCTGGTGTCCCTATGTACTTAATCAACCTTTTCCATGACTAGTTCAGGCAGGACCACTTGATGAGAATTGTGGTCCTATCTCTACTACAGTAGTTGTAGTTTTTGTTTTACATCAGAGTTCTAGTGGCAGGTTTATTCAATCCTGTTCTGCAGTACAAAAAGACCATTTTAGAATATCAAATATCTTTTAATATCATTGGTAATTTAAACTTTTGATCACGTTACTCACTTTCCTTTTCATTATTTTTGCTGAGGCGTATGCTATTTTCAAATTCTCTAGTCAAGATGACTTTAGCTTCCTGGGTTTTAATGACAAATGCTTTTTCTGCAGAGTACTTTGGGTGTAAAGCATCATTGAGCACTGATGCTTTCTGTTTGAATTGGTTAAATTATCCACAGTTTGGATTAGTGACATGGCTTTCCCATAGTGCTTGGCAGGAAGATGTATTTATCCTAGTCAACCATGTTCATACAATGCCAGAATGCTAGCAAGAACACCTTTTGTTATTTCTGGCACATTAGATCCCATGGGTAATCTCAAAATACATTCTGAAATCAAATCAATTCAGTGGCTCAGAGGGGGCCTCAACAGAGAGCTCCACTTTTGGTGAGAAAGAATCTTTCTGTTCAGGAGTCATGATAGGTGTATGATGTGATTGTTCCACTTTGTATTGCGGTCAAGTTACATATTCATAATACTCATCAAATACATTATGGTTTTCCTTAGCAAGTGATGGTAGTACTCTAATATTTCAAATAAGCCAGCACAGCATTCTTTAATCATAACAGTAAGAAACCATATAGCGTAGCTATTAAATTAAGACTATATTGAAAAGTGGTTTCAAGGGATGCATTGTTTTAATATTGGGGTTTAGTTAACATTTAATGGTTGGTAGAACCACAATCTATCAATCTGATGGTAATAATGAACTGAAAAGATCTTTGCATGCATGCTATCAATTCAATTTTCAAGTGTCCTACTACTAGCACAGTACCTCCACCTAAAGAGGATCTTATTAGCTGCAAACCTCTGTTACAGCAGTGAATATTGATTTATGTTGATTTGTTGGAAATTATGCTTAGGTAGAACTGAACTTGTTTTCCAAATCCTTCCACATTTTGTGGAAAAAGGTAAATTCTGTGATTGCAATTGGCTCCTTCTATCTTCAAAGCAAAGGTCGAAGGGCTGAATTTTTAGCTCATCAGGTGGGCACATGCCTGACCTGACTGAGCGTAAATGACGTGCAAGCGTCCCGACATCATTACGCACTCGTGCACTATTTCTGTCAGTGGGCATGCACCAGAGCCGGCAGCGCACTCGCCAACAATTAAAAAGCCCATTAAAGTTATAATTGGAAAATTTTTTGCTGCCCGTCCAAGCCTAGGGTTGGTGGGCAGGTGAAAAGACCAGGTGGCCTTTTCTAATTTTTGGAAACCTCATCCACGGGCAGGATGAGATTTCCAACAGCAAATAAAAATTTAATTAATCACATATCCCTGCGCATGGGCAGAATTTTGCCCTTGGCGGACAGGTTCTGCAGGCAGGGGTGGTCAGGGAGCCAACAGTCGCCCGCGTTCAGGAGCGGACCATGATTTCACACTGGCGGGCCAATTAACGAGCAGCAAAGTTCAGCGTTGCCTGTGAGGACAAGGGGAGAAGGGGTGGAGGGGCGCGGGCCGAGCGTGAACTCCGAGTATGCACGTAACTCAGCACTTCACCACCTCCCTGAGGCAAAGAGCTGCCTTAGGGAGATGAAGTGTTGTTAAAAGAAGAAAATGAAGAAAATAAAAAATGTAATAAAGCAATGTTATTAATTCTATTTTAAAACATTTATTTTATCTTTATTTGCTTTCGGAAGCCTCATCCCGCCTGTGGATGAGGTTTCCAAAAAAATGCAAAGGCCATTGGCCTTTTCGCCTGCCATCGCTAACCCATTAGGTTGGACCGGCAGCAAAAAATTTAAGTTAATTGATTACTTGATGGCCTTAAGAAGCCTTTTAATGGTCGGCTCCGGCATCCGCCCGCCAGCCGAACTATCGTGTGAGTGTGCGTTGACATCGGCAGGCTCAGCTGAGGTCAATGCTCATCACTTTCACACTCGAGCGGGTTGGGCACACGCCCACCCATCGAGCGAAAATTTCTGCCCCGTGAGTCACATGGGAAGTCATGTTTTATTACGCTTTTAACATCTTTATTTTTTATTTTGAGAACCGTTCATCTCCCTGAGGCAGCTCCGTGCCTCAGAAATTTTCAAGTGTGCACCCGCGCGCATGTACAAAATTCACACTCGCCCTCCACCCCTCCTCCCCAATGCAGGCAGCGTGGAACGTGCTGTTTGCCTATACATTAAGGCCCACCCAGTGTGAAACCGCAGTCCGGCCTCAATCGCGGGTGGCGCTCGGCTTCCTGACCACCCCCGCCGAGCCCGCCCAACAAGGGTAAAATCCTGCCCCAAGTGTAATCTGATTCATTGCCCTTTGAGGTTAGCAAGAGATGTGAATACCACCTTAGCTACCAAATAATGTTTATGCAATGTTTATGCATTATCTTAGCAGCTTGCTTCAGCATTGGACTCACCTCATATCAACATGATTTGAAAGAAAATGATAAATCAGTAATTTCTAATTCATGATTGCCTGATTACTGGACATGCTAGTCTGATGAAAACACTATTACACTTGACATATAAGAAAACATATCCGCCTAATGCCCATTGATGGTTGACCTTGCTGACATCCAAATTTATTGGTGATTTTTCCTATCTCTTTTATATTAGGTAAGCTCATGATAACAGAGAAAAGAAAATCATGCACTTACCATTGTAGTTCCAAAGCACTTTACATCCAAGGAAGTATATTGGAAATAAAATCACAGTTCTAGTGTAAGAAAGCTGAGAGCCAAATTGCAAGCAGCAAAGTCCCCCTTACAGCAATGTGATAATGACTGGACAATGCTTTTTATTCATTTTGGTTGAGGGGTACATATTGGCCACCATGCTGAAGTGAACTTGTCTGTCCAGGGGCATTGTTCACATCCTCCTAAATTGGCAGATGGATCCCCAGTTTATTGTCTCATCCAAAAGAGGGTACCTCTGACAGTGCAGCACTCCATCAATAATGCACTGGAGTGTCAGCCTAGATTTTATGCTCAAGTCTCTGGAGTGAGACTTAAGCCCACAACCTTCTACAAACATACAAAATAGGAGCAGAAGTAGGCCATTCGGCCCCTCAAGCCTGCTCCACCATTCATTAAGGTCATGGCTGATCTGTTTGTGTTTCAAATTCCAAATTCCCATCTACCCCTGATAACCTTTGGTTCTCTTGCCTCACAAGAATCCATTGACCTCCACCTTAAAAATATTCAGTGACCCCGCCTCCACCGCCTTCTGAGGCAGAGAGTTCCAAAATCACACAACCCTCTGAGAAAAAAATATTCTCCTCATCTCTGTCCTAAAAGGGCAACCCCTAATTTTAAAGTAGTGTCCCTTAGTTCTTGACTCACCCACAAGATGAAACAGCCTTTCCACGTCCACTTTGTCAATACCTTTCAGGATCTTATATACTTCAATCA
Source organism: Carcharodon carcharias (assembly GCF_017639515.1). Lineage (NCBI taxonomy): Eukaryota > Metazoa > Chordata > Chondrichthyes > Lamniformes > Lamnidae > Carcharodon > Carcharodon carcharias. The sequence continues at coordinate 200,751,829 of NC_054469.1, forward strand.
AGTTACCCCTCACTCTTCTAAACTCCAGTGGAAACAAGCCCAGACTATCTAACCTACCCTCATAAGATGATCTGCTCATTCCATGTATCAATCTATTAAACCTCCTCTGAACCGCCTCCAATGCTTTTACATCTTTCCTTAAATAAGGAAAAAAAACTGCACACAATATTTGAGATGTGGTCTCACCAATGCCCTGTATAACTGAAGCATAACATCCTTACTTTTATGTTTAATTCCTCTAGTAATAAAGAATAGCATTCCATTAGCCTTTTTAATTACTTGCTGTACCTGCATACTAACTTTTTGTGACTCATGCACTAGAACACCTAGATCCCTCTGCACCTCGGAATTCTGAAGCCGTCCTCCATTTAAGTAAACTCTGCTTTATTATCCTTCCTGCCAAAGTGAACAGCTTCACATTTTCCCACATTATACTCCATCTGCCAGATTTTTGCCCACTCACTCAACCCACTTATGTCCATCTGCAACCTCCTTATGTCCTCTTTATAACATACTTTCCTAAGTCTCTTTGTGCCATTTGCAAATTTAACTACCATGCCTTTCGCTCCCCTCATCTAAATCATTGATATATTTGGTAAAATGTTGAGGCCCCAGCACAGACCCCTGTGGGACTCCACTCATCACATCCTGCCAATCAGAGAAAGACCCATTTATGCATACTCTTTGTTTTCTGCCAGCCAGCCAATCTCCTATACATGCTAATAAGTTATCCCCTACACCATGAGCTTTTACTTTCTGCTGTAATCTTTGATGTGGCACCTTATCAAATGCCTTCTGGAAATCGAAGTACAGCACGTCTACAGGCCTCCCCTTATCCACAATACATGTTACACCTTCAAAGAACTCCAATAAATTGGTTAAACATGACTTCCTTTTCACAAAACCATGCAGAATTAACTTGAGTTCCTCTGAACACCCAGCTGTAACCTCCTTAAAGATCCATTCTAACACCTTCCCCATGACAGACATCAAGCTAACTGGCCTATAGTTTCTTAATTTCAGATGCAGAGGCAAGAGTGGCACCAGTTAGCCATGGCTGACACTTAAATGTTGTTGAAGATTTTTCTGTTTCATATTAGGCCAGTGCAAAGAGTGTTTTTCCCAGTCCCACAAATCTGAATTTTGTTTGATCATTAACTGATCACCCTGACTAATTTGGGAATAGGCTAGCAACTGTTGGTCAGCATGTATTGTGAAAATGAGTGGAACTCTACTGCCTATACCCTAACCTGTAACAAATCCCATTCACCCTTCACCTCTGAGCTCGCTAGCCTACATTGGTTCCTGATCCAGCAATGTCTCCATTATAAAATCCTCAACATGGTTTTTGAGTCTCTCAATGGCTTTGCCCCTGATATGTTTGTTGCTGCTCCAGCCTTACAACCCTTCAAGATCTCTGTACTTCTTGAATTCTGATGCATCTTCGATTTTCACTGTCCCATCAAGAGGGGCCAGCAGCTTAGGCCCTGAGTTCTGGAATTCCCACCCGAAAGCTATCTGCATCTCTATTTCTCTCTCCTCCTTTTAAGACACTCCTTAAATCCAACCTCTTTGACCAAGACCCCTGTCCTAATCTCTCTTTATGTAGCTCAGTGTCAAATATTTGTCTGGTAATGCACCTGTGAATCTTCTTGGAAAGTTTTATTGTGATAAAAGTGCTTATGAAAGTTGTTTTTGTGCTATTGCAATTTGAAATATTTTAGTTGTGAAAAGTGTTATAACGGTCTCTATTATGGATGATATTAAGGGTTAAGAATGTAGAGTTTTGGGGCAGAAATTTTCCCTTGTTGGGCGGGCTTGGCAGGGGCGAGTGGGGGCGGTCGGGATGTCGATCGGCACCTGTGATCAGGGCCGGACCGCAAGTTTGCACTGGTGGGCCGATTAATGTCCGTCCAGCATGAAACGTGAGCAGCAGCGTTGCCTGTGGGGTCGGGGGTGGGGGGTGGTGGGAGAGGGCAATTGTGAACTTTGCGCATGTGTGTGGGTGTGCACTTGAAAATCTCCCTGAGGCACAGAGCTGCATCAGGGAGAGAAATAGTTTTCAAAATAAAAAATAAAGGTGTTAAAAACGTTATAAAACAGAGTCACATGAGCAGTGGCATGTTCTTAATTAAGTTAAATTAATTACATTTTATAATTTTTATTTTATTTTTATTTGCTGTTGGAAACCTCATCCTACCCCTGGATGAGGTTTCCAAAAAAATGCAAAGGCTGCTTGGCCTTTTCGTTTGCTTGCCAACCGTAAGGTTGGACGGGCAGTGAAAAATTTATTTTAATTACCCTTTTAATGGACTTTTAATTGTTGGCCGACTCCGGCACACGCCTGCCGGCCGAAATATCACATGAGTGCGCAATGACATCGGAATGCTCACCCAATGTCATTGTGCATCATTTTATACTCGGTCAGGTCGGGTGCGCACCCACCCGCCCAACGAGCTAAAAATTCAACCCTTGGTTTCAGCATAAGGTAAATTAGGGGTTGTTTATTTTCAGTTTGGTTTGATATGCCTGGGTGTGTTTACAAATAATGCTTAAACTTTTAACCCAGCTGAGAGGATTTTAGAAGCAAGAAGGTCCTGAGTTTGCTTTGGTGAAAATTGCTTGGGGTGGAGCTATGCCCTAAAAAGAAAACTGGTTAGTATTTTTTTTTAGGGGCGGTGGGGTGGAAGATGTTAGAAAAGCTGACCTGGAGACTGCAGACATCCAGTCTGTTGTGTTTAACCAGATAACTCAGTTCTGCATGTTTAGAGGGGAAAAGAGGGAATTTTGGAGAATTTGGTAGGACCAAGTAGCCCTGTAAAGAGACAAGTCCAGCTACGGAATAGATACCAAAGGAGTGTCTTTGTGTATCTGGTGGGTCATGGCGTGTGACTATCAGCGATGCCTATATTTGGACCAGGAGGTCGTATTGGTAGGAAGGTACCATAGATCTGAGCTATGACCTGTGCAGCCAGGCCCAGAGAAAAAAGAACTGCCTCCCAGTGTATGAGCATGGTTAACAGCCAATCAGAGTGAAAGCCACTTTAAAAAGTTAGTTTGGGCTTAGTCTATTGCATTGAGTTTAAGGTAGAATCATTTTCCTCTTTAGTCTGTGTACCTTTTTAGCCATTATTGCTTCTGTTTGTTTTGTTAAAGTTGGTGTAGTAAAGATTCTTTTGGTGTTTCAGTTTAATCTTGGAGTCCTGTTGCTTATTTCCTTACCATTAGTTCTTCCACACATTACCTAAATTATCATGGTCTATCAAGCCAGATCCTAACAAGTATCAGGCTTGTCCAGTATTCTCATAGCTGGGATCATAACAAAAAGTGGGGGCTCTAGCAGTATCAAAAAAAATCCATACATCTTTAGAGGATTATGAAATCCATAAGTCTAAGTGGGATCATTGGATCTATAGAGGAAGATGAGTAAGTGGAGATGTGGAACTACGTGAACAGAATTTCACAGTGAATTTTGCAATACTCGTCGAACAGCAGAATGGCTTTGTCAGTTGCTAAGGCTGGGATTTTCTGGCCCCCTCATGATGGGACTTCCCATGGGAGAGTCAGAGGCCCAGCCAAAAGTCCATTGACTTTCGGCAGGACTGGATGATCCCGGTGACAGGCATGGCTGGGAAGTCCCATCCTAAAACGTTTCTGGAAAGGGAAGCTCTATCCCTGTGTGATTTGGAAAAAACAACCAAGGCTAGGTTAGTAGCATTGGCAGAGAAGTTGGAGTTAAAGTTAAAAGCAGGGGCTAAGAAAGGTGACATACTTGACATAATAGCACAGCACTTGGATTTGGAAGAAGGAGAAATTAATCCAGATTGTAATTCAGTTGAATTAGCTAGAATTCAGTTGTAGATGAAGCAGCTTGAGATAGAAAAAGAAATGAGAAAGCTCAAACTAGAAAAAAGAATGAGCAGAAGAACTGTAAATGTGTAAGTTTGAACTTGAACTCCACAGAGAGGTTAACAAGTGAGGAAAGAGATAAGGAAAAGGAAAGAGAGCTTCAAAGAGAGAAAGAACTCAGAAAGCATAAATTGGCGAAAGAAAGCTGAGGTTACGGGGTAGAAGAGAACCTAGTAGTTTGGATCAGGAGGGATGTCCCACTCAGAAGTTTGATTTAACCAAGGATCTTTTCCTCATGCCTAAATTCACAGAGGATGGAGTGGCAAGATACTTTATATCGTTTGCTACAAGTTGCTACAAAATTGAAGTGGCCAAATGACTCATGGACTCTTAAGCTACTAAATCTCCTGAGGCTATGCAAAATGTTTAGTCAGTATGATGGAACAGGTTTGTAACTCCCATAAATACCCCCAATTAATATTTTCTCTTTCATCAACCAATCTGGAAGACAGGTTCAGAATAACAGTGTTCAGATTATGGAACAGTGAGAAAGGAAATACCTAAAACTTATGAATTTGTTCCTCAGGCTTATCAATTAAAGTTTAGGACAGTACAGAAGAAACCCAGTCAGACATTTGTTGAATTCACTAAGGAAAGATAAATGGTATGGGATCAATGATTTCACTCGTTGAAGTTAGAGCAAACTTCTAAAAATGTGCGACAAGTCATGATTTTAGGGGAATTCAGTAATTGCATTCCGATAGCAGTTAAATCCTACAAATGAACATCAGGTGTCTAAAGTCAAAGAGGCGGCAGCTCTGGCAGGTGCATACGATATTTTTCACAGGCAGCTGTGTATTAGATGTCATATGGAACTGACAAGGAAACTGGAGAAATAGAAAATTTGGTAATGGAAAAAGCATTGGCTTTAAGGAAAAGACAAATGTGGGCCAAGTTAGCAGAGGTGATAACTTAGAACCTAGAAGTGAACTAAAGAAAATAGTATGTTCCCATTGTAACAAACCTGAACATGCCAAAATGACTTGTTGGAAGCTAAGAGGTAAATCAGTTGCAGTAGTGGGGATACCTAAGGAGCCTTCATAGAAGACTGATTTAGATAAGGGACTCAGTGATAAAACAATGGTACTAGTACAATTGCAAAGTGAGTTTTCAGAACCTACTAAAACATTGGGGGCGCCTGCTCAAGATAGTCAGGTGGATTCTTCACTTAGTACAGATGCTGGGAAACAACTTATGGAAGACAATGAAGATTTTGTTTCTAGGAGAGAGGCATTGCCTTATTCTTCCAATAAAGTAGGTAAGCAAATTAATATATTAGGGCACACTGGAACAATTCAGTCATTGATGGTGGCCAATGATACAATTTGTCTTCCAGATGAGTTGATGAAAAAGAAAATATTTATTGGCGGTATTCATGGGAGTTACAAACCAGTTCCATTGTACTGAGTCAGCTAAGGAGTGATTTAATGAATAGGGATGTTACTGTTGGAGTGGTTCCTAGTTTGCCTATGAAAGGGATAGATTTTATACTGGGAAATGATCTAGCAGGTTCAAGAACTGTGGCCTCTCCAGGAGTATTGGAAGAAACTGTGGAGGTGAGAGAAAATGAGATGTTGCAGGAGGAACATCCTGGATTGTTTCCAGATTGTGTGATAACTAGGTCTCAGGCTTGGAAGATTAGGCAGGAGGAAGAGTCATCCTTGGACAAGGAGAATAGTTTAGAGGTTCAGTATTTGAGACTATTTTTGAGAAGTTAAGTAAGGAGGATGACGGTTAAAGTAATGGGGTTGACATGTTTTGTCCAACTTCTTTGATTGAAGCCCAACAGGCAGATCCTGGTTTGTGGGAGTTGTTTCAGACAGCATATTCTGAGGTGGAATCAGAGAAGGCTGCTGAGTGTGATTACATAAAAGATGATATATTGGTGAAAAAATGGAGACCACCTCAGATCCCAGCAGATGAGGAGTGGACAGTGTCCGTCAGATCATAGTCCCTCCTGGTTATCGTAGGGAAATTTTATGAGTTACTCATGAAATTCCGATGGCAGGTCAGTTGGGAATCAAGAAAACCCAGTCTAAAATAATGAAACATTTTTATTGGCCAGGGTTACACAAAGATGCAGTTAAATTTTGTCAGACATGTCATGTGTGTCAAATTGTTGGGAAACCTCAACCATCATTTAAACCAATGCCTTTGATTCCTATATCAGCTTTTGATGAACCGTCTAGTGGGGCCTCAGTAGATTGTGTGGGACCCCTACAAAAAGCCAAAAGTGGGCATCAATATCTTACCTGTCGTGGATTTATCGACACTGTTCCCTGAGGTGATGTCTTTGAGAGAGTTACAGCAAAGGTATTAGTTGATGGATTAGTTCACGTCTTCACAAGGTATGGGTCACCAAAAGAAGTAAAATTAAATCAAAGGTCAAACTTTATGTCACAGATATTTAAAGGAGCCATGGGTTGATTACAGATAAAACAGTTTAAGCATAGCAGCATAACATCCACAATCACAAGGAACATTGGAAAGGCGGCAACAAACCTTGAAGACCACGATTACGGCCTATTTTCGGGAGTGCCCTGGAGATTGGGAAAAATGTTATAATAGTCTCCTTTAGAGTTAGTATATGGACATGAAGTGAGAGGACGACTAAAATTTATTAAGGAGAAATTTATAAATCAAGGATCAGAAACTACATTTTTAGACTACATGTCTAAATTTCGGGACTGACTGATTAAAGCATGTGAAGTAACTAAGGAATATTTAAAGATTTCTCAATTAATAATGAAAAGCAGAGCAGGCAGAACAGCTGATGCTCGAAATTTTTAACCTGGGGATAAAATAATAGTGTTGCTTGTGTCGGGTGAATCACTAAAGGCAGGCTCCACCTTCAGTGGAGCTTATCATGTTAAAAAGAGACTTAGTGAGGTAAATTATGTGATTAACACACCATATAGAAGGAAAAATCAATGAATATGTCATGTTAATATGCTGCAGCAATATTATGAAAGAGACAATAGTCAGGAGAAGAATATACTCACAGTAGAATGGGAGGTAAAGAATGAGGCAAATATATCAGAGAATTCCGATGAGGAATCAGAAGTTGAAAATTCTAAAGTTGACCCTCCAATAATCAGACAGGATAATATGAAGGTGCTGAAAAATTTAGACAACATACTACATTACCTTCCAGAGACGTGTCGGGGTGACATATCCAAACTGTTGAAAGCAAATGAGTGAATATGTGTAGATAAACCAGAGAGAGTTTCATTAGGTATGCGTGATATTGTTGTGGGAAATGCTCTACCTATTAAACAACATCCTTACAGACTTAACCCTAAGAAATTGGCTTTAGTAAGGGAAGAGATTAAATTTATGTTGGACAGTGATATTAGTGAACAAAGTCACAGTTGCTGGAGTTCACCAGCGGTGATGGTGCCAAAAATGGATTGATCCCACAACAATTTTGTATTAACTATAGGAAAGTCAAGGCTGTAGCAAAAGCAGATTCATATCTGATTCCAAGGCTGGAAGATCGCATTGATAAAATTGTGAATGCAGACTTTGTGAGTAAGATTGACTTGCTAAAAAGTTATTGGCAGGTTCTATTAATGGATCAACCTAAGGAAATATCTGCATTCGTAACACATGACAGGCTATTTCAATATAAAGTTATGCTGTTTGGAATGAGAAATGCACCGGCTACATTTCAAAGATTAGCAAATAAAGCCGTTGAAGAATTGTGCAACTATGTTGTATATATCAATGATTTGGTGATTTAAAGTAAAACTTGGGGAACCTGAATGCACTGTTTGACCAGTTGCGAAAAGCTAATTTAATGATAAATTTGGTGGAAAGTGAATTTGCCAAAGCTAAACTCAGTTATTTGGGGCACGTTGTGGGACGAGGCCAAGTATTGCCCAACGAAGCTAAAGTGCAAGCAATTCTGGACTTGCCCATTCCCAGAACGAAATGGAAAATTCTATAGCTTCTAGGAGTGAGTGGATTTTACCGGACATTTGTTCCAAATTTCAACCATAGTTGCTCCCCTGACAACCTTGTTGAAGAAAAGCAGGAATTTCAATTGGACAGACTCTTGTCAAGCTGCTTTTGAAGGCTTGAAAGCCGCATTACCGAATGAACCTGTCTTGGCAGTGCCAAACTACAATAAGCCATTCAAAATGGTCATTAAAGCCAGTGATGTGTGCATAGGAGCAGCGTTGTTACAAGAGGATGATGCTGGAATCTAGCGTCCAATCAGTTATTTCTTGAAAATTTCTTGAAAACAGGAATACTCCACAATTGAAACGGAAACACTAAGTCTAGCCTTTGTCCTTTAGGACTTTGAAATATATGTTTCAAGTAATCAAGGAGAGACGGTAGTTTATATGGATCATAACCCTTTATTGTGTTTGGAGGAGTTGCACACGAAGAACCTTCAGTTATTTCATTGAAGTCTAATGTTACAACTTTACCACTTAAAGATTATTCATGTTGTAGGGAAAAACATCGTTGATGCTCTTTCAAGAGTGTGACTGTTCAAATGATTCTCTGTGGGGACATTCACTTTGGAGGATTAATTCGTGTATCACAAGTTTGGAAGAACCTATTATCAGTATTTCGATGTACTATGAAGAAAAAATTGGTGTATAAGGTACAAGTAAAGATAAGAATTAAAAGTGATAGCACAATAACATACACCATTTGGATTCTATATAAAAATGCCTAATTTTTAGATGCACTTTCATTTTTGTAAGGAGAAGTTATAACTGTTGCTATTGTGGATTATATTAAGGATTAAGAATGTGGACTTTTGGTTTCAGTTTAAGGTGAATTGGGGGCTGTGTAATCTCTGGAGGCTGCAGACATCCAGTCTGTTGTGTTTAATCAGAGAACTCAGTTCTGTATGTTTAGAGAGGAAAAGAAAGATTTTTGCAGAATTTGGTAGGACCAAGTAGCTCTGTAAAGAGAAGTCCAGCTATGGAATAGACATCAAGGAAGTGTCAATGTGTGTCGAGTGGGTCATGGCATGTGACTGTCAACGACACCAACACTTGGACTAGGGTGTTGTATTGGTAGGAAGATACCATAGACCTGGGTTTGACCTGTGCAGCCAGACACAGAGAAAAATGAACTGTCCCCAGCACCCACCCCCCCACCCCCCACACCATCTGGCCAGAGTGTGAGTATGTTTGAAGCCAATTAGAGTGAAACAGTGGTTAGGCTGGGCTAAATCTGTTAGATTGAGTTTAAACTCGTAGCTCATATTGTTTAGATTAATTATCTTATTTGCTCAGTGTACCTATTTAGTCATTACTGCTTGCGTTTGCTTTGTTCATGTTTGTATAGTAAAGGTTCTTTTTTTGTTTCAATTTAATCTTAGAGCCCTGCTGCTTATTTCCACACGCTTGGCTCTTCCACACATTACATTCTTTAAATGATGATGGTCTATCAGGACAGATCCTAACAAGTATCAGGCTGGTCCACTTCTTTCATAGCTGGAATCCTTTGCTGCCACCTTTTCTATATGAACGAACTCAATTAACCCTTTATCATTTATTTATATAATGCAGACGGGCTGCTGATTTCGGTGCCTGTCCACCTAGTACGTTATGGGGGTGAATAAAACTAGATTCACTGCAAGTGGAGAATCTTCAACAACTCCAATTTGCTAACTTGTAGCACAGCTTAAAAAAAATAGTCATTCTCAGTTATCATTCATCTTTTTCAATTAAATGTTTTGAAATATTATGACTTAAGCTATTCTCCCAGAACAGTGTTGATTAGATATGGGTATTAGAATTAGTAATAGGGCTGGATTTTACGTGTCCCCGCCGGACATGTTTTTGATGGGGGTGGGGGGGGGGGGGCACTAAAATAGGGTGGGTGCCCAGCCCACCATCTTTCTGCCCAGCCCCCAAGCTCACCCCCATAACATGCTAGGTGGGCGAGCACTGAAATCGGCAGCCCATCTGCCATATGTAGATAAATAATAAAGGGTCCATTGAGCTCGTTAACAAGCCAGTTGACCCCGATAATACGCTGCCCATACCGTAATACAGCTGGAGTGGGCAGGCCATTTTTGTAAAAATGTTTTAGAAGGGCAGGATGGAAGAGGAGTTACTATCTTTAGTGGGGGAGATGGTCTTTGCACCATCCTCCTAAGGTAGTACCCCACCTTTCTACCTACCCGTGTGCTCTCCAAAACACAGCAACCCCACCCCACCCCTCCAAGCTGGCCAAACCCTCTAGGCCAATACTGTCGACTTATCTTACTCAGGGATTCATGGGGCCTTCTTCTTGGGAGTGGTTGCAGTCCTGACAGTGCCCACTAATGAGCTCTTGGCACTGCTGGAACTCTGGAGAAGCCAGCCAGTTGAAATAGCTGGCAACTCCTAAGGGTAGGCTTCCTCCCCAGTGAGAGGCGGCAGTCCAACTCTCTGCCAGTTTAGCCCACCCATAGCGTGCTATGGCTGCGGGGCAGGCTGGCATGGAGCAACTCGTCTTCCACCGTCTTTCCTTCCGGTGCGGCAGAGTGGGGGGGGTGGGTGTGGGGGTATGAGCCCTCCGTCCTGTTCACCCCCACCCCCGCATAAAATGCAACCCATGGATCCCTACATATTTTGAGGAGAGGAGATGCCAGATATTACAAATTTCTTTGATTTATGTGTTCATTTGCTAGCTCCTAGACTCTGGTAACTGTAAAATTGTAACTCACCATTTGTGATCTGCAGGTTAATACCATTGACAGTTTCAGTTTATGCTTACTTTTGGATGTATGTCAGAGGTTATTTTTGAAAAAAATGTTTTTTTCTCATTCATCAGATGCGGGTGTGACTAGTTATTGCCATTAAGAAGATGGTCCTGAGCCACCTTTATGAACTGCCACAGTCGGTGTGGTGAAAGTGCTCCCACAGTACTGTTAGGAGGGGAATTTCAGGATTTTTTAGCTCGCATTGCTATAGGAATGCCATTATGTGCCAAGTCAGAATTGTGTGTTTCTTAGAAGGAAACCTTAGAGGAGTTGGTGTTCCCATGCAGCAGAACATAAGCTGTATGAGCAGGAGTAGGCAATATGACCCCTAGAGCCTGCTCCGCCATTCAGCATGATCATGGTGGATTCAACCTCAACATCACTTGCCTGCCTGATCTCCATATCCCTTGAGTTCCTTAGATTCTAAGAATCTATCAATCCCAATCTTGAATATACTCAGTGACAGACCATTCACCACCCTCTGGGATAGAACATTCCAAAGATTCACAATTCTCGGGGTGAAGACATTTCTCCTCATCTCAGTCCTAAATGGCTGACCCTTTATCCTAAGACTGTGCCCATTCATTCTAGTGTCTCCAGACAGGAGAAACGGCTTGTCAGCATTTGCCTTGTCAAGCCCTTTCAGTGAGTTTCAGTGATATCACCTCTCGTTCTTCTAAGCTTCAGAGACTACGGGCCTACTTTACTCAAATGACAGAATCGTCCCAGATTTGCACTAATGCGGTAGCCGGCGTGAACAAAGGCATTATACATGCCAGCAGCAATGATGGGTTTTTGTGTTGTACTATTTATTCTCTTCCCGGTGGGTCCCATCTCATTAATAATGCACACACGAGAAACATGCTGAATCGCTGGTGGGCAGGCTCGGCTTTTCCCACCACACCATGACATCAGCGCTTCCTCGCTTCGGGCGCCATATTTAAAGCGCATCAGAGCGCAGCCTATTTCAAGTCTACAGACCAGGACTGCTCCAGGCGACAGATGGCCCCGAAAACAAACAAGACGGCAGGCCCCAAATCCAGTGAGGCCTCTTTGGAGCTCCTGCTGGACGTAGAGGAAGGCCACTGTGACGTCCTGTACCTCTGCTCTGGCTGCAGGAGGTCCACCAGAGTCACCAATCTGGCCTGGAAGGCAGTGGCATCGATGGTCAGTGCCACCAGAGCACAGAGGAGTCAGCCATCTAGTGCAGGAAGAGGATGAATGATATCATCTGTTCTGCCAGGGTGAGTCAACCACCTCATCACTCTCAACTCACACACTCCCAGACCCATCATTCATCTACAGGTAGCTAACACCTCAAGGGACAACACCGATAACTCTCACACGCACCCTCATATCTACATCAGACTCATCCTCTGGAGCTCACATCCTCATCCTGTCCATGGCTCTGCTCACCACACAAACATTACACGCAGTGCCATGTGTCCTGCTCACACTCCCTCAATATGTCTTAATGCAGGAGAAGCTGGCTCACAACAGAAGGGAGAGGTCCCACATTAGGCCACTCACTCACTTTGAGGAGTGTGCCATCACGCTGGCTGGTGAGGACGTGGACCATGCCTGCGGCGACGGTGAGGTCAGCAGTGAACACCCATGGGAGGACCCTGCGCCATCTCACCCCTCTCTCAATGTAACTGTGAGTGTACTGTCTCTCCTGTTTTTGACTCTGCTGCCATGCACTAATTACCTCTGTTTTTATTCACAGAGAGCTCTGCCAAATGACACCCTCAGCCAACCAGTCTGTCAGCTCATCCAGGTCCAGCGAAGAGGACACCTCCTCCATTCAAGAACTGGAAATAACCAACTTGGAAGACCCATCCCAGCGCTTACCCACACTCTCCACCAGCACAGAGACACACACACTTCGGTGGGACCTAGATCTAGAGCAGGCCTAGCTTCACAATCTGGTGGTCACCACACAGGCACGTGCCCACAGCAGGAGGAGGCAAGTTCAGCCAAGCTCCTCGGCACTCAGACGAATGTTAGGGAAGAGGCATCTGTTAGGTCCGAGTCAGATGATGAGCCTCTGGATTCGGCCTTCCAATTCATCGTGGAGAGTTAGCAGAAGGTGGGGAACATCACACAGAGACACAGAGCTGTTGGAAATCCTCAATAGAGTGGCACACGAGTTAGAGGAGTGCATCCACCTGCTCTCTGATGAAGTGGTGCCCATATGTGCATGCATGGAAGTCTCCATGGAAAGGATGCTGGATGCCATGGAGACCCTGGTCCAACAGAACGCAGAGATGTGCGCAGACCTGCACTCCATCATGGGAGCCGTGAGTGAGTTCCTGCAGTGGCAACGCGAGATTCTTGAGTGAACGACCCAGGGTGTCCAGCTGCTGTTCCTCCTCCCTTTGGGTGCCTGAAGGCCCCAGCCTTGACCTCCCTCCACATGCTCCTATCCCTCAAGGAGTCAGGCTGGGGCCTTCAGGCACCCAAAGGGAGGAGGAACAGCAGCTGGACACCCCGGGTCATTCACTCAAGAATCTCAGCGGATGTCTGCTCCCTCTGAGACCCCTTTGCTTGTGACCCCTCAATCTCGTCCTCTGTCACCTCAGAGGGAGCAGCTGGCCCACAGGAGGACCACCAAAGCAAGCTGGGGTCCCCAAGGCCTCGGCCCTCCAGGGGACGTATGCCGAAGTCATCAGAGGCAACAGGGCCAACTATTGCACAGGCTGTCTCCACCCCTGTTGCAGATCAAGGCAGCACCTAGAAGAAGTGGTAGGCCTAGAAAAACTAAGAAATTCTGGTCACAAGCGGTTGCATGGATTAACATATTTTGTCACTTTATAATCTGAAAATAAATTCATTTTCACTGATAATCTGTAATGTTGTCTTTCAGCTTTATTGACAGACTTTGCGAGACACCTCACTACTTTCAACCTCGCCTGACCCTCCCCCACCGACTAGCAATTCAGCTGCATGCAGACAAACCATGATTCATTCTGGAGAGAGAAACACATGTGTAGCAGGGCATTTTGGAGCCTGCAAGCAGTCTCCCATGCATGCAGAGCCTTCATCCATCACACTCATCTCACTATCCCAAGTATTTTCATTGGTGCCTGCTGGGGTTCTCTTTCAGTTGTCCATCTGAGCTGACGTGCATCTCCCCTATCGCACTCCTATGCAGCACCTGTGCCCGTCCACCACAAGGCTCCGCTCACTTTCGACTTTGACAACCATGGACTTGGTGACATTGTGGATCAGCTTCCTTGTCCTTTCCTCTCCCCCAGTCACCCATGTCCTTTCCCCCCATCACTGTCGACACCGGAAGCATCACCTTCCACTTCCCCACTGTCACCTACCAGCCATAACCTTTTTATATCTGTGATGTCCAAGTGAATGTGTATGTTCCCTACCTTCCTGAGAATCCCACCCCCATCCGCATTGACCTCCCCGACCACCTCCTTCCCACTCCACCCCCCCCAGTGTCCATGTCTGCCTCTGAGTCCCCACCAACCACCCTCCCCATCCCTTCTACCTACTGCTACCGGCACACCCTCACCCTCCCATCCTACTGGCTTCCTCTGCCTACTCTAACCATCAGCATTCTGTCCTACCACGCCCATCCTCAGTTAATTGCCCAGGAGGTATTCATTGACTCCACAGACTCCTCACTTGAACATTTACCTGGACCTTTCCCCCACTCCTCTACCCTTAATCCCTCCTCCAATCTTACTTTCTCCTCCCCAAGACACCTTCCTCCCTCCGAACTCCCTCCTCCCCCAAGACACCTTTCACCATCCAAACGCTTTCCTCCCACTCTGGACACCCTCCCCCCTCCGGACTCCCTCCTGCCCCCAGACACCTTACCCCTTCCAAACTCCCCCCTTCCCCCAGACACCTTTCCCCCTCCGAACTCCCTCCCTTACACCTTCCTTCCCGCTTATACCTACCTCCCCACTTGCTGCATGCTCCGTGTAGTTCCCCCACCCCCCTTCCAGCCTCACCCCGCACACCCAACCAAACACCTTCTCCTCCCACTTCCAACTTCACCCCTGACAACTTCTTCCACCCCTCCCAGCCTCAGTCTCTCATCAATCTTCATCCCTGCCCCCAACTTCGCCCCTACCAGTACACCTTCCTCTCCCAGTCACACCTGTACCTTCCTCCCCCAACCCCCCCCACTGCCTGGTATATTTTCCTCTCCCACTCACAACAAGACCTTCCTTTCCCCCACACCTTGCCGATCATCAATAGCAGTCCATGTCCAACACCTCGATGTTCCAAAGCAGACCCGAAGCATCAACGGAGACCTCCCACCTTCCGAGAGCTGCTTTGCAGCGGAGCCGTGTCCATGAGATGCACGTGTTCCTCCAGGGCCCTGTAGCTGTAGGGCTCCAGTATCATCATCTCCTCAGACGTCCGTGATTTGAGCAAGGCCCAAACAGTAAGTCCTGACTTCTGCACGTTACACTTATTCAGACATGTTCTGAGTTGGTATGTTTTCCTGCTAGTGTAACAGTAAGTTGGTCGTGGGGGGATGACTCTGGTCCAATTACCAGGATGCAAACTGGGTTCACGCCTGTCTCCAGCGGGATTGGCGTTCCACCATGGTGGTCACCATTGGATGACCCCGCTGTGCTTTAACATCGGCATGAAACCGATTTCTGCCTTTCCCGGTGAAATGTTGCCCCCGCACACCACCACCATCACCCCACCACCCCCCCAGCCACCTGCCGTCAATGGGACTGGATGATTGTGCCCAACGTCTCTTTATAGTAAAATCCTCCTGTCCCATGAATCAATCGTGTGAACCTTTCCTCCTGCACTGCCTCTGAAGCCAGTATGTCCTTCCTTAGGTAGAGAGACCAAAACTATGCATAGCACTCCAGTTCTATTCTCAGCAAAGATTTTGTAATTGCAGCTAGACCTCTTTACTCCTGTACTCCAAACCCCTTGCGTTAAAGACCAACATATGATTTGCCTTCCTATTGCTCTTGGTACCTATATGTTAACTGTCTGTGTTTTATGTTCAAGGGTACCCTAATCCATCTTTCTGAATGCCAACAATTCCAAATCTTTCGCTTTTTAAAAAGTACTGTTTTTCTATTCTTACTACCAAAATGAATAATGTCACATTTCTCCACGTTACATTCCATTTACCACCTTCCTGCTTACTCACTTAACTTTTCTATATCCTTTTGCAAACATTTTGTGCCCTCCTCACAGCTGACTTTCCCACCTAGCTTTGTATCATGAATAAACTTAGATGCATTACACTTGGCCCCTTCATCAAAGCCATTACTATGCATTGTAAGCATTTGATGCCACAGCGCTGTTCCTTGTGACACCCCATGAGAAACTGACTGCCAACCTGAGAATGACCTTTATTCCTACTTTATGTTTTCTGTCCTTTAACCAATTCTCTATCCATGCTGATACAGTATTCCCAAGCCTATGAACCCTTATCTTGTGTATCAGCTTTTCGTTTGCTTTTATTTTTATTTTATTTTTGTTTGTATCGAATGCTTTATTAAAATCCAAATATGCTACATCCAATACTACTCCTTTATCTACCCTGCTAATTATACCCTCAAAAATTCATAGATTTGTTAAATAAGATTTCCCTTGATTAAACCATGTTAACTTTGACCAATCATATGATTTTCAAAGTACCTTTTTACCACTTTCATAATAATAGATTTTAACATTCTCCTGACAATTAATGTTAGGCAAACTGGCCTAGCTGTAGTTACTTGTTTTTTCTCCCTCCTTCCTTGAATAGTTGTGTTCCCACCCAGCATTCTGGAATCTAGGGAATTTTAGAAGATCGGAACCAAAACATCCATTTTCTCTGCAACTACCACTTTTAGAACTCTTGGATGTAGGCTATCAGATTCAGGGAACTGTTGGTGTTTGGTTCAATGTAATTATTGATATTAATTACATTACATTCCTCATTATCATTAGACCCTTGGTTCCCCACTACATTTACTGTGAAAACAGATACAAAGGGCGGAATCATCCCATATTTGTACAATTGCGGTAGCGGACGGGAAAAAAGTCACAATGGTGGTTTTTCGTGCTGTATCATCCTATTCCTGCATTATTAATTATGCAGCCACAGGAAAGATGCTGTCTCACTGGCGGGCAGCCTCCAATTTGCCTGCCATACCGTTACCTCGCTGCTTCCTCACGCAGGGTGCCATATTTAAACTGCAGCCATGCGCACTCTTCTCAATGTTTGCAGTCCAGAACTGCCCCGGTGAAGACATGGCCCCAAAAGCCGAGAAGAGTGTAGCCCCCTGATTCAGTGACACTTCCCTGGGTTGTCTTCTGGATGCTGTGGAGGCCCACCGTGATGTCACCTACTCCTGCTCTGACCGCAGGAGACCCATCAGCTTCACCACTCCCGCTTGGGAGGCAGTGGCAGAAATGATCAGAAATGCATAGGTCGGCCATCCAGTGCAGAAAACAGATGAATGATCTCATCTGTGACCCTAGGCTAAGGCAACCATCGTGTCACTCTCAATTCACACATATCACACCTTTATTGGTGTCTCGCTCACTGCCAATGTATCAGCACACATTCTCTCACACACACCCTTACATCTTAATCTGGACTCATCTCCTCTGGAGACAGCCTCTTCAGCCCTCACCATCTTGAGGCCACTTACACAGATCAACATGTGCCCCCACACAGACCCTGGGACACCCCCCATATCCAGTACAGCCCTCGTCCTACAGCCTCTTCCCTTGCTTGAGGCCACTTCTTCCCCTTCCCCAAGCAAGCCCTAGCCCTGCAGCCACCCCCGCTTTATGGCTGGTCTGGTAGAGACCTGCCTGTGAGCCCCCCTAAAAGTGATGTGGTTCTGCCTGCGAAGCCTGGTGCTGATGACTACAAGTGCTGCGCGAAGCAAGGTAGGCAAAGAAGCTTCAAAGTCCCAAGTGAACTACAGCTCGCCGGGTGTACGTCACTTATATACAGTTGTGAAACACAACACCGACGTGCCTGGGGATGATACCGGTGAGCAGAGCTTATAATAAGATGCTAAAGTATTGAAGTTAGGTCCTCGACGTGCAGCAGTGGGAAACATGGCCCACTACTGGTGGGTGGAGTGAATGATGGCAAACTGGTTTCATGATGGCGTGAAACTGATTTTGGCCTTCTCGCCGTATTGCCACCCCCCCCAGGGTGCCGGATACCAGTGGGGGCAGAAAGTCCCGGCCAAAGGATTTGTTTAACATCTCTGCCATTTCTTTATTCCCCGTTATAATTTCTTAGTTCTCAGCCTCTAAGGGACCCACATTTACTTTGGCTAATCTCTTCCTGTTTACATAGTTGTAGAATTTCTTACAACCTGGTTTTATATTTCTTGCTAGTTTATTTCCATTATGTTTTCTCATTATCAATTTTGTTCATCTTTTGCCAATTTCTAAAACTCTCTCATTGCTCAGGATTACTGTTCTTCTTAGCAACATCATAAGCTGCTTCTTTAACCTAACATTCCCATTAAGCTCTTTATTCAGCTGAGGATGGATCACTTTTCTAATGGAGTTTTTATTTCTGAATGGGATGTATATTCATTAAGAATTATTGAATTATTTCTATTGCCAAATCTTTTAATCTAATTTCCCAATCTACTTTAGCCAATTTTCCCCTCCTACCTATTTCATTTGCTTTATTTACATTTAAGATTCTAGTTTCGGACTTAAGTACATCACTCTCAAACACATTGTGAAATTCCATCATATGATCATTCTTGCACAGAGAATCTCTTACAATAAGATTACTAATTCATGCTGTCACATTACACAAGACAAAATAGCCCTTTGCCTGGTTGTTTCCACAATTCCTTGTTCTCAGAAACTATCCTAAATGCATTTTATGAACTCATTTTCCAAACTATGATTGGCAGTTTGATTTGTCAGGTCCATCTGAAGATTGAAGTCTCCAAATCATTGCATTCTCTTTATTACAACCTCCTCTTATCCCTTGACTAATACTCTGTCCAACAGTATAGCTACTGTTAGGGTAACTATAAACTCCTCCCACCGGTGTTTTCTGCCCCTTGCTATTCCTCATCTCCACATTTATTGATTCTATTTCCTTATCTTCTGAGCCAAGAGCCATCCTCATTACTGTCCCTATGTTATCCTTTATAATCAAAGCTGTTCCCCCCTCCCCCCACCACTGCCCTGAACACCCAGAACTACCTTTTTCCATTTTGTCTGTCTTTTCGAAATATCAAGCACCCTGGTATATTTTATTCCTTATCTTGGTTACCCTTCAACCAGATCTCTGTGATGGCTGTTGGGTTAAACCCATTTATCTCTAATTTTGCCATTAATACGTAATGTCAAGTATGCTTTATGGGTTCAGAGTACCTTTATTTTTAATTTCTTTGACCTTAAAACCTCTGGAGGAAAAATTAGATGAGGCCCTTATGCAGATGCAGAGGGCGGGATTTTCCTGCCTAGCCACTGGTGGGACCAGAAATTCCCACCCAAAGTCAACGGACATTTGGCTGCTCTCTAAATTTGCTGGCCCTGCCTACAATGATTCCTGCTACGTGCCGGACCAGAAAATCCCAGCCTGGGATCACAATGTGCGATTACCCCACCTTGGTTTAATTGAGAGAGGCAGCATGCAAGCACAATACTGCCTCCTTATCTAAATGATTTCAGTGTCCTGGCAAGTGCAGAACACGTTGCTGACTCTGCTTGTTTAATAGGGGATCCAGCAGTGTGCACGGCTTGCCCAATGCACAACTCACCTGGGCCACTTAAAAGCAACAAGCCTCTCTTAAAGAAAAGCTGCAAGCTGCACTCATGCAACAAGTGATGTCTCTGGGAGATTTGCTAGACTGAAGGGGATGGCATCCATAGCAATTGGCAAGAGAGAGGGTTTCCAGGCTTCCTGGTGTGACGCTGGATGTATGCATGATGGATGTGGAAAGGAGAAAAGGAGATTCAGGAAGCTCTAAAGCATACCTCTGAAAGGAATGGGAATAAGTAGCCAGGGAGGTCAATTCCCATTGACTAGCCCCAAGGACCCGGCTGCAATGCTGGAAAATTTTCAGTGACCTCATAGGGTGGCCAAAGTTAGTGAATACATCTTCACATGACATCATCTACCCATGTACCACCAACCTCTCACGCAGCTCAGTGCACCACCCTCCTGTCACTCAATCTTCAGCAATCAGGACTCATGTCTAACATTCATATACTCCAACTCACTTTTGCATAATGCTGCCAGCCTCACACGTCCTCCCTGTGCTTCCACATATCTCCAGCACATCACCCAAACACATTGCCATTAATGACATTCTTTCCTCTTTCTTGAAGGACAAGGTGGCCCATAACCATAGGGGGCAGCAGAGAACCAATGGGGCATAGGTACGCCAGAACTGAATGAGTCCTCCGGAGGAGATGTTGCCTGTATTATTGGACTAGCTGTTGCTGAGGCTGTTGCATCCAATATCGCTGAGAACATTCAGGATGATTATATTTTCCTGCCTCATGGTTCTTCCTAAATTCCTGTCATCCTGCTATTTGGCATAAAATGCAAGCCGTTGCCATGGACCTCTTGCTTTTCACCCAAACCTCCTACCCTCACCCCAACCTTCCTCCTCTGCATTTCTGCCTACAGATACACAAGAACTGCCATGTAGCCAGCCAGTGCAGCTTCAACATGAAGGGTGAGAGTTATGGTGCAGGGGACGCAGCTGAAGACTCCAATGGGATTGTCAACAGGAGAATGCTGATGGGCGTGTGCATCCAGATGTGTGCTACATTGGCAAGCCTGCCACAGATCCTGTTCTCACTTTTGAGGAGGATGAAGGAATTCAGCTCCAACTTGACATAGAGCTTCATGTAGAATTTGGAGCCCATCCTCTCCAGCGTGCAAGTGGTAGCCTACTCCATGGCAGTATTTGTGGAGTCGACCATGAGGCAGAGTATTTTCCCCCATGTCTCTGCTTCCATTGCAGCACAGACAAAAGCCATCCAATGTCTCAGTGCTTCAGTGGAAACTCAGACTGAGGTCATGGTACCATGCAAGCCCAGCTTAGTGCCATGCAGGCTCAAACTGCTGCCACCCTGGTTGCAGATGCCAGTGGTCAAAGGGGCATGCAGATCTCAGAGCAGTTTAGCAGCCTGTTCTCCAGTAGATTACTAGATTGCTGAAGCACTGCACAGGGATGTGACTGCAGCTTCATGGAAGATGACACTGCTGTCCCCACTCAGTCTCTCAGGATGACAGCATTCACGCTCCTCTGTGGTTACTCTGTCAGTGCCCTTGTTGTTGGCTCTTAGCCAACCAGTCCATTCTGCTGCTGCCCATACTGAGGTGGAATCCAAAGCTGGGCTCGGGCTCACTATGCCCAGAGTTGCTTGAACTCATCCTGAAAGGCCATCTGCAATCTCCTCCTAGGCAACCTTCTGCCAGCCATACTGCAACCACTCTGTAGGAGCACTAGAACAGGAAAAGGCACCTGTGAAAAAGGCACTAAGCAACGCACAAGGGTGAATAGTTCAGTTTTGTTTTGTTTTTATTGGAAGCGTTGTTGGATAAAGTTGTTATGGAATCATTTTTGTTGGTGACTTTTATTTCAGATTTTGACCAAGAAGACATTGTGATGAAACACAGCAGAAGAAGTTGAGAGATGGAGAATAGTAGAGCAACTTTGATAAGGACATAACATCTCAGGGTAATTGGAGTCTGAGTGCCTGTTCAGGGACAGCCCATCTAGAGTGAAGAAGACTCAGATGCCTCCTCCCTTCCTACTTTTCCTTCTCCTTCTGAGGGACCCTTGAAGGCCTGTTGACAAGGGTTGAGCCGTTTTTCTGGTACTGTAGTTCAGTCACTGGGGGTAGATACGCAAATTGACTTCTCTGCCACCTGCTCCCTTTCCCTTCCCCTTCGGAGGGCATGATAGCAAGCTTATGGAGGATGTAGCAGACCACCACAAATTTGGAGATACGCTCCAGCGAGTACAGGAGGGCTCCCCAAGTCGTCCAACCGTTACTTCAGTATGCCGATGGCTTTCTTCCGGACATCCCTGATTAACCAATGGCAGTCATTATAAGTGTGCTGTCTCGTATGATAGGGTTCTGGAGGGGACTTATTAGCCAAGTGAGCATTCTTGTCACCCAGCAGCCAACCTCTGATTCTTCGTATTGGGCCAACAAAGCGTAAGGCCGATTGGTGGAGAATGAACGTGTAATGAGTGCTAGCAGGAGAGTGACCATTCACCAAGAGGATCTATTGGGCATGGTGGCACACTAATTGGACATTGATTGAGTGATAGTCCTTGCGATTATGGGTTCAACTCCCTTTTAACATGAGGGGCCTAAAGAGCCACGTCTGTGCAGTTGTTTGCACTCTGTGCTCAGTTGTTTGCACTCTGTGTCCTGATAGCCTGGCAAATCCTCGTGCATTCTCTTGTGCTTGTCTCTGATCAGTGGGGAAGATGATGAAGCCCCTTCTCCTTCTATACAGGGCCTGTGTCACCTCTTGTTGCAGCATTGGGTAGCGAACTGCAAGATCCTGCTAACATCACCCATTTCCACCTAGAAGGATTCACTGGTGTAGAGGTTTAGGGTTATGGTGATCCTGGCAGCACCGTCCTGGCCCTGATGTGAGGCTGCAGGTTGAGCTGTAGGACATGATACTCTCTGTGACCACTTCCTTGGTGAAAGGCAGGTGCCTCACACTCTACTGGCTGAGATGGAGTTGGAGAAATGCTCACCAAAGACCCTTGGTGGATAGGGTCTGCTATTGAAAGCCCCCTCCTCCTTCTATGCATTGCCTGTGCTCCATTCCTATATCATGCTGCAACCCAAGAGGTTCTGCAAGTGTAGCTCATACTGCTGAAGCAGACTTTCTCCTGACAAGCTAACCAACTCCCTGACCTTCAGTACTAGTCACTTGAAAATCCAAAATAAAGCTCCTCTAGAATGCAGCGCTTTCACTAAATCCGCACCAGCAAAAGTAAGTTGAAAACATAGGGTAGTTGGATGGTTAGCTTTAAATGATGTTGGTGGAGGGGTTGCTCAAGCAGCTGAATGCTTTTTAGCTGGTAGTCTCTCTCAGAGACTACCAGCTAAACAGCACGGTCCAAAATGTACCAAATCAGCTTTACAGGCTGCTTGACATCACAAATTGCCTTCTCTGAGTGTTTCCAGCACATACACGGCATGCCCAAGCCAGTGCCGTGTCATTAAGGCCTTGATGCACAAGATATGGCCAGAAGCATTTCAGCTGCCACTTACTGTGCTCGAGGCTTCAGTAATTCCAACAGTAGCACAATGGAGCTGAATTTCATGGCCTCTCTCCCTTCCTGGCACATCCTTGTCTTTATACAAATGATTATGCTGCTCCATGACTTTGACTTTTCTCTTTAGATTTATACATGTTCCCTCACCTGAACCCCCACCCCTGCCCTTTTCAGTTTAAAACCCCATCTGCAGCCCTCATTATTCAATTTGCCATGGCACCAGCTCCAGCCGGCTCAAGTGGAGATTGTCTCAACAGAACAGCTCCCTGTTTCCTAGTACTGGGACCAGTGCCCCCGTCACTCGAAATATCTGTTTCCGAGACAAGTGTCTGAGCCATGCAATCAGCTCTCTGACCTGTTTAACCCTGCACCAACTTGAATTTGGCTTGAGTAGTTACTCAGGAATTATCACCTTTGAGGCTCTGCTTTTTAATTTTTGCCTTAGGTCCACAAACTCTCTCAGCAGGACATAATTCCTGGCTCCACATATTTCATTGGTTTGTACATGGAGCACGACAACCAGATCCTCCATTCCCACTCCTAATTCTTCTCCAGTCGTTAGGATATATTGTTGACCCGGCTGCCCTTGTCCTTCCAGGTGGTAGAGGTCATGTGTTGGGAGGCACTGTTGAATAAGCCTTAATGAAGCATTCAGCCTTTGTACCATTATCAAAACTGGCTGCATTTCTATTTGTTCTTTTTTTTAAAGACAATAAAACAATCATCTTGTTTTAAAATGAGATCAAAAATAAATTTAGTAATTAAGAATGGAAGTGTTTGAGGGAGATCAAAGGCAGTGCCTTGGGTTTAAATGAAGCTGCACAAAATTAGAAAGGTAGCATGTGACTTGCTCAACACATGATGTGCATTTTAGCCACAGCGGAATGATGTCTCTGAAAAAGTGAGGGTTTAATTAGCCACCAGCTGAAGGCCAAAGGATGACATCCACTTTATATTACTTTATTTAGAATCCTCAGAAAGGTTGACCTCTGACTGCATGTCATTAATGTTTCTTTTAAAACATGGAACAAACTGGTAATGAAGCCTTGCCAGGCATTCCTAATTTTCTTCATTTTTTTACTCATCCAGGTTTCAACCATCTATCCAATCCAAAGCTTTGTATGAAATTTAATAAGAGGCAGTGGTTTAGGAAACTGTCCTTCTCTTTGTAACAAAGTGGTGTTTTAACCTTCTTTGCAATTCAGCATATGAATTCCTGACTTGATTGTATTTCAACTTCTCTGTACCAACAGCACTTGTGCGTGCCTGGCATGTGCCAACCAGGAACAAGCAAAACATCCATTGATCTTGTAATTTTGTCCTTTATTTGAATCTTCATTTTTGTCCTGATTGCTCATTGTGCTTTCATAATAATTTGGCTTTAATGATAGAAGAGAAAACTCATCGTCAGTCGCCAGTCCAGAAATGCAGGTTACGATCCTTGACAAAAATGTTTAGGATTCATATCTATAGAAGCAATGCCAGATGTATAAGCTGAATGTCAATCAGATGGTAATCTTTGTGATGCCTAATTGTGTTTTTATTGCACTTTAGAAGAAAATATAGACAACATATCCTTCTAATTTGATGCAGCACATATGCTTCTATGGGTGCCAGTCAGCAGGAGCTCCAGGAATGCTCATCAGCAAACAACCACAAGTGCCTGCCAGTGGGTATTTTGGGAGGATAAACAAGAAATGGGAATATAAACTCAATGGAAAGAACATAAGGATACAGGTCAACAAAGAGACCAATGGGTGCAAATAAATAGTTGCAACTACATAAAAACAGCCATTAACATTTTGGGTTTCATAAATAGGGGCACAGAATGCAAAAGCAACGAGATTTTTTTTTTAACAAGGCAGTGATAAAAGACAGGTAATGTATGTAGTTTTGGGTCCCCCTTAAGAGTAAGGACATTAGTTATAGCAAGTTTACAATGGAGATTTATTAAATGATACAGGTATGAAGAGAGATTTAACATACTGGGACTACTTTCACTGGAACAGAGGAGCCAGGGGATTTCCAATTAAAGATTAAAATTGAGAGATTGTGGACAGAGGGTTACATAAAAAGTTGGAAGAACGTGGAATGCTTTGCCACAAGAAGTAGTAAAAGTAGACCCATTGCATTTGTTAAAAGCAATTGAGCGGATAAATATTTGAAGCAGAGGAAGATACAGGGCTGTGTGGAAAACCCACAGCAGTTAGGTTAATTTTGGATTACTCTAGCAAAGGTCTGGGACAGGCACAATGGGCAGAATGGCCTCCTTCAGTGTCAGAACTTTCTATGGTTCTAATTATTACTTTAACATGTAACCATGTTCTTCTGTGAGTTAGAACAGAACTAAGAAATCCTATTCTTGCAGTCCTTATTATTACACTAAATTTAATCCCTACATAAAATGTTGATTTATCAAAATTCAAAATTTTATAACATTTCAGTCAATGACCGCAAAATTCAAATGTATGCTGCTATGCTGACATACTTCCATTGCAGAAGGATGGAAGGTGCCATTTTCCACATGACCTGGGGTAAGTGGGGAGGGGGGAGGTGCATCCCCCATTTGCACTTGAAGAAGTTGAAAGGGTGAGATCATGGTGGGCTAATGCAATGTACAAATTCTGAGATTGCCCATGCGCTTCTGAAATAGCAAGCAAGATGGCCCTTGTTTTGGGGCTACTTAAATGGCCACTCAAATTGCAGCTGCATTGCTTTTGACTTATTTTTCCTTAGGCAAAGTTGTTGGCAGCACTGTGGTGAGTTGCTGGAGGAATTTGAATTTTTCTGTTGACCATAGAAAAGCTGAGAATTTCATTGCCTTGCATAAGTATGGGGGCGGTGGGAGGAGAGGGAACTTTATCCTCTTCTCCCTGAGGAGGGAAGACCAGGACTGAGAGGGCAGGGTTTGTCAGGATAATGGGCTTCCTGATGATATAAGGTGCTGTCGACTGCATGTCAATAGGGACCAATACCTCAGTCACAAGGTCTATCACTTAGTCAATGTGCATTTCATCCCAGTAGGAAACCAGTTGGCTGGGTGGCCGGTGTGGATCAGATTGGTGCCAACAGCATGGGGTTCGATCCCTGTTCAAGCTGTGGTGGATTCGGGACCTGCCTCCTTGCCCAATCTGTGATGGAGATTGTGGCACTATGGGTTGGACCTGCCTTCAGTCAGAGAACTGATTCTTGTGTTCTTGTCAAGGGAGTCAAGAATTATGGCGTCAGGGGGGTAGTGGAGTTGAGGCCACAATCAGATCAATCATGGACTTATCAAATGGTGGGGTGGGCTTGAGGGGTCGAATGGCCTACTCCTCGTAATTCTTTTGTTCATGCCTGCTACCCTGGGAGCACCAAAGATATTCTCACCCATCAACAGTCTGCAACACCAATCATCTTTGGGCCTTGAAGACAAACAACAGGTTAGCTGCTCAAAGACCAGGCATGCCCTCTCCACATGTGGCTCATGACATCCTTCCACCATCCCACTATGCGAGGGCCTTCAATGAGAGCCATGGAGCCACATGTAACATCATGGAGCAAGCTATCAGTCTGTTAAAGCAGAGATTTTGCTGCCTAGGTTACTCGAAGAGATCTCTGCAGTATGCGCCTGAGAGGATCTCCATGTTTGTAGTAGTGTTCTGCATCCTCCACAACCTCGCTATTAGGGGGGCCTCCTGGGATGTGGAGGCCACCTCAGGAGGCAGAAGGAAGGAGATCATATGTACCACTTGCAACTGGACTAACTGAGAGGGACCACTTAGTGAGGCTTTGCTTCAGTTGAAAGGAACTTCCCCACCCAAAACATGGCCGACCTCCCCTTACAAAGAAATGTCCTTTCAAAAAAGCCAACAGCAAAAACCTTAATACAACATCTTTATCCAGCAATACATAATAATACAAAAGTAACAGAGCTAATTACTCTTGAGTATTTCCTTAGTTTCTGGGCTGTGGGTGCCCCCAACTGGTCTTGTCACCTATACAACACTACCCCAATGGCTGCAACATGGCCGGTGGGAGGCTGGTAACTTTCATAGGGGAGACTGCAGATATCCTTAAATGATGCTCTGAGCATGCCTGGATCTTGAGGGTCCAGGTTCTGACTGCACCACCTGGGCCAGGGTGGCAACAGTCTGGGTTGGCTGGCTGAGGAGCAACGGGAAGGGCACAGCAGCAGAGGCAGTACGAACGCTGCCATTCTGAGAGAAGACAGCAGGTATGTGGTCCATGTTGTCACTGCCACTCCCACTGGATGGCACCTCAGCACTTGTCATCAGCTGGAGCACAGGTTGCTAGATTGCCCTGAGATCCTAAATGCCCTGTCAAGCACTGAGATCCGCTTCCAAGATGGCAACTATTTGAGCTGCAGTCAGTTTGACCTCCCACTACAACACCGATACATTAGAAGGCCTCTGCCTGCGCTGAAAGTAGCAAGTACTCCATCATGTGTCAGTCGGGCAGTGCTACCCTGGAGTTACCCACCATTTAAAAGGTGGAATGGATGGGCTCCCAGCTGTGTGGTGCCCTGGGTCATGGTGAAGCCAGACTCCCCCATGCTCCTAGCTAGTGACTGGAGGCTATCTGACAGACCGATCAAAGCCTCAAGCATCTTAGCGTGTATGTTCACCCCATTGTTCACCCTATTAAAGTCCTCAGCGAGCTACCCTGCAGCAGAACTAATGCATGTCCCTGTCCTCCAGGATTTCAAATATGAGCTGGCATATCTCATTGTCCTTTCTGCAGCCCACCCATGCCTGGTCACTCACCATGTTCAGATCTGACTCTAAGCACTGCTGCCCATGATTTGAAGGACTATATCCTCCATGACACTGAGAGGATGCATTTGTTCTGTTGTTCTGCCGATCCTCTGACTTTTTCATTTTTTGTGAGTGACTTTCTCCTGCAAGAGATGTCAAAAGTCAGTAACTGTTGGCTGGATTTTGTGAGCCCCTGCCAGCATGTTTGAAGGCAGGGTGCTTGTAAAATGCAGCACGTGGTCTTCCTATCCACCCCCGATGTGTTTCCCATTTTACGGTGGGCAGCAGGGGCACCAGGTAACCTGTCCACTCTTGAGCCTATTGAGGCCCTTAAGCGGCCATTAATGCCCATCTAAGTGACTCATCGCACTATTTTAACCACGGTAGGGGCAGTCCCATGCTAGTTTGGTAGCCGACAGCTTTTGCTGCACAGGTTGATGTTGGGCCAAAGGGGTGGGTGAACCTCCTTTGGGGGTCTCCTGCACCTGTCGAAGGCACCCACCCCCAAAGTCAAGGTCTTTCACCCCCCCTTTAACTCTCCTCCTCTGACCTCTCAAACCTGCCTCCACCCTCACCCACACCCTCACTCTCCTCACTGGGATCTGCCAGCCGGGCCCACCCAAAATCCCAGACTTATCTTAAAATCCAGCTTCCAAACCTCCTCTTGTTTGGGTTCTGTCTGTAGTCCCAGCTGTGGCCACTGCTTAAACCTGGTACTGCTAGGACAACAGAGCTGCCAGCCAATCAGAGAGCTGCCAGCCAATCCTAGGCTTGGACTTCCTCCCTAGATGGAGGTGGAAGTCTCGACCTTAGGCAATTAACACCCTGCCGAACATAAAATGGCTACAGGGCAGGTGGCTTTTTGATGGGGGGGTTCCTGACCAACATTTTAATTGGGAAGGTGATATATGGCACCCTGTAAAATCCAGCCCTGTGAGTTAGTGTGTTTTGGTGATGCCTACCATATCTGAATAACTGAAGGTAGGTGGTGGCAGTGAGAAGTGTGCGCATTGCTGGTATGCTTTGAAAGTTTGCGTGGGTAAAGTGTAGTACAAGAATATTGCTTGAGTCCCGAATGTCAAGGTGGGGTGCTTTGAGCAGTGTGAGAGGCGTGTGTTGAGTGAACTCCTTAAAATCTTTCCAGCACCGCTGCCTGGTCTGTGGTGGCATGCCCTGGACACACTCTACCCTCACCACATGCTCCCACTCTCCTCTCACTCTGGAGGGTTTCTTGATCCCAGCTTGAAAAATGGCCGCCTTCCTGGTTCCAATCTCTTGGCAGAGTGAGTCCAGGGCGGCGTTGCAAAATCTGGGAGCTCTTTCCTTTCCCTGGAGTGACTTGACTTCCCTGTTAGTGACCAAAAACAATTGTCCCAGCAGCCTGCAGTGCCTTTTATAGGGCCTGCACCCTTAAAAACAAGGCTGCCTGGAGCGTGTCCTTTCTAAAGTATGCTACTTGGCCCCCTGGAATGTATAGGTGATGCCAGCACTGAAATGGAGACCAGGGTGCCACCGCTTGCCATACTACAGTCATGGAAATGAGATGCACGGGTGACTTTTATGTCTTACCGGCCCCATTTCCTATGAGCTTGAGTGGCATGTGAGCCATGGCCCCAGTGCCCAAAAGTAAGGGTTAATTTCCTGCCCAATAGTAAAGAATGAACTCCTTTTTCATTCTTTGTCACTATGAGGAACGCTTAAAAACCCAGAATCGTAAAATAATATTGTCCCACAGCTGAGATAGAGGTATATTTGTGAAGGTTGAATCTTTATAAAGTGCTAACACACTGCTGATTCATTTGGGAAAATAAACATGAGATAATCTGCTGACAGATGTAAGCTACATCTGCTGAGGGGTGATCTTCTTGGGTCTGTACCATGAGAGTGTGAATATTAGAAAATCAGGCAGGTTGGATTTTAGGCTATTCGCTACGTTCAGTTGATTATCGTTTTTAAAGTTGTTCATGTTATGTGGGTGAAACTGATGGGCAGTATTTGTTGCTCATTCCTAGTTATCTGTAAGGACATTAAGAGTCAACAACATATTTCACCTGGGCACTACTAGGACAACTTCTGGTGTTCATTCACCTTTATGTGGATATGAACTGTTGAGTATTCAGCGCAACATTGATAAGTTCATTTTTGTATATAATTATATTCATACACATTTATTTAGTTAGGTGTACGGGACTCTTATCTATAATTCTTTCACCTCTGTGGACTAGTATTCATTTCCTGCTCTGCCTATTCCCCAGAGCAACCTTAATGAATACTACAAAAAAATTGCAAGAATTTTTCCCAGTCTTAAGTTACTGTCTTTGAGCCTCACTGATACTGTATATAGAAATATATTTTCAAATTGACAGTACTGAAATTTGGACTGCGTCTCTCTAAACAAATGTTAAAGCTGTGTCCATGTGCTGGCCATGACAATTCACTCGTATTCTTGTAATACTCAAAGGGGCAAAGCATCTAGGAGAGTAAGAATTTGAAACTATGTCCATTCCCGTGGTACGGAATCTTGACACTGATGAAACCAGGAGAGGCAAAGCTGACTTCACATAAATATTCTGGAAGGTATTAAAGGGCTGGAAATTCCAGAGTAAAATTCAGAATTCAGTAGAATCATGCAGCACAGAAGGAAGCCATTCAAGCCATCATGCCTTTGAAAGTACTACCTAATCAGTTCCATTCCTATGACCTTTCCAACAGCCCGCAATATTTTTTCCCCTCGAGTCCCTTTTGAAAGTTATGATTAGATCTGCTTCCACTGCTCCCTTTCAAGCAATGCATTCCAGATCTCAGCAACACACTGTGTTATCTCAATGTTATACAATTAAAGTAAACTTGGTCCTATACTATAATTGTGGCATAAGCAATACTCAACAGTGGACCATTGCATGCCAAACGTATGATAGATGTGATTGATTAGATCCCCTCACTTACACTGTTACCCAAATCAGTTATTATGCTATGTGATCTGTGCATCCACATGTGATGGCAACTTAAAGTAAAAATACTGGTCTATTTCAGGCTGCACACTTAGGTTTGGAAAGATTGAGGCAGCCATGAGTCAGAAAGCAAAACTGTTATGGCAACAAGTAGGGTGACTACAAATGGAAGTTATTGCTGCTGAATGTGTAAATATTCAACAACAACTGAAGTGGGTAATTGAATATGTGCATGTCATATCTTACCTTTCGTGGTGGCCAGAAGTTAATTGAAAGCAATCCTGGCTGAAATGCTTTTGAGCATTTGCCTATACCAATGACTGTAAAAATCTATTTTAAGTATACTGGTTGAAAAATAAATCAATGTTCTACAATAAATATTATGCTCAGTTTCATTGTGAGTGTGAAAATTCAGCAGCAAGGCAGCCAGTGGAGAGCTTATGCTTCGCAGTACTTTGTCCTATATTTTGATAACTAAAACTCATGGCTAAGTGCAAATTTTGCTTTGAAAATCGAAATTCTAGTCACTCTTTTCCAAGCCTTGTAGTGCGTTTGGGCGCGTAAGAGTTTGGGCGGAATCATCCCTGATTTGCACAAAGTGCGGTAGCGGGGAAGAAAGAATAATTTTATCCGCCGGCCGCAATGGTGGGTTTTCATGCCGTATTGACCCATTCGCCCGCCTCATTAACTATGCAGCCACAGAAAACATGCTGTCTCGCTGGCAGGCAGCCTCCACTTTGCCATTACCTCAGCGCTTCCTCACACAGGGTGCCATATTTAAATTGCAGCCGCAAGCACACTTCTCAATGTTTGCAGCCCAAACCTGCTCCGGTGAGGACATGGATGAATGATCTCATCTGTACAGCCAGGGTAAGGTAACCATCTTATCACTCAAAACTCACACACTCACAAGGCCATCACACATTCATTAGCATCTCACTCACTGTTAGCTCAAGGGACATCATGACTCACTCTCTCACACACACCCTCATATTTCCATCTGGCCTCATCTCCTCTGGAGACTGCCTCCTCAGCCCTCGCCACCTTGAGGCCACTTGCACAGATCAACATGTGCTCCAGCACAAACCCTGTGACACCCCCTTCCCCAGTACAACCTTCACCCTGCAACCTCTTCCCTTACCTGAAGCCACTTCTCCCACTTCCCCAAGCAAGCCCCAGCCCTACAGCCGTTGAAAAACAACCCCCGCATTATGCTGGTCTGGTAGGTAGAGACCTGCCTGTGAACACCCCTAAAAGTAATGTGCTGCTGCCTGTGATGCTTGGTGCTGATGACCTTGAGTGCTGCCCGAAGCAAGGTAGGCAAAGAAACCTCGAAGTCCCAAGTGAAGTGCAGCTCGCCAGGTGCACGTCACCTATGTGCAATTGTGAAACACATTGACATGCAGTCATGGCAATGTGCCCAGATGATCCAACGTGGGGGGATGAGTCTGGTGAGCAGGGCTTATAATGAAATGCTAAAGTATTGAAATTAGGTTCCTGATGTGTGGTGGTGGGAAATGTGTCCCACCATTGGCAGGTGTAGCGGACTATCGCAAACTGGTTTTATGATAGCATAAAACCGATTTTTGGCCCTCTCACCATATTGTCCCAACCTCCCCTCTGCTCGCCATGACACCCAACGCCAATAGGGCCAGAAAATTCCGGGCTTTGTGGTCTGTGGTAACCTAAATTGCACATTGCTAGTTCCAAAGTCGATAACTAGCCTGTAGTTCAGAGGGCAATGCTGAAGTCACTGAGATTTGTTAGTGCAATGGGTATTCAAAATAAAAGCTCCTTTATATCTGGAAAATATATGTTCTTTTTAAATGTCTAGATCACACATGGGAATGGCAATTCCAGAGAGATTCTGGAGGATGTTGGAATTGCAGGTGTAAACCTTGATTTGGTGGTAAAACTCTTGCCTGAGTCAGAAGTTTATGGGCACAAACCTATAAATTAAGATCATAATCTAGTGCGCTATTGAGGAAGTGTTACATTGTTGAGCATGCCATCTTCCAGATCAGAAGTTAAGCCCTCTTGGATTGAAATAAAAGATTCCATGGCAGTATTTGAAGAGGAGTCAGAGTGTTCTCTCCAGTGTCCTGGTCAATATCTACCCTTTCATGAACATCACTTAAGCAGATTATCTGGTCATTTATCTCATGGATGTTTGTGGAACCTTGCTGTGTGCAACTTGTCTTCTGCATTTCCCTGCACGACAACAACTATATTCCAAGGTTCTTCATTGGCTGTAAAGTGCTTTGCATGTCCTGAGATCGTGAAATGTGCCATATAAATGTAACTTCTTTCTTTAGCTAAGCATAATTATGTGCTTGCACAGATGGAAGGGGAAAAAATTAAGGAAAAACTTTATTTGAAGTGACATGCGGTTTTCATTTTGTAAGTAAATTCTGATTTTTCAAGTATAATGTTCTGGCTTTTTCTTTTAAGGCCTCATTTGAGGATGTGTTCCCTTTTTGGCTAAGCTTTATTGCAGAGAAGAACCATTTTGCAGCCGAGATTTTTAACATGTGTCTGTTACATAACCTTGCCAAAGTGAGGGCTTTGTGCTAAATTTGCAATTCCTCAGAGAACACATGTACCTCTCCTCAACACATTAAAACAAATGCATTTATCAAACTTTACAGTATCACAGCAACATTCAGCGTGTTTTGTTGTGAAGATAATATTTGTTCACTATTGGAAAGAGGAATGGAATGAAACCCAGTATACAGTGGAAAGATAATTGCCTTTTCATAAGAACTTATTTAAAAAAACAAAAGCAAGATTAGAGGTGTGTTATTGGCTTCAAGATAGAATCAGCCTTTGGGCCTGGTTCATTTAATAATGAGTCTTCACATTTGATTAGTAATGTTTTATTTAATTTAAGTTGTCATGGAGACAGCTCTGATAACCATATCCTCAAGAGGTTCTAGTTTCATTGATGCAGTGTTTCCGCCATAATTCACTGTTCTTTTGCTGCAACTGTTGCAGGTAGATTAACATTGGCTAATAAAAGAAAAATCCACATCTCCCTAAGAACCAGCAGCGCTCTCATGGCATTGCACATGGTGAGGCAGTAGTTCAGTTTATGCAGGTGGGGATGGGAAAATGCGAGAATGGAAGTGGGTGAGGGTTTCAAATCTCCACTGAGGACATTCTAAAAGAAGTACGTAACAGATCTCTTCGGACACAGTGAAGTTTTTTTGGGGGGGAGTTAGTAACTACATAGGAACATGTGTAGGCCATTCAGCCTCTTGAGCATGATCTGCCATTCAATTAGATCACAGTTAACCTGTACCTTAATTCCATAGTGTTTTCCTTACTGATTGCCGATAAATAAATAACATAATTGCATATGAAGTCTCTACATTTCATCTTCCACACAGTTAATCTGACTTGCTTCATTTGTCAACCTTCATCTTTGTAATTCACGCACATGTCTCTGTATCAATACTCATAATTAGGCATAGGAATCATAGGAATGGTTAAGGCAATGATTTTTCTTCGACCACAGAGATGGTTTCATCAAGGCCAACCCTTACTGTCAGCTACAATATTAAATCAGGAAAAAGTGACTGAGAAAAGAAGAAATATTTGCATTTATATTGCACCTTTCACAGATCTCTGGATTTCCCAAAGCTCTTGATAGTCAATGAAGTACTTTTGAAGTGCAGTCATTCTTGTAATATGCAGCAGCCAATTTATGCACAGCAGACCATAAACAGCAGTTAAATAAATGACTAGATCAAAATATTAATCTTCTTGCCATATGTTAATGAGACCCACAGCTCAGAACAAACTGATCCCTTTGGTATGGAGGCTCGACCTGTTTTAAAGTCTTGCATCATTAATATGCCACCACGTGAATTGTGGATGTCATGCGGGCACCCAGATACAACTCGCCGATTCTTGGCGGAAAGGAAATTGAAAAGTCCTATAATTTGCCGCCCAATAGGCCTGGTTTGAATGGATGGATGGGAGCATCCAGTGGACTTGCAGTTCATGGGGGGTCCAGGAAGAACCTCCTGCCACCAAAAGCAGACTTGATTTGACCAAGGTGCTCAAAATCATAAGGAATCTGGCAAGAGTAGACAAGGGGAAACTGTTCCCATTCTTGGAAAATCAAGAACCAGAGGACACCAATTTGAGGCGATTGGCAAAAGAGGTAACTGTGACATAAAGAAAAGCTCTTTATGCAGCATGTGGTTAGGATCAGGAATGCATTTCCGAGGAGTCTGGTGAAGGTAGATTCAATTGAGACCTTCAAAAGAAAATTGGATAATTACTTGAGAAAAAAATATGCAGGGCTACAGTGAATGGGTGAGGGAGTGGAACCAGCTGAATTTTTCTTAGAGAGAGCTGGCACAGGGACAACAGGCCAAAATGCCTCCATCTGTACCAGAACCATTCTATGATCCCATCCCATCTCCACTTCTTGGTGGGCTATAATGGACACCATGAATCATAACTTCCCATGATAACCCTTAATGCTCTCCCAATGGACCTACCTTAGTGCAATCCACCACCACCCCAACAATATACTTACATTCTATTGCAGTGATAGAATCCTTCATTATTACTACCACCACAATCCTTTAAATCTCCCCTTAGAATGTTGGTCATTGTGTTGTCAATCAAGGCAAAACTTAAGCCCAGCCTCTGTTAGCACGACTACATTATACTCCTTGGTAATTGTTCATGCTTCTAACGCTCCAGTTTTGTTTTGAATGTTTTGAAACTTCACTGTACTGAAGGTCTATGAGGGTTCTTTCTATGCGTACGCTGATTCCTATAAAAGGGTGTCACCAAACAAGATATATTCATCTCAAGAGCTTTGAATATATGACAAAATTTTGAAGTTCTGTCAATCATTCTTCAGGCAATGTTAGCAAAAAATTATACTAATGCTGCAAATTTAATCATTGAAGTTTTTTTTTAAGAATGCAGCAATACTTCAAAGTCACGTTTGATGAAATGACCTGTTTAGACTTGAAAGCTCAGAAAGAGGTGTAATCATTACTTGCCACAGTTCAATGTTGTCCTTGAAATAAGTTCTAGTTTGTTACAACCCTCTTAATGAAACAGCCCAAATAGCATGTAAAGCATCAACTTTGCCTAAACGTCCCCATTTTTTAAACACAGTTTAAAGTTTGTATGTTGATCTTAATTAGAAGCAATGTTTTGGTAAGTGTCCAACAGCTAAAATCATTAGAGATAAAAACAAAAAAACTGCGGATGCTGGAAATCCAAAACAAAAACAGAATTACCTGGAAAAACTCAGCAGGTCTGGCAGCATCGGCGGAGAAGAAAAGAGTTGACGTTTCGAGTCCTCATGACCCTTCGACAGAACTTGAGTTCGAGTCCAGGAAAGAGCTGAAATATAAGCTGGTTTAAGGTGTGTGTGTGGGGGGCGGAGAGATAGAGAGACAGAGAGGTGGAGGGGGTTGGTGTGGTTGTAGCGACAAACAAGCAGTGATAGAAGCAGATCATCAAAAGATGTCAACAACAATAGTACAATAGAACACATAGGTGTTAAAGTTAAAGTTGGTGATATTATCTAAACGAATGTGCTAATTAAGAATGGATGGTAGGGCACTCAAGGTATAGCTCTAGTGGGTTTTTTTTTTATATAATGGAAATAGGTGGGAAAAGGAAAATCTTTATAATTTATTGGGAAAAAAAAAAGAAGGGGGAAACAGAAAGGGGGTGGGGATGGGGGAGGGGACTCACGACCTAAAGTTGTTGAATTCAATATTCAGTCCGGAAGGCTGTAAAGTCCCTAGTCGGAAGATGAGGTGTTGTTCCTCCAGTTTGCGTTGGGAACGCAAACTGGAGGAACAACACCTCATCTTCCGACTAGGGACTTTACAGCCTTCCGGACTGAATATTGAATTCAACAACTTTAGGTCGTGAGTCCCCTCCCCCATCCCCACCCCCTTTCTGTTTCCCCCTTCTTTTTTTTTTCCCAATAAATTATAAAGATTTTCCTTTTCCCACCTATTTCCATTATATAAAAAAAAACCCACTAGAGCTATACCTTGAGTGCCCTACCATCCATTCTTAATTAGCACATTCGTTTAGATAATATCACCAACTTTAACTTTAACACCTATGTGTTCTATTGTACTATTGTTGTTGACATCTTTTGATGATCTGCTTCTATCACTGCTTGTTTGTCGCTACAACCACACCAACCCCCTCCACCTCTCTGTCTCTCTATCTCTCCGCCCCCCACACACACACCTTAAACCAGCTTATATTTCAGCTCTTTCCTGGACTCGAACTCAAGTTCTGTCGAAGGGTCATGAGGACTCGAAACGTCAACTCTTTTCTTCTCCGCCGATGCTGCCAGACCTGCTGAGTTTTTCCAGGTAATTCAGCTAAAATCATTAACCTGCCTAGCACTAACAGCAGCTATTAAATAGATGATAAGTAGGTAGGAGTAAGGCTGGTCGGTTAAACTCTATGTCAAGTCTGTGGCATGATACATACCTGCAGAAGAGTGTGTGAAACCATCTCATTCATGTCAGCTGTAACTTGGATTGCTGCAGAAACCAATCTATGTTTATCGCAAAAGGTCAAGATAAGTGAATAGCTATGATTTCCTTTAGTTTATAATTACTAATCCAGTTGGAAAGTCCAGACCAGACTGTAATGTGCCCACTCATTTTTAGTACAGTCTACCTATATATCAGTTTATGTAAGCAGTTTTAAATAAAACAGAGAATTCTAGAAGACACTCAGCAGATCAGACAGTATCATTAGAGAGAGATACAAACTTAATGGCCTGGATTTTTGCAGAGTTGTGGAGATTCTGGGGACTTTCCAAAATGGCCGGCAGGACCTGCATCCAGAAGTCCTGCCCCCTATTCTGACAGATCCAATTTTCATTGGAGGGGGGAAGAGCAGTGAGGGAAGGACTTGTCTCCCGCTTGCGGGAATCCCAAACTCAGCAGGACCATTTGAACTCAGACCCTGTTTTTTCTGAAGAAAGGGCTTTATCCCACAATATGGGAGTTACGGATCTTTAGAGAACGGGCAAGCTCTCTTGAAGGAAGGATAAGGTCTATTTAGTTATCAGTTGTCAAGATACTTAAATGGATAGCCCTTTAAAAATTGAAGAAAAAAGCTGCCTTCATGGTTCTGTAAGGCTAGAAAAAAAATTCTAGCGATCTCAATAGTTATTTGTTGTCATAAACCTAAGTGCTATCATATAGTATTATTAATGCTTGGCTGTCTACCACAACCTATCATTTGGGTGTTGGGTGTTGTAGGTACACAGTTTGATTGACAGCTCAAAGAGGTTTGATGTAGGGTTATGAATACAAATGTTTGTTTTATATGGGTTTAAGTACTTGAGGGAATTTAAATGTTTTGAATGGGCTTTCATGAATGGGAGT
The DNA here is from genome assembly GCF_017639515.1 of Carcharodon carcharias. Lineage (NCBI taxonomy): Eukaryota > Metazoa > Chordata > Chondrichthyes > Lamniformes > Lamnidae > Carcharodon > Carcharodon carcharias. The sequence continues at coordinate 200,789,812 of NC_054469.1, forward strand.
GCTGTTTTATATCGTGAAGTCTGTAATAGAGATTTAGAACTTTGCTTCATCTCAGCATTAATTATGTGGCCTGCCTATAGTGGATACTGGATGAATTGGCATGGAGGGTGTAAGGGAAAAGGGTGGTGGGTAGGAGCCAAGGGTTGACATGAGTTGACACTAAGTTGGCATAGGTGCTGTTAGGGTGGGGGCATAAGAAGGGGCATGGGATGGGTGGGGCATGCTGGTGGCATGAGTTGACATGGGTTGGTATGAATGGCCATTGGGGATGAGTAGAGGACATGTTTCAGCATGGAGGGTCTAAAGGGCAGTTGGGGGTGGGTGGTGGCATGGGTTGGCTTGTATGGGCATTGGGAATGGATGGGGGGATGAGGGGATTTGAGGGGTTAGGGCTAGAGGGTCTAATGTTTAAGAAAACAGCTGGGCTCAACTGCCAGAGAACCAAGGCAGGCCTTTTAAACAACCTGCCCTGGCACTCGGCAGCCCCTGTGGCCCCCTCTGATCTGCATCCAGGGGGCAGCAGGCCTTCCTATGCCCAGCCAAATCCTCACCACCCTCTCACCCTCGCCACACCCCTCCCCCCCACCACCCCGGAACAAAGATCCTGCCATTGTGGGTACTTTGTCCCGTGGCAGGTGTGGCAAATCAGGAAATTTCCTCACTCCCACTACCCAACTCGAGAGCCAAAATACAGACCAATATATCAAGTCAATGACCATCAAAACTGAATATGTATGAATTCTTGCCTCGCCTTGCATGTTCTTCTATTGGATATGCATTCCAGTGTGTGGGTGAACGCATATTACTGTACAAAAGTTTGATCTGGATTCTGTATTCTACATTATTCTTACAATAATATTGTATTTATAGATAATTTTGAAGAAGTAGAACCTTTTTTCCATACTTAAATTTGCCAGTACTTTCTCACAGTTTGCAAGTACTAATAATCATTAAGGGCTTGTCTCCCTCTATTGTATAAAAAGGTACCTACATAACCGGAGTTGAAGAAATAGCTATGGGTTTTCCATCCTATATTCTTTACATAAACCAGCAGTGAGTAAACATCAATGTTCCAATTTCGGAAAGCTAATTCCTCAAGTCCCATTTGTAAATGTGATACATGGCAGCTCAACAGGATGTTTTCTGGGTTGGAGCAAATGTATTCCTTAGAAATTTTCGAAGCAGGTGGATCGGAGTAAAGCACCAGTACTAATAATTTGTGTTGAGGCATATCCAAAATTAATCTTACAGTTTAGTGACAAAATTTACGTATGAAACTGTGGAAAGATTATGAAGCACCAACACTGTGAAATGGAACGACTAAGTTTGTCCTAGTAGAAAATGCTGAGTACTGACTTATTGCAAAAAATAGTCTCTGATAGGGACAGCTAGCATGAAGGAGCTGAAGAAGCAAAAATATTAGGCTGAGGGTTCAGTAGTTCCCGAGACCAAGGGTTTATTTGCTGTTTTGTATATATATTTTTATATATTTATAGACACATATATAATTAACCAGCATTAAAATGGTCTGTGGCCGTGCCTTTGGTACATTGATTGTGTTAGTACCCATGGTAAACTAATCTGTTCCTGAATGGATGTCTTGTTTAATTGAGCATTCAGGGCTTGACGAGATTTTGTTTAATTGCCCAAGTAAGTGATCGATGACCAGCATTTGTAGGGTCATCTGTGAAGTATACTTTAGATCTGGCCATTTCCATCACAGTTGAAAATGCACAAAGGTCCATGTTCCTGCTGTCTTGCCAAAGGCTTGGGATACCTTTACCAAATTTATACGATGTTCGTAGCAATGTGCAAATTTGGTTGGCATGTAGCTTATCCTATTAATTGAAAACTGAAACTGATCAGCGGGTTGATATAGTTGACATAGCATTCTAAAGAAGTTATTTTGTGGTAGATGTCCTATAATTCTATCAGTTACCAACTGTATAATTGAATTGCTCCTATTATTATTCTTCAAATTAAAATTTTAAATTCAGAATCTTATTAAAAGCCTGAACTTTCTAAATAATGGGCTGGACTTAACGTACCACTGCTGGCATGTTTAAATGTGGGCAGGGATGGGGTGGTTGTTGGGGGCCTTGTATAATGCAGTACCGTGGCCTGCCCACTGCCCTCCCACCCATCCCTAACTTGTCTCCCATATAATGCAGGGCAGTGGAGGTGTTGGGTGGCCTGCCTGTCCTTGGGGCTTTTGAGGCCCTTGAGTGGCCAGTTCATGGCCCCTTCAGTGCCTCATTCCACCTCGCTGCTATTTCACCCTTGGCCCATGCCAAGCAGGTAGCCCAGCTGGGTGGGTTGGTGTTGGACAAGTTGGGGTTCTTTGGGGGCTCCCTGCACCATTGGACGCAGCCAACCACCCCATCCCCCAACCCCAACCAGATCATACCCCACCTTTAACCCTCCCTCTCTGGTCACGCAAACCCAGCTCCCCATCCCCCTCACTGGGGCCTGTCACTTATCTTCAGCCCATTCTCTGTAACCTCTTCTTCTTCGGGGAATGGCTGCAGTCCCAGCAGTGGCCACTGATACTGCTAGAACTGGCCAGCAGCTCTCAAAAGCATGACTTCTTCCCCAGATGGAAGGAAGTCCGCTGAGCTTAAAATGGCTGTGCGGCAGCCAATTTTTTGTGGAAGGGCATCCAGCTGACTTTTTAGTCAGAGGTGCGAGAACACAGCATCGTATAAAATCCAGCATAATGTCAAGTTAACATATTCAGGCATTTACCTTTGTTTATTAAAATCAATCTAGAGACCCTGCTGAATGTTCAATCCACTATTATTTCCTGAATGAAAAGACATCTGCCACGCTTCACCTAATGTACAATATTTGCTAATGTATAATTGAATGTTCCATGACAATAAATGCTTGTTTATTTCTCAGAAAAGTTGAGATTAAGTCAAACTAAAAAAACTGCTAACAAAGGCCCGAAAAAATAAATGCAACTTTTGAAAGACGCGACACTGTAAGAGCTATCCTCAATCTTCAATCTTTCTGCTGCTGTCACTAGTGATTTATCTTCAGTTGGGTATATGAGGCTGGGGATGGAACATTGAGAAGAGATGCTACTGTAATTTCCCAAGACTAGTAGGTGACTAGAATGTTGTGTGCTTCCTGCTTGCACAGATCTTTCCCATCTTTGAAGAATTATGTTTTTATTTGTGCAGTTCATAGAACTGCATGATGTAGCTTACAAAACATTTTAACTTCTAAATCACCCTCAAGGGGTACATAAAGGGCGAGCAGCAAGAACAATGTTTTGCTTGAGAATGCTTACAAGATTGTTATGCTTTAGGAGGTCATATGAGAGGAGGAATTCTGAATATTATAAGGATGTAATTTCCACAGACGTAATGTTCCTGGAAAAGCTTTCTGAAGATCCTAGGAAATAATGCTGCTCTGTTACAACGGTTGCTCTTGTTTCACAACTGTGAACCATCCACTGCCTTTTCTGTGGTCAAATTAGCTTTTGCCCTTACTTTCACAATAGACATCCAAGGGGTGGTGAGAGGCTCTGCAGAGTGGTTCTGGTGTGTGGCAATAGAGGGAGGTTCAACGGGTCTACATTCCCATGCATGGCAGACCAATCAAAGAATGAGCCCAAATTTAAACCAGGATGTAAACTGGGATTTGTGCTGACAAAGGAGGAGTAATCATAAATATGAAGAAATGTATTTTTAGTTGCTGGTGGGAAATGAGATTTTCCTTTGTGTTTAAGTGTGTCACATGGGTAACTTCTAGTTTTGCCTTGAAATCAGCTTACAGTGCTAGACATGCCATGGCACATCTGTTGCAACAATCATATAAGTTTACTCTAATTTAACTAGGTGCCCCAATGACCTAGGCGGAATTGGTTTTTGTGCCTATGAGAAGTACATATGCCTTGTCACCTTTCAAAGCAGAAGGCATTTTAAGCAACCTGAGGACATTTTCATTCACTGCAGCTGCTGTGCCTTAATGGTTTGGTGCCCTTGACATGCCAGTTATTGCTGTCTTGTGAAGGCCTTGCTGGCTCTCTGGTTCTTGGAAACATAGAGTCACTTAGAAATAAGTAACAATTCTTTTCATAAATAGTGACCAGCACTAGCAAAAAAGAGGACTTGCTAGATTTACACAGGATCTGTGAAATCTTCTACTTCTGGCTTTTCATTATTATACCCCATCCTGCGCAACAATCTGTAAAACCAGATGCAGAAACACTTTCTTGGGGAAAATTAATCTTGACGTAAATTACTTCAGGGTTTTTTCACTCCTTTGGTTTCCCCAGATCATCCACTTGCTGTGACCAGTGAACAGGTGACCTATTTCCAGGCCTCTAGAAGGCTGTATCTGAAATAGATTGCTAGGCAATACACACTATTGGACTAAGAAGGCTCTTTCCCCCACTTTTCTTTGACTCTGATTTTGAAGGCATAATATGTTATGTTGAGCTTCATACACACTGCACAATGTGCCCATGGCAGTCATGTTATTGGTAGATTGTTGTCGTATCTGATGTACAGCTGCAGGGCTTAACATCATCTTTCCCATCCTAATTGATCTTCTCATATGCAGGGCTCTGGCACCAGAATGCTTGTTCCTTCTGCAAGATTGATGCACCACGAAAATGTTTCTCCATCTTTGTTGGAGTTGAAACTCGGTGTGCTGCAGGTTATTCAAACTTGGCTGCTCGTTTATCTGCTTATCCCTCAAGTACTTTGAAGAAGGAAAGCCAACCCCAAGTATTTTACAGCCAATTAAGTACTTTTGAAGTGTAATTGCTGTTGTAATGTAGGAAACGCTCCAGCCAATTTGCACACAGCAAGGTCCCACGAACAGCAACATGATAAGGACCTGATAACCTTTATTTTAGTGATATTTGTTGAAAGATAAATTTGGAGAAGTCCATTCACTTCTTCGGAGTAGTGGCATGGGATCTTTTACATCCATGTGAGAGGGTAGATGGGACCTCAGTTTAACATCTCATCCAAAACGCTATAGTGCAGCACTCCCCCAGTACTATGCTGCAGTGCCAGCCTAGATTGGCTTGAATGGCTTGAACTCATGACATTGATACTTTCAAAATGCAGGACTTGTAGAGAGGTCATGCAATGCAAGTCTCAGGAAAGCACACGGCAGGTTAAACTCTGCACATAGCTCAAACTAACTTGTCGTCACCAAGAGTAGCTTGTTCATTTCAGGCCTTCTGTCCTCTAGGTCCAAATTAATCAACTGTCTTGCACCTCCCTTATAGGAATAAAGAAACAGGAGTATGCCAACCAGCCTTTCGAATGTCTTCAGCTACTCAATTATGTCTGTCCCATTTACCTGACTTTGCTACATATTCCTTGATATTCCCAAAAAAATGAACAATCTCAGACTTAAAAATTTCAGTTGTCCCAGCAAACACAATGATTTGCAGTAGAGAGTTCCAGATTTTCTTGATCCTTTTGCATGAAAAGTCCTGCCTAATTTCATCACAAAATGGCCGAGCCCTAATTTTAAGAATGTAACCCCACGTTCTGGATTCACTGATGGAAGGAAATAGCTTCTCTATCTACCTCAACAAATCCCTTAACCATTTTAAATACTTCTATTAGGTCACCAAGCTTAGGTCATCAATCTTTCAAACTCAAGCAAATACAAACCAGGTTTATGCAACCTGACCTTAATTGAACCCTTTAAGCCCTGGTATGCTTCTGGTGAATCTGAGCTACACCTACTCCAAAGGCATTATAACTTTCCTAAGGTTTTGAGCTCTAACCTGAATACAGTGTTCCTGATGTGGTCTGGTGAAGGCTCCATATAACTGAAACTGGGGGTGGAATTTTCCGTGCCTGCTGGCGTTGGGCGTTATAGTGGATGTGCAGATGTGAGCAGACAATAGGGCAGGAAGGCCAAAAATCGGTTTCACATCATCGTGAAATCAGTTTGCAACCGTCCACTCCGTCCATCAATGCCAGGGCCATGTTTCCCGCCACCACACGTCAGGAACTTTATTGTAATACATCTGCATATCCTTATATGCCCAGCCCGCCGGAATCATCCCCCCACATCAAATTTACCGCTCATGTTGGCAGGAAAACACACGGGTGCAGAACATGTCCTGACAAGGGTGTCGTGCAGAAGTTGGGGGTGGGGGGGGGTGTTACGGGGGGAGGGGACAAAGAGTCCAGATGGGGGATGGGGAAGGAGTGCGGAGAGGGGAAGGAGTCCAGGGGGTGAAGGAACCCTGAGGAAGAGAAAGGATCTGGTGGGGGTGAGGGGGTGAGGAAAGAGTTTGGAGAGGAGAAGGAGTGAGTTTGGAGAGGGGAAGGAGTTTGCAGGGAGGAAGGATTTGGGGGAGGAACGAGTAAGTTGTGGGGGGGAAGCAGTTCTGGGGAGGAGAAATCTGTAGGAGGGAAGGAGTCTGGAAGGCTGAAAGGGACCGGGGGATGAAGGGGTCTATAGGGAGGAAGGAGTAGGGGGGTGGGGGGGGGCGGGATGTCAAGGTGACTGCGCAAAGAAGGGATCTGTGTGTCGATGACTGCCTCCTGGGGAATGAAATGAGGGTACGCGTGGTAGAAGGGAATGGTGAAAATGACAGACGGCAGATTAAGCCGGTAGGGTAGGAGGGTGAGGATGTGACGATGTCAGGATAAGGGATGACGAGGGTGGTTGGGGGGGACTCGGAGGTAGACACGGACCCTGGATGTGGGAAGGCGGAGCTTGGGGAGGTCAATGTGCATGGGCGCGAGATTTTTAGGAAGGTAGGGAAAATGCACGTTCGCCTGGACATCCCCAAAAGAAAAGGGTAATGGCTGGTAGGTGACAGCGTGGAGGTGGAAGGTGATGCCAGGGGGGTTGACAGTGATGGGAGAAAGGACATAGGTGATTGGGAGAGGGGAAACGATGGGAGAGCTAAAAAAAAATGTTACACGCACCATGCTTCCTAAACCAAAAGTGAAAGGAGACCCATGTTGGGCAGGAACAGGTACTGCATGGGACTGTGATCCGTGGGTGGGTAGAGACACAAGTCAACTCAGATGGACAATGGAAAGAGAACCCCAGCAGGCAGCATTGCAAATGCTCAGGACATGGAGATGAGTGTGATGAAGGAAGGATCCGCATGTGTGGGAGAGTGCTTGCACAAGGCTCCAAAAGGCCCTGCCACAGATATACCTCTCCTCCAGAATCACTTGTGGGCCAGCTGTGTGCAGCTGAACTGCTAGTGGCGGGGGTGGATGCAGTGGGAGGACTCACGAACCCTGTCAATGAAACTGAAAGATACCATTGCACATTATTCAGTGAAAGAGAATATATTTTTAGATTATGAAGTGACAACATGTGTTCACCCATCCAACCAATTGTGATCAGAATATCTTAACTTTTCTAGGTCTACCGCTTCTTCTAGGTCCTGCCCTAACATCTACATCAGGAGTAGAGACAGCCTGTGCAGTAGTTGGCCCTGTTGCCTCTGATGACTTCGGTGTGGGTCCTCTGGAGTACTGAGACCTTGAGCTCTTGCTTTGGCTGTCCTCCTGTGGGCCAGCTGCTCCCTCTGCAGTGACGGGGACAAGGTCGAGGGGGGTCATAGGCAAAGGGGACATGGAGGGAGAGGACAACCTCTAAGAATCCTGAGTGGATGACCTACGGGTGCCCAGTTGCCTCTCCTCCTCCTTTTGGGTGCCTGGGGGCTCCGGCCTGACTCCTCGAGAAGAAGGAGCTCCTGAAGGGATGTTGAGGTGCCCCACTTCTCTATTGCATTGCCACTGCAGGAAGTAATTCATTGCTACGCAATGGAGTGCAGCTCAGCACACATCTCTGCGTTCCGCTGGACCATTCCTCCGACTCATGTGCCACTCTGTTGAGGGGTTCCAACAGCTCTGCGTGATGTCCTCCCACCTACTGCTGACTCTCTACGATGAGTTGGAAGGCTGAATCCAGATGCTCGCCCTCTGACTCAGACCTCACAGGTGCCTCTTCCCCAGCAGTCATCCGAGTGCTGGGGAGCTCGGCTGAACCTGCCTCCTCCTGTTGCGGACACGTGTCCATATGGTGATCACCAGATTGTGACCTGAGCCTGCTCTAGATCTCGGTCCTATCTAGGTGTGTGTCTTTGTGCTGTTGGAGGATGTGGATAAGCATTGTGATGGGTCTTCCAGGCTGCTTATTTCCAGCTCTTCAATGGAGGAGATGTCCTCTTGGCTGGAGGTGAGCACTTGGATGGAGCTGAGTGACTGGTTGGCTGAGTGTGTTGGTCACTGGATAGAGCTCTCTGTGAACCAAAGTAGAGATAATTAATGCATGGCAGTAGAGTCTAGAGCAGGAGAGAGAGCACTTACATTTGCAAAGAGAGAGGAATGATGTGGTGCAGGATTCTCTCACAGGTGTTCATCGCCGTCCTCACTGTTGCAGCAAGCATGGTGCACACCATCACCAGTAAGCGCGATGGCACGCTCCTAGCCAGCAATGCCCACATCCTGTAAGTACATTTTAAAAACCATTAACCATGATTTTATTGAATGATAGATCTGGCTGGAAAGGCTGAATATTCCACTCCTATTTCTTATGTTCTTATGAATTTCAACTCCATTGAGATAAAGGCCAACATTCCATTAACCTTTTTGTTTGTACTTGTGCAATAGCTATTAGTGCTTTGTGTATATGCACACCAAAATCGCCTTATTCCTCCGCTGCTCTTGGTTCCGCACCATTAAGAAAATTTTCCAATTTGTCTTTCCAGTGCCAAAGTGAATGACTCACACGTCTCATATTGGACTCCATCTGCTTGTCTGACATCCAGTACTGGATGAGCATAAATTTCTTCCAACTAAATATTTGGAAAAAAGACTTGTATTTATACAGTACCTTTCATGACCAACAGATGCCCCAAAACACTTTACAGCCAATAAAGTACTTCTGAAGTGTCGTCACTGTTATATTGGAGGAAACAGGACAGTTAATTTGCACACAGCAAACTTCTACAATCAGCAACATGATAATGATCAGATAATCTTTTTTTCTTGCGGACAGACTGCAAGAAAGACCCATACCACCCTGTCGCTTGCCGTTTTAACACTCCACCCTGCTCTCTTGCCCACATGTCTGTCTTTGGCTTGCTGCATTGTTCCAGTGAAGCCCAACGCAAACTGGAGGAACAGCACCTCATCTTCCGACTAGGCACTTTACAGCCTTCCGGACTGAATATTGAATTCAACAACTTTAGATCTTGAACTCCCTCCTCCATCCCCACCCCCTTTCCGTTTCTTCCCCCTTCCTTTTGTTTTTTCCAATAATTTATATAGATTTTTCTTTTCCCACCTATTTCCACTATTTTTAAATCTTGTATGCCCTGCTAGTCTTTCCACCCCACCCCCACTAGAGCTGTACCTTGAGTGCCCTGCCATCCATTCTTAATTAGCACATTTGTTTAGATAATATCACCACCTTCAACACTTCTGTGTTCCTTTGTCTGTGACATATTTTGATTATCTGCTCTCATCACTGCTTGCTTGTCCTTACAACCACACCACCCCCCCTCCTTCTCTCCGCCCCCCCCACCCCAACCTTAAACCAGCTTATATTTTACCCCTCTTCTAATATTCACTCAGTTCTGTTGAAGGATCATGAGGACTCGAAACATCAACTCTTTTCTTCTCCGCCAATGCTGCCAGACCTGCTGAGTTTTTCCAGGTAATTCTGTTTTTGTTTTTGAAGATTTCAATGCTCTCTTGGCTGGCCTCCCATCTTCCACCCATCAAAAGCTTGCGCTCATCCAAGACACTGCTGCCTATAGCCTAATTTGCACCAAGTCCGATTCATCCATCACCCCAATGCTCTTTGAACTACATTGGCTCCTGGTTCAGCAACAACCCAATTTCAAAATTTTTATCCTGGTTTTCAAATTCTTCCATGGCCTCGTCCCTCCCTATCACTGTAACCTTCAACCCTGGTCATCTGTCCTAATATTTAATTATGTGGCTTGGTGTGAAATTATGTTTTATTAATGCTCCTGTAGAAGTTCCAGATATTTTATTGCATTAAATGCGCGATATAAATTTGTGGTTTTTTTAACATTGAGGGGAGAATTTTCTCCCCATTGGGTGGGCTGGTCAAGAACAGGCACGGGCGGGCGTGGAGCCGATCGCCACCCACAATCGGCTGTGCGCCACCATTTTACGTGGGTGGACCAATTAAGGCCAGCCCAGCATGACATGCGCCCGGTTACACTCAGCAATACCTGTGCGGGCGGGGGGGAGGAGGGAGAGTCGGGGCCTGCGCAAGAGCGCAGAAATCTCCCCGCGGCACGGAGCTGTCTCAGGGAGATTAAGTTCAAGTTCAAACCTCAAAATAAAAAATGTTAAAAATCATTTACACATGTCCCCTCATGTGACAGCGTCACATGAGCTGGGACATGTTTATCAAATGTTTAATAAATATTTATTAATTTAATAAACCCTTCATGAAACCTCATCCCACCCGTGGATGAGGCTTTATGAAAAATGCAAAGGCCGCCTGGGCTCTTCGCCTGTCCACCAACCTTAAGGTTGGACAGGCAGCCCTGACAAATTGCTTAATTCATTTACTAATGGCCTTACCAGACCTTTGAAGGTTTGGCGAGCACTCAGTTGACTCTGGTGCACACCCGTCGAACGAAAGACCGGAATGATGCGCAGTGCATTATTTTACACGTCGGGGTGAGGAGCCCGCCCCCACACGCTGAACAAAAGGTTCTGCCCCAGGCTTTACAATTCACTTGGTCTGTCTATGTCCCTTTGCAACTTGCTCCCATCTACAACTCAATGTGCTTGCCATCTAAGTATGATTAGCAAACTTGGATATATAAGACTCTATTCTTCGATAAAGTCACTTGGCTGGATTTTACAGCCTCCTGCTGGGCATGTTTTCAGCAGCGGGGCGGACACACAAAATATAACGAGTGGCTAGCCTGTTGCAGCCCGCCCACCCTCAACCCAATTAATGGGGACTCAAGGACCTCTGTCCCCATTAACTGCCATAATATGGGGACAACGCTAGCAGGTGAGACTGAAAAGGCCATTTTTTCACCACAGTTGGTTAATGGGAAGGAAGGGGTTACCTCCTAGGGAGGGTAATCTGTGTGTATCGGAGGCACCCTCCCCCAAGACATTACCCCCCACTTTTTGCCTCCCCACCTGGCTTTCAAAATTTGTCCCCTGCCCCACTCACACCCCTTCCTTGGGTGCCCAATTCCTCCCCGCCCAAAAGGCCTAACTCACCTGTCTCTGGAATCCATGTCGTCTTCTTCCCGGGAACTCCTTGCAGTCCCAGTAGTGCCCAATGCTCTCTTCTGGCATTGCTAGGACTGCAAGAGTTGCCAGCCAGTCAGATTAGCCAGCAGCTCTTGATGGTGGGACCTCCTTCCACTGAGGAGTGGAAGTCCCACTCTCTGCTTGATAAGGCCACCAGTAGCAGGATATCACTGCGGGGCAGCCTTCTGTTAAAGTCAGCCTTTTCTTCCAGAGTGGGTGGGTGGGGATTGGGTGCAAGCAAGACACCTCCCATAAAGTTCAACCCCCCACTGTCATATATTGTGAAAAGCTAAGGGCCAAACACAGGGCACTTCATGCAACACTAATTGTCACATCTTGCCAATGTTCCCTTTATCTCATCCCTAATTTCTGTCTGACACATCCCAACCAATTACCAGTTCACATCATAAATAAACTTACCTTCAATTTCATGCACTTTCATTATTGCTAATAGTCTTTTTTTGGGAATCTTATCAAATGCCTTCTGGAAGTTCACATAGATTACATGTGAACAAGCTAATGACCTCCTCAAAAGATTCAACTAGATTAGCCATACCCAGCCTATGTCTCATGAATCCATGCCGACTCTCTTTGATCAGCTCATACTTTTCAAGTGCTCAGTTACTGTCTTTGACATATTCCAGAAATTCGCCCACAATTGATATTAAACTGTTACGGCAAGATAGCTGATTTCTTTCTCCCTCTCTTAAATTCAAAGGATAAGTTCCTGAATCAAGTGAGCTTAAGTAAATTATGCTTATTGCACCTGCAATTTCCTTACCTATTCATTTTAATACCCTGGACTGAAAACCATCAGGTCCTAGAGATTTATGTATCTTAAGTCATGCTATTTTCTGCATTGCTATTTTTATATTTCAAATTACTAAGTTCCTCACTGTAATTTTAGATTCTCTTGTACTATTTATAGTTTATCCACTTCTGACATCCCTTACAAGTGTTTTTCATATCCCCTATTTGCACCTCTTACTACGCTTTGGCCTGAATTTTGGCTCCTGGGTCAGGAGTGCAGAGTCTGTAAAATTCCCAGCTCTGCAAACCCTGCCGTGGGAAACAGTGCCCTGTAAGGTTGGATTCTCATTCCAGGTGTGGGTGAAAATGAGAGTCATGGTTGACGACCCTAGAAAGAGTTCAGGAGCTTCCAAGTGAGGAGACAAACTGGAGGAAAGGCTGACTTCAGTGTTCCAACACTTGTTTGAAATGTGAAAAAACGAATATAACAAAAACAGCCCTCCACCCCTCACACACTCACCATGCCTCACCCATGCCAACTCATGCTAACCTATGTCTCTCCACCCATGGTCCATCATACCCTCCATGCCAACCTATGCCCCTCCAGTCACCCTGCATGGCCCTTCATAGTCCTATGCCAACCCTGTTCCTACCCATCATCCTGTTCCCTTACAGTTCCACGCCAACTCACCCAGTATCCATAATGGGCAGACCTCAGGACCCGTGCTGAGATTAAATAAAGTTCTTAAGTGTCTATTGATAAATTCACTATTTAAAAAAAACTCATTGATAAAAACCCATTCACTACATTTAATTTCCTCAAGTACTTAATTCCATTAACAACAACCAGTTGCATTCAGAGTCCCACTTCAAAGACTTCCTAAGCTGTCAGTCAAACTGTGAACTGACAGGCATCCCACTGTGATAATAAGAGGTTATGAAACCAGTTAATCAGCACTAATCCTATAGCTCTGACCTTCAGGTTTATGTGAACAGACAGAGTGAAATAGCAAGATCTAATTTTGTTAACACTGCAGTTTTTTCAAATGTTTAAAGGCCAAGAAGTTTAAATGCAGGGACAGCTTAACAGTTCCCTTTGACAGTTCTATTTGTCATTCCATTTCACAGCTCCTTTTGACAGCTCACTTGACAGTTCCAATGAGCTTGACTGTTCCAATGAGTTTATGCACTTTTTACGCAAATACATGTCCAATTTTAACAATTCCAGAGGGCACCTCACTCTGCCTCTCCCAAAGGTGCCCTGGGACCATATCCAAAAGGGTGCCCTGCCTCTCCAAAAGAGTACCTTACCTCTCCAAATAACTCTGTTGACTTTAAACTTTCTTCTATGAGGTCTAAAGTGCACAAGTCATGTTTTGGATATCCCACAAGCCCAAATCAGATCTGCCTCAAGGCTGATCTGCAGCTGCCTCTGTGAGCCATGGATGTGCTATTTTGAACCTGCTCCCATTTCAACACCAGGCCACCCCCCCCCCCGACCTAGGTGAAAATGGTGGGGGAAGCTTTGGGGTGGGACTTTCAGATTTTGGCCTCCGCAGCTATTTTTGCAAAGATAGAGATCCTTTCCATCTGCGTGAAAATTCAGGCCTTTGTATCATTTTATTATTTTTTATTGCTATTCCAGTCTCCTAGATGTCCAGCTTTCCTTGCTTGCATGTAAGCCTTTTTCTTTTACCTTGATATTATCTCATACCCTATTTGTTGACCATGGTTGCTTAACTACCCAAGTGGAGCATTTATCTTTCAAGGGTATGCCCTGCCATTATATAGTACCCGAATACTACTTTGAATGTTTTTAGATTAACAGTTTAGCCCAATTTACTGTCAGCAATTTTTTTTATCCCTTTGAAGTTTACCTTGCTTAAATTGTTCAGTCAAAATGTGCTGGAAAATTAACTTGTGTAACAGCACGCACCATTATTAAAGTGCAAATCATCTAACAAGTTCAAGAGATTGAGAGATAGCTGTGAGTTGCAAATCTTGAGTCCTCACTTTGCCACTTCCTGCACAAAAACGGCAACTCATCCTTTGCCTCCCCATATGTTTAACAACTTGCTGAATTTTCACATTAATTAGTAATTAAACTTAAGGCAGAATGTTTGGGCTGATGATTTAGAGCGTAAGTACATTTTTAACAATTTATACGTGGCATTACTATCAGTTGGTCTTTGGTTACTTCTATCGCAGTGTTGCATCCATTGCACTCTTTAGCTCTACCCATAGTATTTCCACTGCTCCATTACCCTTACTGTAAGGACCTTCCATCTAGCATTCAAATAGCATCACAGTGGGGTTTCAGGAGGTTTTTTTTGAAAAGGATTCTGTGCAGTTGCTCTGAGAACACATGTCTGCACATGGACTCCAGGGGCAGCTGCTGAAATTTTTTACGAAATTCAATGGCCAATCTTTTAGACAGCTCGAGGGCTGCAGGAAATGAGAGGAAGAGGCCAGCATTGATTCAACTGACCAGAAAAGAACAGGGAGTTTTCCCTCAGCATACAAGTCAACCAAGGGTCAAGTGGTTGTTCAGCATTGGGGATGGGGCATTTCCAATGTAGGCTGATGGCAGAGATTTGTTCCCACTGGAAAGCCTAGTTCAGTGTTTCATGCAAACTCACAAAATGCCGATACTTGGTTAGAATACTCAGCCCTTCTCGCTCAGAATTTCGTACTAAAATGTTAATGTTAAAACTTGTCTTGGTTTTTCTTGGTCTGCCTTGGTTAATCTTTTTGAATATCGTCAATCTCGATACCTGGCTGTAAAGGAAGATATTGCCAGTAACTTTCACAGTATTATGAGAACGACCATCCTTCAAATTGTGTTTGAACAGTCTGAATAGCAGGGGACCCAGAACAGATAGTGGCATTAATCATTCATCCCCAGCTAGAGCTTTTTCTAATTATTTCTCCTTCTGTTGTCTGATGCTAAGCCAGTTTTCAACTAATTAGTCATTTTACCGTTAATTCAAAGACCCTTAATCATCATTCTAAGTTTCACAGATGGAATTTTATCAGATGCATTTTGAAATTCCATGCAGTCATTGAATGTGCTTATTAACTGATTATTAACTCAGTATCTTCTCAAACAGCTTCCACTGGATTTGGGAAGCACAACCTGCAGTTTCGAAATCCATATCAGCTGTTTGTTGTGGCTTTTGTGCTCTTTGCGCAATGATTGCTAGCAGTTTGGAACTCCCGTCACTCATTTTACTCTTAACGAGCCCCCTTGTTTTTGCCTCACCTATCTCTTAGATGTCTAAATATTAGAGCTGTACTTCCAGCACTCACATACCGCTCCTGCAATTGAGGAGTTTCTAAAATAGATTACTTTGTTTTCCCACTTACGTCCTGAAAGATTCTGTGTTGTTTACTATGTGGTCCATGTGCCCTTCATGCATTTAATTCCCCAAATGTCTTCATATTTTAATGATCATCTATGGATTGGATTCCTGAGCAAAAATACCTGAATCAGGAATGTGTAAAAATATCCAAAATCAGAGTCTTTGGGTCGGTGTGTAGGGGCAGGCCCCGCTCGCTGACATGTAAAATGATGCGCGGTGACATCGGGCTTGCATTCTGACATCACCGTGAGTCATTCAGGCCTTCAGTTCGGTGGGCGTGCACCGGAGTCAGCTGCATGCCTGCTGAGCTGTCAAAGGCCTATTAAGGCCATTTAAATATGAATTAAAATAATTAACAGAGCTGCCCGTCCAATCTTAAGGTTGATGGGCAGGTGAAGAACCCAGGCGGCCTTCACATTTATCATGAAACCTCCACGGGCGGGATGAGGTTTCATGAAGGTTTTTAAACGTTAATAAAAATTTTAAATAAAATTCATAGACATATCCCAGCTCATGTGACACTGTCACTTGAGGGGACATGTCTTAAAATTTTTTTTTCTTTATTTAAATTTTAAAAAGTAAAACTAATTTCTGTGTTCTGCGCAAAAGAGCGCATTCCCCGAGTCAGCCTATTCCCACCGCCTGCACAGCGCTTCCGGGTGTGCATCACGCTGGGCGGGCCTTAATTGGCCCGCCCACAGAAAATGACAGCGCACAGCCGATCGCCACCCGCTCCCGCCAAGTCCCCCCAACGGGGAGAAAATTCTCCCCTTTGTAAGAGTGTAAAGAATTAATTTTCCGATGTCTCCATGGTAATTCTACCTCACTTCACACACTATGGTCTGGATTTGCACTCTCAAAGCAGTTAGCGCGATTCAGGAAATTTACCCATTTGTAGCACCCCCACAAGTGAAACTCCCCCGAATGACGGGATCTTCATTCCGGGGAGGTGGATGTGGGATAGAGTTGGGCCTGCTGCCCTGGGCGCAGATCAGAGGCAGCCACAGGGGCTGTAGAGTGCTGAGGCGCGCTGTTAAAAAAGCCTGCCTCAGTTCTCTGGGATTTTGTCCAATTTGCTTGCTCATATTTTAGGCTCTCTAGCCCTCACAACTCACAACCCCTCATCGCCTCTGTCCACTCCCTGTGCCAACTCATGTCTCCCACTCACCCCTATGGTTCCTCACACCCTCCATGCCAAACCATGCCTCCCCACCCACCCACATGGCCTCTTATAACCCAGAATGCCAAATTAATGCCAACTCATGCCAACAAATCCACCACCCATTGCCCTTTCACCCTCCATACCAACTCGCCCAGTATCCACCATAAGCAGACCTCAGGAGCCATGCTGAGATGAAACACAATAAAGTTCCAACTACCTGTTACAGCCTTCACTATATTAAAAGTCATTCCCATCCAAGAGAGCCCATTCAATATTTTAAAACCCCCGAAGCACTTAATCCTTTGTGAAAACAAACAAACTTGTGTTCATAGCACCAGCTCAAAAACATCTTTCAACAACCTCTTTGAGTTGTCAATCAAACTGTGAACTTAGAACCACTTGCTGGGATAATTATAGGTTGTGGTAGGCAGTCAAGCATTAACAATGATAATAGCCCTTAGGGTAATGTCAACAAACAACTATAATAACTGATAGACCAGATTTCTTTACATGTCATGGATATGGCTAGTCTCTTTTTTAACGTTTTATAAATGGCTGGGGATTTAAATATTTCACAGCTTGAGTTTTTTTTTACCTCACACTGAGACAGGAAGGCTGTTTTTCTTAATTTTTAAAGGGCAGGGGATTAAAATAAGTTTTCTTAATTCATTCGTGGGATGTGAACATTGCTGACTAGGCCAGCATTTAGTGCCCATCCCTAAGTGCCCTCAAGAAGGTGGTGCTGAGCTGCCTTCTCGAACTGCTATAATCCATGTGGTGTAGATGCACCCCAGATTTTGACCCAGCGACAGTGAAGGAACGGTAATATATTTCCAAGTCTAGATGATGTGTGGCTTGGAAGGGGAACTTACAGGTGGTGACATTCCCATGAACCTGCTGCCCTTGGCCTTCTAGATTGCAACGGTCGTGGATTTGGAAGGTGCTGTCCAAAAAACCTTTGTGAGTTCATGCACTGCATCTTGTAGATGCTACACACTGCTGCCACTGTGTGTTGGTAATGAATGTTTGTATATGGGGTGCCAATCAAGTGGGCTGCTTTTTCCTGGACGGTGTCAAGCTTCTTGAGTGTGGTTGGAGCTGCACTCATCCAGGCAAGTGGAGAATATGCCATCACATGCCTGACTTGTGCCTTATAGATGTTGGCCAGACTTGGGGAAGTCAGGAGGTCAGTTACACGCGGCAGAATTCCCCAGCATTTGACCTGCTCTGGTAGCCACAGGATTGATATAGCTAGTCAGTTCAGTTTCTGGTCAATGGAAGTTGATAGTGGGGGATTCAGCGATGGCAATGCCATTGAATGTCAAGGGGCGATGGTTAGATTCTCTCTTGTTAGAGATGGTCATTGCCTGGCACTTGTGTGGCGTGAACGTTACTTGCCACTTGTCAGCCCAAGCTTGGATATTGTCGAGGTCTTGCTGCATTTGGACACGGACTGCTTCAGTATCTGAGGAGTTGCAGTGATGCTGAACATTGTGCAATCATCAGCGAACATCCCCACTTCAGACCTTATGATGGAAGGAAGGTCATTGATGAAGCAGCTGAAGATGTTTGGGCTGAGGACACTACCCTGAGGAACTCCTGAAACTGAGATGATTGGCCTCCAACAACCACAACCATTATCCTTTGTGCTATGTATGACTCCAACCAGTGGAGAGTTTTCCCCCTGATTCCCATGACTCCAGTTTTGCTAGGGTTCCTTGATGCCACACTCAGTCAAATGCTGTCTTCATGTCAAGGGCAGTCACTCTCACCTCACCTCTGGAATTCAGAACCAAGGCTGAAATGAGGTCAGGAGTTGAGGGACCCTGGCGGAACCCAAACTGAGCATCAGTGAGCAGGTTATTGCTAACCAAGTGCCATTTGATAGCACTGTTGATGACCCCTTCCATCACTTTACTGATGATCAAGAATGGGATGGTAGTTCGCCGGGTTGGGTCTACAGAACATACCTGGGTAATTGTCCACATCACTGCATAGTTGCAAGTGTTGTAGCTTTTCTGGAACATCTTGGCTAGGGGTGCAGCAAGTTCTAGAGTACAAGCCTTCAGTAATATTGCCGGAATATTTCCAGGCCCATTGCCTTTGCAGTATCCAATGCCTTCAGCCGTTTCTTGATATCATGGGGAGTGAATGAAATTGGCTGAAGACTGGCATCTGTGATGCTGGGGACCTCTGGAGAAGGCCAAGAAGGATCACCCACTCGGCCCTTCTGGCTGAAGATTGTTGCAATTGCTTCAGCCTTATCTTTTGCACTGATATGCTGGACCCCCCCATCATTGAGGATGGGGATATTTGTGAAGCCTCCTGCTCCAGTGAGATGTTTAATTGTCCACCACCATTTACAACTGGATGTGGCAGGAATGCAGAGCTTAGATCTGATCCATTGGTTGCGGAATTGCTTAGCTCTGTCTATCACATGCTGCTTACGCTGTTTGGCATGCAAGTAGTCCTGAGTTGTAACTTCACCAGGCTGACAACTCATTTTTAGGTATGCCTGGTGCTGCTCTTGGCATGCCTTCCTGCACTCTTCATTGAACCAAGGTTGATCCCCTGGCTTGGTGGTAATGGTAGAGTGGGGGATATGCCAGGCCATGAGGTTATAGGTTGTGGTTGAGTACAATTCCACTGTTGCTGATGTCCCACAGCACTTCATGGATACCCAGTCTTGAGTTGCTAGACACGTTCAAAATTTATCCCACTTAGCACGGAGATAGTGCCATATAACATGATGGAGGGAATCCTCAAGATGGGACTTCATCTCCACAAAGACTGTGTGGTGGTCAATTCTACTGATGCTGTCATGGGCTGATGCATCTGTGGCAGACAGGTTGGTGGGGATGAGGTCAAGTAGGGTTTACCGTCTTGTTGGTTCCCTCTCTGCCTGCTGCTGACCCAGTCTAGCAGCTATGTTAGTTTAATAAAAGACAGAGAGTTGGGATAAGGGAGGCATTTTTGGGATGCTAACCTATAACTAGTGGAGTGCCATAGGGATCAGTGCTGGGCTCTCAATTATTTACAATATATATTAATGAATAAGATGAGGGAAGTGAATGTACTATTGCCAAGTTTGCAGATGACACAACAACAGGTGGGAAGGCAAGTAAAGAGGATGACACAAGGAGTCTACAGAGGGATGTGGACAGGTTAAGTAAGTGGGCAAAAACTTGACAGTTGGAATATAATGAGGGAAAATGTGAGGTTATGCACTTTGGCAGGAAGAATAGAGAAGCTAAATATTATTTAAATGCATCACAGAGGGATTTGGGAGTCCTTATGCATGAATCCTAAAAAGCTAACATACAAGTTCAACAGGTAATAGAGAAGGCAAATATAATATTTCCCTTTATTTCAGTGGGAATGGAGTATAAAAATAGGGAAATCTTGCTAAAACTATAAAAGGCACTAGTTAGGCCGCACCTAGAATAGTGTGAACAATTTTGGTCCCCTTATCTAAGAAATGTTATACTGGCATTGGAGGCAGTCCAGAGAAGGTTCACTAGGTTGATCCCGGGTATGAGGGATTTTCTTATGAGGAGAGGTTGAGGAGGTTGGGCCTGTACTCATTGGAGTTTAGAAGAATGAGAGGCGACCTTTTGAAACATAAAAGATTCTTAGAGGGCTTGACAGGGTGGATACTGAGAGGTTGTTTCCCCTTGTGGGAGAGTCTAGGACCAGAGGGCATAATCTCAGAGTAAGGGGGAGCCCATTTAAAATGGAGATGAGGAGGAATTTCTTCTCTCAGAGGGTAGTCAGCCTGTGGAATTCTTTACCGCAGAGGGCTGTAGAGGCTCGGCTGTCAAGTATGTTCAAGGCTGAGATAGATAGATTTTTAATCAGTAAGGGAATCAGGGGTTATGGGGAAAAGGCAGGTTGAGGATTATCAGATCAGCCATGATCTGATTGAATGGCAGAGCAAACTCAATGGGCCAAATGGCCTACTCCTGCTCCTCCATCTTATGGTCTTATAGTGGCCACTCTTGGTGATGAATATTGAAGTTCCCCCACGCTGAGTACATTGTACGCCCTTGTCACCATCATCGCTTCCTACAAGTGGTTTCAACATGGAAGAATACTGATTTATCAGCTGAGGGAGGGTGGTACATGGTAATTAGCAGGAGGTTTCCTTGCCCATGTTTGACATGAAGCCATGAGACTTCATGGGGTGCAGAGTCAATGTTAAGGGCTCCCAGGGCAATTGCCTCCTGACTGTACCATGTGCTGCCACCTCTGCTGGGTCTGTCCTGCCAGTGGGGCAAAAGATACCCAGGGATGTGATGTTGGTGTCTGAGACATTATCTGTGAGGTACAATTCCATGAGTATGACTATGTCAGGCTGTTGCTTGACTTGCCTGTGAGACAGCTCTCCTAATTTTGGCATAAACAGATGTTATTAAGGAGGATTTGCAGGGTTAACAGGGCTAAGTTTGAGTTTGCTGTTGTTGTTTTCAGTGCCTAAGTCGATGCCAAGTGGTCCGTCCAGTTTCTTCCCTTTTTTTAAGGCTTACATAGCAGTTTGATACAACTAGGTGGCTTGCTAGGCCATTTCATAGGGCAGTTAAGGGTCAACCACATTGCTGTGGGTCTGGAGTCACATGTAGGCCAGTTAAGGACAGCAGATTTCCTTCCCTAAAGGGGCATTTTTGGGATGCCAACCTAAAGGACATTAGTGTACCAGAAGGGCTTTTACAACAATGGTTTCATGGTCATCGTCAGACTTTTATTCCAGATTTTTTATTGAACTCAAATTCCACCATCTGTCCTGGTGGGATTCAAACCTGGGTCTCTTGGGTATTACCCTGGGTCTCTGGATTAATAGTCCAGTGACAATGCCACTGCACCATCACCTCTCCCTAACTCTACAGCTTGACAGTTCTACTGACCTTCTTTGCCCTTCAAGGGCATTTACATTTATCCAAAACATTTGTGATCCCTACGCTGCAGGTAAAGGGCCTTGCTGCAGTGAAAGTGGGGTCTGTTTGAACTGAGCGCTGAGTTCAAATGGCCCTGCTGAGTTTGAGTTTCCCTCATATGTGAGTCACATTCTGATCTCTTCCCCCTACTGGAGAAAATGGAATCTGTCAGGAATGGGGGCAGGACTTCCAAATCTGGTTCCGGCTCGCAAGTTTGGAAAGCCTGCAGAGTCTGCACAACGCCACAAAAATTCTGGCCTATCTATCTATTTGTAATATGTCTCATTTAACAAAGATGAAATTAGATCTCACTTGCTGCTATCAGCAACCATCTTTTCTCTTCACCTTTCTGATCCGGCTTTTTATTTTATCGTCAATTAGTTTTTATATGACTCCCATTCCTTATTACTTTTTCTTAAATCTTTGTTTGGCCTTTATTCAATTTTTGACCATTTTTTACAATGTGAGTTTTGAGGAACTTTCTGGTTTTTTTGATCATTTTACAGCAATCTCCAGAAGTGAACATTGCCCACCACAGTTCAGAAGTTGTACCAGTTAAATAATCCACCATTGCACCAATGCAAAATAACAGTTGCTCTTACAGTGATCTGACTTGTAGATTAAGTGTGATCTCAGGCTACACCATTGCACTCAAGCTTAATAGAGTTTGTACTGAACTTGGACACAGACAACAATGATTAATACATTTGTTTGAACTTAATTGAGATATATGATGCATAAAACTTGCAGTAAAATACTATCAGCACAATTTGAGTACAAATACAATGAGAAAAGCTACAAATTAAGTTGAAGATGTTCATATTCATGGCGCACGTGCAATGGTTTCCTTGAACCTCAGCCGTCTTGTTGGCACACTCATATATAGTTTGCAACTTTCTAAATGTCAAATTTTGCCTTTAAGGCTTTGAAATAAAGTCCCTCTTTCTCTCTCTCTTGCATAAGTCTAAAGTTTTATATCATGCACGCACCACACTGAAGTTTCTCTCCCTGCATGAGATTTGCCATTTAAATTAACTGCCGAAGTAATTCTCATAGCCCATTTATACTTATACCAGGGAACATAGGAACAAGAGTGGGCTAATTAGTCCCTCAAGAATGTTCCACCGTTCAATTAGATCATAGTTAATCTGTATCTGAGCTCCATTTATCCAGCTCAGTTCCATAACCCTTAATACATTTGCCTAACAAAATTCTATCTCAGTTTTAAAAATTTCCAATTGACTTAGCCCCTATATCTTTTTGGAGGGGAAAATTCCAGATTTCCACTACCCTTTGTGTGAAAAATGCTTGGTGCCCTCACCCTTGAGCTGCCATCTCCAAATTTAAGAATTTGTTCTTTTATTCTAGACTCACCCAGTGGAGGATTATGCAGTCAGGCTGTTTATGATTCTATTTGTGTCCTGACAATAGAAACTAAGAGAAAATAAAGCTGACTTGCAAGCTGATAGGTCATAGACCTCCAATCTAAAAATGCTGGACCTTTGGAAAGTCCCTACTTTGTTGCAATGACTCCCAGCCATAACTCTTGAATGGCTATGGCAATTCATTGAAATAGGCTCAGGAATATTTATTGGGTGGCATGAAATGGTGCTTCATACCGTTGAAGCAAATAAATAAATCAGTGCTTCAAGGCACAAGTGCTGACAACGTTAATAAATAAGATTCAGCCCTATATTAATGTACCTTTTTTAGCTTTGCTGCTACACTTCATCATGTCAGTTGAACCTTTGATGGTGTCAGCTAACTCGTAAATTACCCTGCCCAACCCATGTAGGATCAACTGAGTCTTGAAAGGAGAAGATAGCAATAACATTCCATTGTCTGCTGTTCAGTAGGTCATGGATTTGGGTGAGTTGTGTGGGATTTATTTCATGTGGCATGGAGACAGTACAATCTGATCCTTGAAGGAAGTGGATGCTTTCTTTCCTCCTGTAAGCCAGCACCTAAGATTACCTGGTTACTATTAAGTCACCTCATTCATAAGAACATAAGAAACAAGAGCAGGAGTAGGCCATTTGGCACCTCAAGCCTCCTCCACCATTCAATAAGATCATGGCTGATCTGCCCCAGGCCTCCACTCCTCTTTCGTGCCATCGCCTCATAGCCTTCAACTCCCCGATATTTCAAAAAGCTATCTACCTCCTCTTTAAATACTTTCAGTGATCTAGCCTCCACAACTCTCTGGGGTAGTGAATTCCAGATATTCACTATCCTCTGAGAGAAGAAATTCTTTCGTATCTCAGTTTTAAATGAGTGTCCCCCTATTCTGTAACTATGTCCCCTTGTTTGAGATTCACCCACTTGTGGAAACATCTTCTCAATATCTACCCTGTCCAAGCCCTCTCAGAATCTTGCATTTTCAATAAGATCACCCCTCATTCTTCTAAATGCTAATTAATAAACCCTAACCTGTTTAGTCGTTCTTGATAAGTCAACCCCTTCATCTCGGGAATCAGCTTAGTGAATCTCTTTTGAACTGCCTCCTTAAATATGGGGACCAAAACTGTACACATCACTCCACATGTGGCCTCACAAACACCCTGTACGGTTGTAAAAAGACTTCCCTATTTTTAAACTCCAACCCCCTAACAATACAGGCCAAAATTCCAATTAACTTCTTAATTACCTGCTGACCTGCATGCTAACGTTTTGTGTTTCACGCACAAGGATGGCTGCACCCCACTGTGCTGCACTTTTTTGTAGTCTCTCTCTATTTAAATAATAGTCTGCCTTTTGATTCTTGCTACCAAAGTGCATGACCTCACACTTTCCTACATTAAACTCCATCTGCCAAGTTTTTGCCCACTCGCTCAACCTATCTATATCCCCCTGCAGATTTCTTATGTCCTCATCAAAACAGTCCCTCCCACCTATTTTTGTCCCATCAGCAAATTTGGATACATTACATTCTGCCTCCTCCTCCAAGTCATTAATATAGATAGGAAATAATTGAGACCCTAGGACTGACCCTTGTGGCACTCCACTAGTTACGAATTTCCAACCTGAAAAAGACCCATCAACCCCAACTCTTTGACTTCTGTGTGTTAACCAATCCTCAATCCATGCTAATATATTACCCCCAATACCGGGAGTTCCTATCTTGTGCAATAATCTTTTATGTGGCACCTTATCGAATGCCTTCTGGAAATTCAAATACATTACATCTACCAGTTCCCCTTTATCAACTCTGCTTGTTATATCATCAAAGAACTTTGGCAAATTTGTCAAGCATGATTCCCATTTCAAAAAACCATGTTGACTCTGTTTGATTGCATTAAGCTTTTCTAAACGTCCTGCTATTTCTTACTTAATAATGGACTCTAGCATTTTTTTATTTATGCTTTTCAATCTTGGTGTGTACTATTTTACAAACTTTGGGTAGTCACCTTGGTCTAAAATAAAATTATGAATTGTTCACGGATGGGACTGAATTTACTGGCTTGTGGTCCTGTCCACTAGCCAGAAAGCTGCCACAGCCATTTTGGAAGCCCCAACAGGATTAAATATCAATCAGGTAAGTAGCTGTTTGCTGTCAGGGCTATCGTGCCCTTAAAGACAAAATGTCAGCCTTCAGGAGCTGCTAAAATAAAACTCTTAAAACTGGAGGAATGAATCTGTCAACAGAACTCTCAATTTTTATTGTCAATGAACAATTTTTTTCTGGCCTCAAGTCTCCCAATGATGATCAAGCCACTTTTTGTAAATCAGAAACACACTGGCCTGACTCGAATGAGCGTAAAGTAATGTGCGATGACATCAGATGAGTGTCCTGACATCATCACGCACTCGCGCGATATTTCAGTCAGCAGACACGCACGGCAGCCGGCAACACGCTCACCGCCAATTAACAGGCCTATTAAGGCCATTAAAAAGGCAATTGAATTAAAATTTTCACTGCTTGTCCAACCTTACAGTTGGTGAGCAGGCGAAAAGGCTGCACAGCCGTTGGATTTTTTAGGAAACCTCATCCACGGGTGGGATGGGGTTTCCAATAGCCACTAAAAATTAAATAAAAATTTGAACATTTTATTAATAACATGTCCCTGCTCATATGACAAGTCACATGAGCGCACATGTTATTGTAACACTTTAAAATTCTTCATATTTAATTTTTTAAACCTTCATCTCCCTGAAGCAGCCCTGTGCCTCTGGGCGAAATTTAATTCCTCCCATGGATGTGAGCTGTGTAGTATGGGGGCCGTAAAAGCGGGAGAGAAGGTGGGAGACAGAGTGCCCCTCACCTTCCCAACTCCCCCAATTAAGTCAGGGACAGGGAAGGTCAAGGATGGCCCTCCCACCCAAGCGTAATTGAAGCCCTTATGTGGCCAATGAATGGCTACTCAAAAGCCTCATTTTGCTCTGGGTATTCTTTCAGAGGCAGCCGGGGGGAGGGGAGGGGAGCTGTGTACATCATATGGGGAGGCTGCACTGTAAAAAGTGGGGGTTGGGGGGTCCCTCCTGATCGACCATCCTGTGGCCCACAAAGAGCCCCCCACTGAAAGAGCCCCCTGTGCCCTCCACAATAATCCCCCCCTCCCCCCCTCACCAATGTCGCTCGTGGGACTAAAGAGCTGCTGGCTGTCTGATTAGCCAGCAGCTCCTGAAGGCAGGCTTTTTGTCTTTAAGGGTACGATAGCCCTGACAGCAAACGGCTACTTACCTGATTGATATTTAATCCTGTTGGGGCTTCCAAAATGGCTGTGGCAAGGTTACCAGCAGCTTTCTGGCCAGTGGATGGGACCACGGGCCAGTAAATTCAGTCCCATCCATGAACAATTCGTATGGGTTACCTTACTAAATTTGTCGGAGGAACCAGCAGGAGAACACTAGAGAAAAGGTTACATGAATATTTGGCAGCAAGCCCAAGGAACCTAGTCAGAAGTCTGGAACATGCCATTCAGATTGCAATTCCGAGGGCACCAGAGGGGCTAACTTGCCAGAAATAAGCCAAATTATTCCTGATAGCACAATACACTACAGTTTGACAGCAGCATTGACTACCTGTTACAATACAATCCCAATCCAGCGCATTCCCACCAGGCAGAGACAGACAAGTGCTCCAAGAAAGTAAACACAATACCAGTGAACCATTTCCTACCCTGCTCTTTTATTCACTACTTAGCTTAGTTTATTTTGAAAAGCCTTCGCCGTAGTTTTCAATTCCTTTAAGTGTCACACTTGTTTAACAGTTATTAATCAAGCTGTTTATATCACATCTGACTGTCATTTTTACCAATGAAATCCACTAATTGTTAAATGTATCCATATATCTCCCACTGAGTCTTTGTTGCCTGTGTTGGACAATAAAGCTATAACGGCACCATCTACCTGATGAAGGTGGCGTTGGTGGATTGTTTTTCTAAAATGTCAGCCCTGCTGCTTGATGGTCTTTGCCACTATATGGTTGCCAACTCTGGTCCATATTCTTCCTGGAGGTTTGATCACATGACATCCTGGGCAGAATTTTCTGCCTGTCGGGCAGGCTGGTTGGGAGCGGGCGCGGAGTTGATCGCCGCCTGCGACCGGCTGCACGCAGCTATTTTACATGGACAGGCCAATTCAGGCCCACCCAGCGTGACACATGGCTGGTAGCGCTCAGTGCAGGCAGGGGGAGAAGGGAATGTCGGGGCCTGCGCTCTTTCACACATGTGTGTGAAAGAGCGCAGAAATCTCCCTGAGGCAGCTCCGTGCCTCAGGGAGATTCAGTTCAAATTGAAGGTTTTAAATAAAGAAAGATAAAAACATTTTTAGACATGTCCCCTCATGTGACAGTGTCACATGAGCTGGGACATGTTTGTGAATTGTGGATCAAGTAATTATTTATTTAATAAAACCATCAGGAAACCTCATCCCGTATGTGGATAAGGTTTCCTGAAAAACTTGAAGGCCGCTTGGACTTTTCATCTGCCCGCCAACCTTAAGTGTTGTTAATTACTGTAATTGTTTTGTAGTGCGCACCTGCCAATCGAAAGATCTGAATGACACGAGGTGACATTGGGACGCACGCCCGATGTCACTGTGCTTCATTTTACCTGTCGGCATGCCGAGCCTGCCCCCACACGCTGATGTGTAAATTCTTGCCCCTGCATCTAACTGCTCTGTCCACACATTCCCGCTATTGGTTGGCTGATATGTCCATCCACACACTTTACTATACTGCTTACACATGCCTAATATTTTATAATGAGCAAACAGGAAGCTTCAAAGAAATTGGCCTAGATCATCTGGTCAGCTTTGATGCTGACCACAAAGATTTGTGTGACCCGACCCTTTGTGATTTTTCAGACGGGACTTTACATGACAAGTAAGTTTTTAAAAGTCCAAGTCTTTCAGTGAGTGACTGTGTTAGTGAATGGGGGAATGAGTGAGTGGGTGAAGTGAGTGCATGAGTGGGTGAGGTACGTGAGTGGGTGAGGTGGTGTGAGGGTAGATGCGTAGTCAGGGTGTTCGTCGGGTGTTTGGTTGATTAGTTGGGTGGTCGGGGGATATTCATATCTCCTTGGAGTAGTCAGTAGTCAGGTGGTCAGGCAGGGTAGTCGGGTGGTCTGGGGGTGTGGTTGGTGGCTAGGTATTTGTGTGGACTGGAGGGTTAGTTAGGTCGGATTATCGGGGGGAGTGTCGGGTGATCAAGGGGAGGTAGTTGGTTAGTTGGGGTGGTAGTCGAGTGGATGGGAGGGGTGGTCAGGTCAGGAAGGTGGGAATGTGATTTAGTGGGGATGTCATCAGATCGATTTGGCTTGGAAGGGAGATAGGTTGGGGGGATCATTTGTGGAGCTCAAATGAGTTACACTGGCTAATCGCTGAGGTAGACGAAGTATTAACCAGCGTAATATTTCCTGGGTAGGTAAGTCCCGCATAAGTAGCCCGAGTCTCTGACAATTAGCTCAATGTCGTAGACATTCGCGGAGAGTCCCGGGCAGCAGAAATCAGACCATCTGAAGTTTAAACTTCCTGGGCAACTCCAATGCATGTGTGTGCCTCAGGACTTCCTCAGGGGCCTGTCACACGTCTCCTAACTTTACGTCTCATCTCTGACGATCTGGACAATGGAAAATTTAGACCAATATTTTTTAAATCACTCTTTTATTGATTCTGTCATTTTCTACTGCGTTGCTCATAGCAGTTGTCTTGGAGATTAGTCTTTAATTCCAGGGGACATTGGGGCAATCCTGGAGATTTGGCAACCCTACAGCACATGCAGGTATTCTTGCCCCCTGCACCCCCACCCCCACCCTACCCTCACCCCGACTGCATGCCGTTGCTATTCCCTGTGCTCCTCCCCTATGCTTAAATATATTAAACATAGACATTGCTGAGAATGATAATTTTTCCTGCAGCAATGGGATACAAATCCCAAAAGGATTTCCCAGCATGTACTTGGGAAACTCTCATTAAAGAGGGTACCTACAAATTGTGGTTGCAGCATATCCACTTTAAGATCTCCCGAGGAAGTCTCTTATAAATCTTCTGGGGACAAAAGGAACTAGTGAAGGTTTGCAGCTTTCATTGCCGTTCATATCTTTGCTTGCACCCATCACCTATTTCTTGCCTAAAGTGCTTCCCACTGTTAAGCTGTCTTCACAAAAACGTGATGGAGATATTCCTGACTGACTCGAGAACTAATTTTAGATTATTTGTGTCTTAGTGAAAATGTAGTAAAGCATTCCAACTGTGTCTTACGTTGTGGTGCAATCATTTTGAGAATGTGGGGTAGGCTTTCAACTTGCCACCCAATGTAAAACTGGCATTGCTGATTGGCTGCTTTTTATTTCCATTGATTTCAGTGCAGACATGAAGAAAGTCAGTTTCACCAACAGGTTAAAAATCTACCCCATGGTCTCTTGCCTGCCCCTGCACTTTTTGTCTGGGTCTCACCTCTTCTTCTGCTTCTCTTCTTTTTCCTTCATGTCTCTCTCAACTCTCTGTTCTGCTTCACTCTCTGTCCCTCTTTTCTCGCCTTCAAATTGCTTCCCTTCCTCCTACTTTCCCTTTATATCTGTTCCCATTGTAGAAATCTTGCTTGATTTCAAAGTTCCATTTTTTTTAATTTAAAAAATTAGTTTGAATTCAGCAGCAACCTTCAATTCAAATAAACTCTGAAATAAGTATCAACATTTCAGCAAGAGCTACCAACAAAAAAGGAAGATTGTGAACCAATCAACCACATCAAAATATTTATTGACTACTATCCTGAACTCTCAGCAGCAGTAAGCTTAGGACTGAAATATAAGGGCTCTCATGTAATGAAGATATTCAAAAAATTATAAAACGTTATGATTAAGTTCTGTGTTTAAAACAAGTGCATTAATGGGTTCTCTGAGTTCATTGGCAGCCAAAGTGATGACAATTAGAGGCAGAACTTAATTGCACCACCCAGTGGAGTTTAGGAGGTGGGAACATTTAACTTGGCAAGAGGATGGTGAGTGGGGACCTTGCTGCCTTTCTGCCTCTGCCTCAATTTAGTTTTTTTAGATTAAGCCATTACCAATTGAGGACCTTAAGTGGGCAATTAATGCCTGCTTAAGGACACAATTCAACCACCGCTGGTATTCAACAAGTGGCAGGTGGGGCATTTGCCACATGGGAAACCTGAAAAGCAAACCCCGTCTGGTTGGCTTGTGGGCTCCTTACGGGGAGGGGCAGGGGCCCCTCATTATCAAGCCTGATTGAGGGACCTGGCATCAGGAAAGGCAGGGGGTAGGGGATGTGAGCAGCACTGACAGGCATGCCTCTGTCCTTGCTGTTGACCATTCCCCTCTCCACCCTCCCAAGACCCCAATCCTGCACCTCCCTTTCCACCCTCCCTCACCTGTGGCCTTGGTCCCTTAGCAATCCTAGGCCTCTTCTGGGTCCATTGTCAGCAGCTGCCTCCATTCCCACTGGCACTTCCTGTAATGGACAGCTGCCGGCCTCTGGCTCGCAGCTGCCTGGGGCTAGATTTCCACCCCTGGAGTCCTTAATCTCAGGAAAGGTCTGCTGCAGCCCACTAATAAATACTAGTGGGCCTTCTCCAAAGAAGGCTGTTTAGCAGGCGGATGAGATGCCCATCATCTGCATTAAATATTGCCCTACAACTCTGTAAAAATGCAGTCTTAGGCCTGTGAAAACACTCTGTGAGGGAAGGGACATCAAGAGTGTATTGGTATGATTTTCTGCAGGCAACCTCAGCAGTATGAATTTCAGCCTGAATACAGAGGTTTGGCTCAGCACCCAGTTTGCTGAAGCACCTGAGCCCTAGGGAAAACATTGTTTGATTGACAGATCAGGCTTTCGGACCTGTGCTGTCAATTTCACAATGTTTATATATATATGATAAAAAGGTTTCAAGTGCTTGCAGTTTCAGTTATTGAAACTTTAAAGCAGTGTTCTTCATAGCAAGGCCCACGAGCCAGTGGTGACTCCCATCGTCACTAAGTGCAGCTCCCCGACTCCATCCATCCACTTTCAGTAACCACTTTATCCTCATAGGGTCGTGGCGAGCCGGATTCAGCATTATACAGTAAGTCCTCATTTAACATTGCCCTATTTAACATTGTTTCACTTTAACATTGATAAGTTAATTGGGCCTGTAATCTCATTGGGGAGAATTTTCTCCCCATCGGGCGGGGTGGTGGGGGGATGTTGGGCAGGAGTGGGCGCGCCGCCATTTTATGTGAGTGGGCCTTGATTGGCCCGCCCAGCGTGATGCGCACCCAGAAGCGCTCAGCACTCTCTGTGCAGCCGAGGACAGTAGGCGCAAAAGAATGCAGAAATCTCCCTGAGGCACAGAGCTGCCTCAGGGTCATCAGTTCAAGTTTCAAACATTTTAGTGAAGAAAAAAAATTTAGGACCGGTCCCCTCATGTGAAAGTGTCACATGAGCTGGGACGTGTCTATGAATTTTAATGAATTTCACTTATAAATCATTCACGAAACCTCATCCCGCCTATGGATGAGGTTTCATGAAAGATGCAAAGGCCACCTGGGCTCTTTGCCTGCTGTTAACCTTAAGGTTGGATGGGCAGCTATGTTAAGTGGTTTTAATTAGTTTTTAAATGGCCTTAGTAGGCCCATGACAGTTCAACGGGTGTACAGCCAACTCCGGTGTGCACCCGCCAAACTGAATATCAGAATGATGCGCGGTGATGGTCAGGACACACGCCCGACATCACCGCGTGTCATTTTACGTGCCGGCGAGCAGACCCCACCTCCGCTCACCAAGCCAAAGATTCTGGCCATTGAGCATCATGAGATTTGTTTTGATGTCATTTTCCGTGTGACCGGCAGCATTTCGGAGCAGCCTCTCACCACCCCTGACCTCCAAGTTGTGGCCTCTCCACGACCTCTGTGTTGCGGCCAACCCCCCTTCCCAGCCTTCAAGTTGTGGTCTCTTCTCCGCTCCCACTCACTGACTCACCCTCTCGCCTCTCCCCTGTCCTGAACTTGCATTCCCGTTCAAGATCCAGATCCAATCTGAAGCCAGAGCTCTAATGTTGTGAAGTATGAATCCTGATGGTGCAGAAGCACTGAGCTGGGGCTGCTGCAGTTCATATCTTTTTTAAAATGACTATTGAAGCTGTTCTTGCCTTGCTCACAGCAAGGCTTCAGGAGAGGTAAGCAGCGAGTCGAAGCATTAAAAAAAAACATGGATTGTAGCAGCCTCTGCTTGATATTTCTGCACCATCAACACTCAACATTTCCACAACATTGGAGTCCTGGCTTTGGATTGGATTTGGATCCTGAATGGGAACGCAAGTCCAGGAGAGGGAAGCAGAGAGAGGGTGAATCAGCAAGTGAGTTCTGCGAGAGGCTGGGTCAGAGAGGGGAAAGCGGCCACAACTCAAAAGGTCAGGGAGGGGAGAGACCACAATGTTGAGGGTTGGGCAGAAGGAGAATCTGCAGTGACCAGGAGGATCAGGGACCAGGAAGTACAGAAAGAAGGAATGGTGTTAGGCAGGCGGTATGGCAAGTAGAAAGTTACATTTTTCTTTTAAAAATAAAATAAGTTTTAAAATATATAAGTTATTTCATTTACCAATATAGAAATTTAGCAATGTAGAATATTGCAACTTAGAGGGTATAATGTTTTAATATTTGCTTTGTCTGATAAGGAAGTTCCTACAGAACTTAACTACAGTTTTAGCATTGGTTCCTATGGGAGGCAATATGTGATTTTGTTTTAGTTACGTGTCGCTCTGTAATATTATACCATGAAGGAGTAATAAGCAATGACAATTTAGTAGTCAATGTGGTTCTGACATTGCAAGTTTTTTTGCAAAAGTGGCTCTTGCTTCAAAAATAGTGAAGATCACTGCTTTAAAAGCTCAGAATGACTGAAACTTTGATTGGGCTGTAGTAAAAAGATTTTTTTTAAGAAAATGGAATGCTATTAATTAATGACTTTTTTTTAAAGGGTTTTTTACTCATACTACTGTCACTATAATGTTCATTGCTTCTATACAGTGTATAGTAGGTGAACAGGCCGGGCATGAAAGTGCCATAGTTGGAATGGGGGCATGAGGGGCTATAGGCGTTGTTTGGGGGGAATACCTTGGCTTGGAGGACGTGAGGATCCATAAGGGTTCCTTGTGGGGGGGCAGTCCTTGACATGGGGGTATGAGGAGCCATAGGGGTTGTTTGTGGGGGGGTATACCTTTGCATGGTGGGCATGAGAGGCAATAGGGGGTGGATGGGGCACAGAGCTTGGCATGGGGGGTCATGAGAAGGATTTTTTGAACTTATCCTTCAAAAGGTTCCCTCATGCAGACGATAGTTCGTGATACCCCTGAGGTGCCAAGAACCATAAATCTTTGTAAAACTGGCCAGACTTGATGAAAATTGTGGAGGACTAGAACTTGCCTAACCCCACAATGAATCTGGCCAGTTTGAGCATACGTGGTACGGGCCTGTGACCCAAACCAGCCCCCACCCTTAAAAGATACTGCTGAAAATTGGAGACCTGGGGAATGGGGTAGGCAATCCCGGAATCGGGACCTGCCTGCCAAACTTAAAGGGCTCCTGAGTTATTCCGACTCGGAAAAAATCCAGCCTTTTGAGTTTGCTTTTACTAAAACATAAACTGCTGAATCTATTTTTGCCATAAATTTTGACATCAGAACTTTCTTCAGTGCTTTATTATTTCAGAGAAGCAGGAGAAAGGGCAGAACAACTTGTTGCATGTGTTACAAATTAAAGTTTAAATGATTGCAGATAATTGAAATGAGGTTTTTGTACTTTCAATTTTTTCTAAGTAGTTATGGCTAGCAGCTTTTTTTTGATTTGTTGATGCTGGAAATTCAAACCACAGTTGGTCATAGAAATAGATTTCTTGAAGCAGAATTTTACCCTTGGCATGCGGGTGCGAGCCCAACACGCCCATGCATGAAATAAAGCGCATTGATGTCAGACAAGTGTATTAACGTCAACTTGCACTCTCGTGATTGTTAGGCCGAGGGGTGTGCGCCGGAGTCGGCAGCACCCCTGCCGACAATTAAAAGGACAATTAAATTAACAATTGTCCTGAATTTTTCACTGCCCGTCCAACCTAACGGTTGGCAGGCAGGTGGAAACACCAAGCGGCCTTTGCATTTTTTAGGAAACCTCATCTACAGGCGAGATGTGTTTTCCTAAAGCAACTAAAAATAAAATTTAAATTTAACACTTGAGTTAAAAAAATGACCCTGCTCATGTGACAGAGTCACATGAGGGGAGATGTTTTGTGACATTTTTATTTTGTGCCTTAGTTTTTTTAAACAGCGTTTCATCTCTCTGAGGCAGCTTCGTGCCTCAGGGAGATTAAAGTGCTCTTTCGCGTGCATGTGCAAAGTTCGTGCTAGGCTTGCTCACCCTCCTCCCCCTGCCCGCACAGGCAGCACTCACCGCTGCCACTTGCGTTCCACGCTGGACGGGCCTAAATTCACTCACCTGCGTAAAATCACGGTGCGGTGCCGATCATGGGCAGCGGTCAGCTTCCCGACTGCCCCCTGCCCCCACCGAGCGCCCCCGCCAACAGAAAAATTCTGCTATTGGTGTGGAAGTGCTACTTATTTATTTCTTTGCAGTAGGTGGAAGCAATTTGATTCATGATGAGTGTCATGAAGAGATATTAATGTCTATAATGTATTTGGAATTTTTTTTTGAATAGCGTTCTAGTGGGGCCTGTGTCTATGTGTATGTCTTAATTGGATTAGAGCCAGCTAGTCTGGGTGCTTTGATGTATAGTTTTGAGATGGTAATTAGATAAATGTAAGGAGGTTAGAAGGTAAAGTGTAAATTTGTATTTGTTAAAATAAACCACTCAAGACTGCTGGTGAAACCTTAAACCCAGCTAGAAGACACCAAGCAATGTGTTTTTTTTTCATCTTATTAATAAAATTGGTGGGATTAAAGGATGTTATTGTTAGAAGAGGTAAAGTTAAAAGCGTACTGATAGAATGGAAAATTAATTTTCATAGAGACAGATATGTATAAAGGAGAAAGGAGATTGTGTGTAAGGCATTTTAAGATCCAACAAGTGTGAGAAGCCTCAAGCCTGTAAGCCTCAAGTCTGTCTGCAAGGATCCAGAGCTGAAAGAAACTCATTTTAAATGCGACGGTGCAGGGTGTGCTCTGCCAGAGATCTGTTAAATCTGTGTTTTGCTGTTGCCTTAACGGAGTTGTAACTCAGAGTCAGATGAATTAGGGGATTTTGGTAACTAATAATGTAGTAATTTTGTAGAGGTATGTATGTGCTTACAATGTTTCTTGTATTAGTAAATGTTTAATTTAGTTTTATAAAAAAACTCTTGAGGCTCGGTGGTCGTATTTCTACCGAATTCAAAGCCTGCATTGCAGAACACGCAAATTGCAAAAATAGGTTATAACAGGTATTTCAAGTTTCCCTCTGGGATTTGAACAACTTAGCCTTTACCATCGGGTGTGTCATAATAATGAGCAACACAACAGCAGAGCTGCTTACACCCTTACATTGAAAAAAAGCTAAAAATGTGTATATATCACTTGTGTTGTCTTAAGCAAGCTCATACTGAAGACTGCAATCTCTGGAAGTACAGGAGTGATTTGATCCATCGTTCTCAGCAGAGCAATGACTGCAGGACATTCTGGGACATTGGATCTGTTTCTGGGGGCAGTGGGACCTGTACAAGGTGGATGGTTTGCACCTGAATGGAATGGGACCAACATCCTTACGAAGAGATATGCGAGATATGCTAGAGCTGTTGGGGAGGGTTTAAGCTAACTTGGCAGGGGGATGGGATCCTGAGAGGAGGTTGAGCAGGGGAGGCGCACAGCCAAAATTAGAAGAGAGAGTAAGTGAGTCTGGAAGGCAAAGAAATTATAGGCCATTTGAGGCACAAGGGAGTTTGGCAAGGTTGGATGGTATTTATTTTAATGGAAGGAGTCTGACGAATAAGGCAGATGAGTTGAGGGCACAAGTTAACACATGGAAACATTGCTGTTACAGAGACGTGGTTGAGAAAGGGGCAGGGTTGGCAGCTCAATATTCCAGGATGTAGGGTCTTCAGACGAGACAGGGAAGGAGGTAGAAGAGAAGAGGATATTGCAATATTGGTCAAAGGATCAATTACTGCAGTAAGGAGGGATGACATCTTAGAAGGCTCCTCAAATAAAGCCATATGGGTAGGACGTAAAAACAAAAAAAGAGCAATAACATTGCTAGGAGTGTACTATAGGCCACCAAATAGACAGAGAGAAATAGAAAGCAGACATATTGGCAAATTTCAGAGAAGTGTAAACATAATAGGGTAGTAATAGCGGGGGATTTCAACTTCCCCAACATTAACTGTGTTAGTCATGGTGTGATTGGTTTCGAGGGAGCAGAATTCTTAAAATGCATCCAGGAGAGCTATTTAAACCAATATGTAGAAGGTCCTACAAGAGAGGGGGCAGTCCTGGACTTAATTTTAGGGAATGAAGCCAGGCAAGTGGTAGAGGTATCAGTGGGGGAGCATTTTGCAGATAGTGATCATAACTCCATTAGATTCAAGGTTGTTACAGAAAAGGACAAGGGTGGGCCAAAAGTCAGAGTTCTAAATTGGGGAAAGGCCACTTTTAATAAGATTAGATATGATTTGGCCAGAGTGGACTGGGAGCAGCTACTTTTAAGTAAATTTGCGTCAGAGCAGTGAGAAATAGGGAGAGTAGAAGACCAACATATTCCAGCAAAGACAAAGGATGGGACCAATAAATCCAGGGAACCCTGGATGTCAAGGGATATACAGGATTGGATAAAGTTTTTGTGACTGGATGCCCGTGTCCAGTGGGGTTCCACAAGGATCGGTGTTGAGTCACTTGCTGTTTGTGGTATATATAAACGATTTAGACTTGAATATCGGAGGGTTGATCAGTAAGTTCGCGGATGACACGAAAATTGGTGGGGTGGTAAATAGTGAGGAGGATAGCCTCAGATTACAAGAGGATATAGACGGGCTGATCAAATGGGTTGATCAGTGGCAAATGGAATTTAATCCGGATAAGTGTGAGGTGATGCACTTGGGCAGGACAAACAAGGCACTGGAATACACGATGAATGGTAGGACCCTGGAAGTACCGAGGATCAGAGGAACCTTGGTGTGCAAGTCACCGGCCCCTTAAGGCAGCAGGACAGGTAAATAAGGTGATTAAGAAGGCATATAGGATGCTTGCCTTTATTAGCCGAGGCATAGAATATAAGAGCAGGGAGGTTATGCTGGAAGTGTATAAAACGCTGGTTAGGCCACAGATAGAGTATTGTGTGCAGTTCTAGAATCCGCATTATAGGAAGGATGTGATTGCACTGGAGAGGGTGCAGAGGAGATCTACCAGGATGTTGCCTGAGCTGGAGAGTTTTAGTTATGAGGAGAGATTGAATAAACTGGGGTTATTTTCCCTGGAGCAGAGAAGATTTTGAGGGGGGACATGATTGAGGTGTATAAAATTATGAGGGTCATAGATAGGGTAGACAGGAAGGAACTTTACCCCTTGGTGGAGGGATCAATCACCAGAGGGCATAGATTTAAGGTAAGAGGCAGGAGGTTTAGAGGGGATGTGAGGGAGAATTTTTTCGCCCAGGGGGTGGTGGGAATCTGGAACTCACTGGCTGAAAGGGTGGTAGAGACAGAAACCCTCATAACATTTAAGAAGTATTTGGATGTGAACTTGCAATGCCATGGCATACAAGGCTATGGGCCTAGTGCTGGAAAATGGGATTAGAATAGTTTTGTACTTGTTTGAGCGGTGCAGACTCGATGGGCCAAAGGGCCTTTTTCTATGCTGTAGACCTCTATTACTCTATGAGCTAAAAAATAGTAAGGAATGTTTGTGGATAAACATGCAATATGGAACTGCTAAGAATAAAAGAAATGGAGAACACAACAAATTGTGTTGAATTTACTGCAATCCTTTCAGCTGTTATCACTGTCTAAAAAGCACTTATTACTGGCAATAAGACTTGTAACAAAATAATAAGCATAAGTAAGAAAACTTGTAGGGCAATGATTAAACTCAGCTATAAAATAATAGTTCCCCTGTTTGGAATTCCCATTATGTTGTTCTCTGTTCAAAGATGTGTCTAATTAATCAACCTGAGCCTGGAGTTTTCATACATCACTTTCGGCTGGAGGGACTCAAGAGGATAGCAGTGTCCCTGCTCTTGGCTTCAGATCCTGGCAGGCGCAAGTGCCTAGAACTTCTGGACATTTTTATATTTGCCAACAAGCCATGAACAAGCCATTCACAGAATGTGCCAGGATGCATGTAATCCCTGCCCTTCTACTGAGAGTTTAAAAAAAGAAAAATAATTGAAAGCAGCTAGGCTTTATTTTTGGATAAAACATTGGAACATGTAAACAAAACATTTTCACTTTGCCGAGGTAACTTGTAATGTTTAAACGATGGCTGAAGTTTCCTGCGACCATGAGTAACGCAGGAAAAATGATGGCTACGCTCCCTATATTTTTCCATCCATTTTAAATCCATGTGAAAAATTGCTTTGGTAATGTGGAACCTCAGAGCATTTCAGTATATTTACTAATTGATACTCTGCAATTACAATTGACAGGTATAATAAGAGCTGAATACAAATACAACTGAGCAGAAAGCCAAGCAAGAGTAACATAACGAGCATTTTTATATTTCATAATGGGTTTTAAATAGGCCAGTTTCACCCATTTATATCTATTCTGACAACTCAAAAGCAACCATTGTTCATAGTAGCAGTTGCAATTTCAAGAGCAATTTATCATTATTCAATTTTAGAGGGAGGTTCTGAATAAAAGTCATGAATGTAAACATTTAACTTTTTATTTTTGGTAACATTTAGTACTGCTTATAGAAAATTTGGATAATGAAAGAAATATGCAAATTAACATTAATGAGCAATTTATGTTTTGTTTCTTGGCTTTGACATATAAAAAATGCTCCCTAAATTGTAGGCAGTAAATAAGAACATCTGCACCCTCATATTGCATGCAAAGATTTATTTATTTATAAATATAATTGTGTTTCATCCATGCCTTTGTTACTTCCAGATTTGTCTATTCCAATGCACTCCTCGCTGGCCTCCCATGTTTGAACTTCCGTAAACTTGAGATCATCCAAAATTATTTTCACCCGATTTTCACACGTGCGCATATTTCAGTATGTTTCTCACTCTTGTCTTGGGATGATTTTTACCTCTGTAACATCACCCTACTCTTCCCCTGCCTCAGTTCATCTATTGCTGAAATGCACATTTTTGTTGCCTCCATACTTTACGAACACACCCCTTGCCGACCTCCCTTGTTCTGCCCTTCATATACTTGAGGTCACCCAAAACTGTGTTGCCCGTGTCCTAACTTGCACCAAGTCCCCTCATCACCCTGGACTTACTGACTAACATTGGTTCCTGGTGAAGCAACACCCCGATTTTAAAATTGTCATTCTTGTTTTCAAATATCTACTTGGCCTTGATCTTCCCTATCTCTCTAATCTGCTCCAGCCACACAGCCCTCAAAGATAACTGCAATCTTCTAACGCTAACCTGTTGAGCATCCTGATTTTAATCACTGCATCATTTGGCAGCCTTGCCTTCACCCTGCCAAAGCCCTAAGGCCTGGAATTTCTTCCCTCCACTTTCCTACCTCTCTTTTCCCCTTTAAGACATTCCTTGAAACCTACTTCTTTGACCAAGTTTTTGGCACTATATAAATGTAAGCTGTTGTTGTGGTACCAGAGGGAACAAATTTATTTATTGATCTAGTTTCAATAGTTGAGGACTAATATGTTTATTTTTCAGGAACAATCTCAAAATACCTCAGTGAACCTGAGAATATGTCTTAGAAACTACTTTTGAAATTCTTTCATTGGAGCTAAGACCCCTTGCATTATCTCTGGCTAACTGAGCAGTACCTCAAGATATCTGGCAGTTTGTTTAATATTTGTACATATTCAAAGTGCTTTCTACTCAATTTAGAGGTTATGTAGATACTATCCTATTGTTTTGAATCATACTGAAGGCAGAATCATCCCAGACATGCACTAAGTGCGGTAGCGGGCAGAAAAAAGAACATTTTACCCATCAACCACAATGGCGGCTTTTCACGCCTTTTCGCCTACTTCCCACCTCACTAATTATGCGGCCACAGGAAACACGCCGTCTTGCTGGCAGGCAGCCTCTGAATCTCCCGCCACGCTGTTACCATGCCATTTCTTTACTCTGGGTGCCATGTCTAAACTGCAGCCGCCCACACAGTTCTCAATGCTTGCAGCCCAGGACTGCTCCTGTGAAGACGTGGCCCTGAAATCCAGAAAGAGTTCAGGGCCTATCACTGGAATGACTTTCGGAGGTCCACCGTGATGTCCTCCACCCCATCCCTGGCTGCAGGAGGTCCAGTAATTTAACTGCTTTGGCTTGGGAGGCGGTGACAGTGGTGGTCAGTGCCAAAGCTGCACAGAAGAGGTTGGCCATCCAGTGCAGAAAGAGGATGAATGATCTCATCCGTTCCACCAGGGTAAGGCAACCATTTCATCACTCTAAACTCACACGCTCACAAGCCCCTCACACATCTGCTGGCCTCTCACTCACTGCCAGCTCAAGGGACATCACCACTCATTCTCTCACACACACCCTCACATCTACATCTGGCCTCATCTCCTCTGGAGACTGCCTCCTCAGCCCGCATCATATTGAAGCCAACTTCACACATCAACATGTGCCCCATACACACCCTGGGATACCCCCCTCCCCCAGTACAGCCCTCGCCCCGCAGCCTCTTCTCTTGTCTGAGGCCTATTCCCCGCCTTCCCAAAACAATTCCTAGCCCTGCAGCCGTTACAAAGCCACCCCCATCTTATGGCTGGTCCGGTAGGTAGAGAACTGCCCCCTAAAATGATGTGGTGCTGCTTGTGAAGCCTGGTGCTGATGACCGTGAATGCTGCCCGAAGCAAAGTAGGCAAACAAACTTCGAAGTCCCGAGCAAAGTGCAGCTCGCCAGGTGCACATTGTTTATGTACAGTTGTGAAACAGATCAGCGTGCAGTCACACCGATGTGCCCAATGATCCAACGCTGGTGGATGATTCTGGCGGGCAGTGCTTGTAATGAAATGCAGCTATGTGAAAATGAAGTTCCCGACACTTGGCAGCGGGAAATGTGGCACGCCATTGAC
The DNA here is from genome assembly GCF_017639515.1 of Carcharodon carcharias. Taxonomy (NCBI): domain Eukaryota; kingdom Metazoa; phylum Chordata; class Chondrichthyes; order Lamniformes; family Lamnidae; genus Carcharodon; species Carcharodon carcharias. The sequence continues at coordinate 200,830,927 of NC_054469.1, forward strand.
TTGCGATCGGACGATTGCAAACTGGCTTCATGATGGTGTGAATCCGATTTTTGGCCTTCCCACCATATTGTCTGTTCATGCCCGCCATGATGAAAATCCCACCCTGAGAATAGATAGGAATCAAACTATTCACAATTGTAGCCAAATCCCAGACCACCTCATTTTACTGTTTGATTAGGAAATCAGATTCCAATATAACTATAGCAACAAAATATTTTGATCGTGCACTGTATTAAAGCTGTTCTAACTTTTCTGCCTTCCATTTGCACAACTTAATAGTAGACCTAAAGGCTTAAGAAAAATGGCCTTGATTATTCCAGTAAATAATTATCACAGCCGCTGTATGCTTTAGCTGTCAAGACAACAGTGGTTCAAATCTCATTGTAATGATTTTCATAATACCTTTCTGCCTGAGGTATTGGTCATTGCTTCTCATTAAAACTGCAGGCAGAGCAATTATTTTTAAACTGGTGCTCTGCCCATCTACCAGCCAAAGCAACAGTGACCAGGTGGCAAAAACTGAATTATACTACAAGCATATAACACCAACTGAATGCATCAGTTGAACGTGATTTTTTTTTCGGGTGAATTATAGGTAAGGTTGAATGCAGCCACTGATGGCAAAAGCACAGCCTTGCATATCATTCTGGATTTGGTTGACTGAGCATGAAGTAGAAATATACCATTTCAAAGGGCGTGTATTTGCATTTGAAGTTTTTTTTTAAAGTATTGTTATTTTTGAACGCCATGAGCTTCAAAATGATGAGGACTGGGAGAAGGGGCTCATGGAAGCAATTAGATGTGTGAAACAGGAAGTCTCTGATATTGATGTACTTACTACTCAATGAGCAGAATTGGTAGTATTGTCTGATTGTTTCAGTGTAACACATACATTCCACAGTTAAAAAGCATGAAGCATGAAATCATCCACTTCATGGCATTCAGTGATGCGTCCATGAAAGTAGTTACTTGGAAGTACGCTGGTAGAATGTCTGGCTCTGAATTTCTTTTCTCCCTTTCTATGGATTTTTATATGCCCACCGAGGCGGAACTGGAGGTGGCCAGGCAGAGAAATTGCCGTGGGAGAGCAGCATGCCAATTTATAGACATTCTCCCATTTCCTGCCCATTTTTAAGGAGGCCAGGTTGGAGGTGCAAGCAACAGGTAGCATATTGAAGCAATAATGTTCCTCTCATGTGCCAATTGGAACTTTCCAATTGGCAGGTGGTGGGTCTCCCACTTTGGTCAAAGCACAGCCAGTGAAAGGAATGGCCTCCAGAATTGTTTAACACCCCCACTGCCCCTCTGCCCGTGTAGAAACATGGCCATAGCTGCAGCCACAGCCCATCCATGGAAGGGTTTCCCATTCCACAATGGCAGCTCTGACAGCTGTGGCCATTTTTTTTTATTGTCAAAACTGTTAAAAGTGCTGAGAGGGTCCCTCTACCCTGAGGTGCCTTCTTTCTTACTTACCTGCATCAGCAGTTTGTCACTCTGTCAGTGCTGGAGGAACTCTATTGGCCCTCCAACTTCAGGAGCCCACCCTCTTTCCTTAATCAGAAAGCAAACATGCTGTCTGTCTATTAATTGGCCATTCCTTGGAAAATCAAGCCAGGTAACTATATCTTTCATGGTATGGGGTTAGGACCCATATTTAATTCCACTGCTTGCTTCTACACCTTGTTCCCCTATACTGAAACTATTGATATTGCAAGCTGAAGCTGTAGGAAGTGTGCTGATTCCAGTTGGTAGCACTGTCACCTCCGAGTTAGAAAATTTGAGTTCAAGTGCAAGTTGACTTGAGTGCATAGACTAGGCACACACATCAGTGCAGTGTTCAGAGATTTCTACCTTCTTAAGAGAATGTAAAAATCCTGTGGCACTATTTTGAAAAAGAACAGGGGCGTTTTCCCCATCATGGACAGTATTCATCCATCAACCAACTTCACTGTAAAACAGATTATCTGATCATTATAACGCTGCAGAGCACATTAACTGCATTTTCTATGTCACAACCATAATTACAATTCAGAAGTATTTAATAGGCTGTGAAATACTTTGGGACAGCTTGAAGTCATGAAAGGCACTATATAAGTGTAGGTTTTGGTTTCTAAATTTCTTTCAAAATTTGTGGATTTAAAATTTAGTTTCTCTTCCTTTTATGATATAAACTAAAAACTAAGCACCATTCTTTCTCTTTGCGTCCCAATGCACAAAATAAGCAATTTCTCGCAATGCATAGCGCTTCAGTTAACGGAAAACCCAGGGATTGTGCATTTCACACAGCTGGGATATTGGAACCAGCTGCTTGGAGGCAAGCCCAATACAATCCCATCTAATTTTTACATTACAACAGCAACTACTTCAAAAGTGCCTCTTTGACTGTAAAGAGCTTTGGAATCTCCTGAGGTCATGTTATATAAATATGTGTCATTTTCTCAATATGATTTAAACAGCACTTCCAGTGCATGGTATGGGGTTACTGCCTACTGTGGCTGATATAGAAAAGTCCAGTGCTCTTGCTGCAAAGTCCATTCTTATCATGAAAGCATTATTTATTTAAATGAACATGAGGGCATTTAATTTCCCTGAACAACATAAATGCCCTTTGTTAGCAGCATGATTGTACTTTATATCTAGCTTGTAGCATTAATAAACTTTACAAATTAAAGAATACTTAAACAATTGGTGTTATATTTTCAAGGCACTGAAACACTGAGATGTGATGTATATTATTTAGGGCATTTAATGTACCAAATGAATTCAAATGCCATTCGATACAAGTAAGCTCTAGTTTATACAGCAATGTAGGCAAAAGATTTAAAACTTAATTATTTTATATTTCTGCTCCATTGCTGTTTTTGTTTTGGATTAGAATACAAGCTCAGCAGGCGTTGATTAACGCATGAGCTTATAGATCCCATGCTCAGGGGTCTATGCAAATATGGAACCATCATTAAAACTCACCATAATGCAAGTAAAATGCATACCATAGCTAGATCAAATATATATTGTGATATGACTTGCTTTATTATTGATGCAGTGTGTAAGTGATTTACAGGGCCATTTCTTCATGCATTTTACTGCACATTTGGATATTAATGCGCTGTGAGGTTGGAATGTGCTAGGGACCCAAATGTTCTTGATGCTGTAAGGTAATAAAGATTTAGTAGAATATTTAGATGGATTATGCATTGAACAGGTTAAGGGACTGGTGCTTTGGCAGGAACCACGATGCCATTGTTTTTGACTAAATGGTACAGGCACAGAATAGCTAGTGGCTGAACTGGTATAAGGTTGGAGAACATCTGTACATCATGTCCAGGGAACAAAGAGGACAATTCGTTAATTGGGAGACACTTGTTGCAAATAGGCAGAGAGAGGGGGGAAAGGAAGGGTACATAATGGAGTGAATGAGAGTAGGATCTTGTAAAAGACTAGAAGGACTGTATCACAGGGAAAGTAAATGAGAACAACAGTAGAAGGAATGAGGAATAACATCACACCTTCTCAAAGAGCAATGTGGTAACGTAACTCGCAACTGTCCTTTGTAAACTACTGCTTAAATATCATAATGATTTAATTGTTTCTTCTGTCAAACACACATTACGAATATCATGTCCACATTGTACAACTGAACAGAGTCAGCACTGACTTGAGTGTCCTGTAGCCCCAGGAATCCTTAAAACAGCTCTGGGTCTCAGCTGTGATGTAATGAATGTTGACTACATTTACACGGCATTCAGTATAGATAGAATACTATGCAGTTAGAATTACTGCACATACTGTTGTTTGTTCTCATGCTCGTTTTCGTCTGTTCATCATCCTATGCATCATTTGGAGACCTGGATATTTGCCTTGTTTTCAGCATCAAAGATTGACCCACTGATTCATGCAGTACTGGTGTGTGTCCAACTGCTTGTCAATGTGATAGCGTGAGAAATCTCTGACCTGCTGTTTTTTGTTCGTGCATGCGATGTGGACATCACTAGCAAGGCCATTCCGAATTGCCCTTTGAGAGCAGTTAAGAGTCAACCACTGTGGGTGGGTCTGGAATCACATGTAGATCAGACCTGCTAAGGATGGCAGATTTCCTTCCCTAAAGGACATTAGTGAATCATATGAGTTTTTTTATGACAATCGACGATAGTTTCGCGGTTACTATTACTGAGGCCAGCTTTCAATTTCAGACTTTTAAAAAATTAATTGAATTTAAATTCCATCAGGTGCCATAGCAGGATTTGAACCCTTGTCCAAAGAGCATTAGCTTGAGCTTCAACCATTCAACATAAGTGAGTTCCAGGAAGCAGCACTTAAGACAGGGTTGAGAATGGCACTGGTCAGGCTTTTTTTTAATAGTACATTATTCATCTCAGTTACAATTAAATTGTCCCATTTTTTACATCAGCATTTTATTTTGAATTGAGAGAAGTAGACTCATTGTGCAGGACACCACTAAGACTGGCAAGAATAGGCAAGAAAATGGATGATTAGCTGCTAATTGGTGTTATCATTCACAATTGCTACCTGCTTAGAAGTCTAGTCATTTCAGCCAGGAAACGTGGCAGCAGCCCTGTAGCTGAAAGTAATGACATTAAACTGAAGCCCCATCTGTCCTTTCAGATGGACATAAAAAACTTCATGGCACTATTTCAAGAAGAGCAGAGGCGCTCTCCACAGTATCCTGGCCGATACTTATCCCTCAACCAACATCACTGAAACAGATTAGCTTGTCATATAATTGCTGTTTGTGAGGCCTTGCTGTTCTACATTTCAAAAGTTGTTCATTGGCTGTACAATGATTTGGGACGTCCTAAGGTCATGAAAAGCACTATATAAATTCAAGTTCTTGCAGTATAGTGTTGGCCTCAAAAGGAAATGAAGAATGTGGGTTGCTGGCATGAGATGCCACTATAAATAAAAATAGACAAGATTTAGCACCTGTATTGATCTAATCAGAATATTGATGGTTTGCTAATACACTATTAATTGGAGCACAAATCTACTGTTTGGGATAGTAGAGCCAGACTTGGTAAATCTGACATTTCTTTAAGATGAAATTTAATTCAAACTGGCAGTCAGTGAGGTTCACAGACGGAATGTGATGATGCAGTCAACCTTTCTTTCTTAAAATTGTTGCACAACGACAGATAATTAAATTCTTGAAGGAGCTTAAACACCTCTTCAGATGAAGCTGTTTCAGGATAGACAGAGCCTTGTTTGATATTGCAAAGGTTGGGACGACAGTTCTACAATTTCATCCAAGTTCCTGAAGTTAAAAAGTTTCAGGGTTGTGATAGTACCAAGGGGTAGATGGTTTACTTCCCCTCCATGTTGTAATGCCCTCCTTTACTGTCTTCTTATGATAATGCAAAGTTAGGAAAACTGACCACATATGGCAAAGCATGGACCTGCGCATTTATCCTAGATCCTTGATTTATTTCCAATGATTGCAGGATATGGGAGTTCCATATGTAACTGCTGGCACTGATCCTTGGCCCAAACTATTTGATAAAGGGATGCATGGGCACCATATTGAAATAGGCACGTGTAAGTTGGGATAGGTACAAATCAGCGTAAGAGTTAGATTATGGGCTCAAACCTAATTCCAGGGATTTAAGAACAAAGTCCAGGCTGAAACTCCAGTGCAGTACTAAGGGAATGCAACACTCTTGGAGATGCCCTCTTTTGATGCTATGGAAGCCTAAAACAGAAAAAAAGTCTTCCACAATGTTTCTGACTATTCTGACATGGATTTCACAAAGTGCCCTGACTGACGGGCTGCTAATGCAGATATGCCATACATGCACAAGAGTGTGTGGATTTTCATGTCAAACTGCCTCCAATGCTGACCTGATACGCAACATTTCATTTTGCACCATATAGGTACAGTTAGCATCCCCTTATAATCACTCCCCACTGAACTTGATTTCAGATACCACCGCACTAGTGGTACTTAAAGGGCTAACCATCCTACATCTGGATAAGATGCTTTTGACTTTCTTTTGTTGATGCAGGGTTTGTGGAAGTACAATGGTCTGTGCTATTGGAGGAGTTTTGTAAACATTTTTGATTTTCGAGAAAGTGCTGCTGCATCTTGCTAAGGGGGTCAGAGTTGTTGTTTGATCTGTCAAAAGAAAGGGGAAGCTATGGGCTTAGACAGAGGAGGAGTGCTCTCAATAGAAGGCCCTATCCACCAAGAGTTTTTAAGGAGCACTTGTCCTACATCTGCTTCAGACAAGAGCAGAGTGCGAGGTACCTATGTTTTAACAAGGAGGTGATCATGGAAATGTGCCATCTTTCATAACCTGACTTGTAGCTTCACAGCAGGCAAGGATGCATTTCCAGTCTCCGCTGCCCTAAATTTCTACGCAAGTGAATCCTTCCACACAGGAGCAGGTGACATCAACTTCTCAGTTTACTGTCCAATGCATCATGGTGATGACGTGGCCCTGTAGAGGAGAGGGTACTTCATCCTCTTCCCATGAACTAGAGGGTAGCAGGAGGAGAAAACATCTGGATTTGCCAGGCTGATGGGATGCTGAATGGCTCAGGTGCAACTGCACACACATGGCTCTGGGAGCTCCGCATGGGAGCCGGGAGATATTCTGTAACTCAAAGGCTGCTACTCTATAAACATCCAGCTGCTGTGTAACCATTACTAAAAGATCCTTTTGATCAATGTAGCTGCTGGCAAGACAGGCGGGATTTGAGAAGGTGCATAGGGCAGGGACACACTGTCATCATGAATATTCTCGGCATCACCGGATGCAGTGGCCCCAGTCACAGCTGACCCCTTAATACAGAGGACTCAGGTGATATCGGTGTGCCTATTTCCAGCTCATTCTGCTCCCCTCCCTCACATCATGGAGCACCGCGTCCTGTAAGAGAGAAGGTAGAATGTCAGTGAGTGTGTTGCAATGTGTTTGAGTGACATTGTCTGCCATGGCTGAATAGCCAGAGGTATGTGGAAGCAGCATGAGAATTCAGTGGCGTGATAAATAGGAAATGTCCTCTGAGGATGCATCCACTGACCTTGACAACCCATCTGCATCAGGGTGAAGGCCAGGACATGTTAACTAGCTGAACCCGTTCCAGTACAGCCTGAAGAGGGGAAGGAGTATAATCATCTCGATCACATCATGACAGCTATGTCTAAACTGTGCACTTGATTACTTAAGTGTCATCATTGATGAGGGCCACAAAGCAACTGTTTTATTTCTGCATCTATCTCTGTACATGGGCAAGAGGCTGCACTCACATTTTATGGCCTGTAGTTAATATTTAGGACCAAAGGGGGGAGTTTTTCTATTTAGTTTTCACTTCCATCTGTTTGGTTCAACCAATAAAATATAAGCTGCTGTCTGATTTATTTTCAGAGCCTTGACTTTTAACAATCTTTTCTCCAGAGAGTTTTCTGAGCAAAGTTTACATTTCTATTCTCTCGAGTTAATTAAATAGCTATTAATTAACAGCTTAAAGGACAGGGACAGAAGTACCTGCAGAAGTTCCTCTGGAAAAGGTCCTGCCAATTCCCTCTCTCAGATGGTCAGCACACGATAACAACAACAACTTGCCTTTATATAGCACCTTCAAAGTAAGATGTACCTAGGAACTTCACAACAGTGTTATTAGATAAAATTTGACACCGAGCCACAAAGGGCAGATGACCAAAAGCTTAGCCGAGAGAAAGATTTTAAGCAGCATCTTACGTGAGGATGGGATAGCTGGGGAATTCCAGAACTTAGAGGCTTGCAGTTGAGTGAAGAAAATCAGAGATGCACAAGAGGCCAGAACTGTAGCAGTGTGAAGATCTCAGGTTGTATGGCTGGCAGAGTTTACAAAGGTAATGTGAAGTGAGGCCAAAGAGGGATTTGAATACAAGCTCATCTATTCTCACTTTTTTTTGCTGCTGGTTCTGTCACTTCTAAGGTGAAAATTGAATCTGGTGCATTCAGGTTATCAAGAAAAATTGACCCTATGAATATATTGGACAAGTCAGTGCAGCTATTTTATTGCCATCACTGCCATCCTCATAGTGTGGGAGGATTTGCAAGACAACTGCAGCATTAGCTGACAGGCTGAGTGGAATTAATTAGT